>NC_058080.1:339050743-339382705 GCF_014858855.1 Bufo gargarizans
CCCCCCCATTTTGCCGCCATGTCTAGCCACCCACAAATTTTGCCGCAATGTCTACTAACCCTCCACACTTTTCCTTCCATGTTCACCCCTTCGGTTGTTACATTACAAAAACCCAATATTACCAATACATGTTAAATACCTCCAATGAGGAGCGCTGCTCTCCGCTCACTTCAGACGCCATCTCTCTGAATGAGGATGCGTCCGCTCGGCGGGCACGTGATTTCACTGTGTCACGTGCCACAGTGACGTCAGAAGGTCCTTCCCGTTCATGGGATTTAGCCTTTACCCACTTCAGACGCCATCTCTCTGAATGAGGATGCGTCCGCTCGGCGGGCACGTGATTTCACTGTGTCACGTGCCACAGTGACGTCAGAAGGTCCTTCCCGTTCATGGGATTTAGCCTTTACCCTTAGTACTCCACTAAAGCAAAATGGCGACGCCCAGCAGCAACCTAGTGCCGAGTGTTGGACGGGTGTTGCTGGATACGAGTCTACCTTTACCAGCCCGATTCCGTGCCCTGTTCACTCTTCGCAACCTTGGCGGACACGAGGCTGTGGAATGGATAGGGCGAGGCTTTATCGATAAGTCGGCGCTTCTAAAGCATGAACTGGCCTACTGCTTGGGACAAATGGGAGATCGAAGTGCACTGCCCGTATTGAGCGCTGTGCTGATGGATGGTAGCCAGGAGCCCATGGTGCGGCATGAAGCAGGTAGTGGCACTGTCACGACACGCACGTTTCTTACAGGTCTGGAAGGAAGAGGTTGGATGACGCTAGCAATTCCACTCATTTCGTAATGATGTTTATAACCACTAGATGGCGCCAAGTATTGCCTATATAACCTGCTCCATAGCACTATCTAGATTATGCAAAGCCTGTTCCTCAATGAGGTCACAATTTCTTTTTTCTATCTACTTTCACACCAGTGTTTTTGCTGGATCAGCAAACATGCTTTAGCTCTGATAACACAACCTCCTGCATCCATTATGAAGTGATCTAGTTGTATTATCTTTAAAATGCCCAAGACTGATCCGTCATGAACACCATTGAAAGTCAATGGGGGAGGGATCTGTTTTCTATTGTGTCAGAGAAAACGGATCCACCCCCATAGACTTACATTGTGTGTCAGTATGGATCTGTCTTGCTCCGCACCACATCGCGGAGAGAAAAACACTGCTTGCAGCGTTATTCTGTCCGTGATGGGAGCGCAACCAAATGGAACAAAGTGCATTCTATTCAGTTTAGTTTTGTCCCTATTGACAATGAATGGGGACAAAACTGAAGCGTTTTCTTCTGCTATTGAGATCCTATGACGGAGAGCGCAGATGTGAAAGTAGCCTAAGGAGGCAGTTTAAGTTTATTTTTAAGTATAAAAATAGCTTCTGGGTAGCTTCAGTTTTGTGCGTGGTGATGTTTTCCAACAAGTTTAAAAGGGTTTACCAGTAGAGAAAAATGTTGGAAGGCCATGAAATTGTTAAAAGATCAAAGTAACTTCTACTCACTAGGGATGAGCGAACTTGTGTTTCAAGTATAGTGTACAAGGTTCAGGTTATCTAAGAATTTAGTTATGGATTCTGGTACCAGGGACCATAAGTTATGGTCCCTGGTAGCAGAACCCATAACTAAATTCTTAGATAACCTGAACCTTGTACGCTATACTTGAAACACAAGTTCGCTCATCCCTACTACTCTCCTCTCTGAATCCCTGGTTCTGAAAGTGCCTGGATCTGTCCAGATACAACAGGGGATGGCTGGGGATACCCTTCAACTAATCACTGGCTGCATCAATCATCTTCCTCAGTCGGTGATTGGCTGAGCAGCATTCCCAGCCATGTCTTGCTATGCTAGGACAGGAACAGCAAGTAGAAATGGTAGCGACAGGGGATTGGCAGGGTGAGTATAAGCTAGTTTCAAAATAATCAAAAATAATTTCATGGCCTTTTCAACACTTTTCTTTTTGTAATATTTATTTAGTATCACCATGGAATTTTGCTTCTATAATGCTTTGGTATACTTGGTGGTCGGTCCCGACAATCTAGCTATCTAAAGGTACAGGCAATTACCCGATAAATGAGCAAAACGCTGGTTCATCGGGTGATCCTGTTCCTGCAGGCAAGTAAATTATTGTTTCTGGGCAGCAGATCTTGCCGTCTAAACAGCGATCTGCTGCCCAGAAACAGTGCAGCTGTATGAGGATAACCAATCGCAGTTGCAACCGCTCATCCTCATACTGTGGAGGTGGTTTGCAGCACTTGACCCCCACTGAATGAGCAGCCAGTTAGTGGGAAGGAACGCTTCCTTCCTAATAGTCAAGTGCTCCCCCCCCCCCCCCCCCCCCCCGTGTAAATCCGCATTGAATGCCATAATCTCTGATTGTGACATCTAAGGAGTTAACTTGTCATTCCATCCCATGGTCCAAATTGTATCCCATTTGTGGTATTGCACAGCTAAAATAGTTGTACAGTCAGAAGTCACACTACATTTTTTTTTTTTTTTTTTTTTTTTTTTTTGTAAGAGTAAAAATACCACTCTTGACATTTTTTGGGCATATTTTTACCCAAGGTGGAGTGCGAAAGTTGCAGTAATTCAAATGCATAATACGTAGGCCTACACTTGTTCACATCTGCCCTGGGGGCTCTGTTCGGGGTCACTGTCACAGATGTGCCAAAAAAACAGAACAAAAAAGCCTTAAGGGACACTGACGGCCCCAATTAGCATATTTAGGTATATATACGTGAGTACAGGTCTTATAAAGTCTATTAAAATTATCTAAGTATCCCCCTGTCCACCTTATAAGTACCAAAATATAAAGTTATATAACCTGCTTGTCCAGTCACCAATCTGCCCAAGGGGTGGCGTTTCATCACAAAATGTGCCCAGCCAGCCGCTCCTAACTGCCGTTCTGAAGCCCCGCCCAGCTCATCAATATTCACTTAGCTGGGTGGCGGCTACAACTCTCCCGACTCAAGTGCCCGGCGCATGCGCATAAAGCAGAGGCTGTAGCACTTGAGTCGGGAGAGTTGTAGCCGCCGCCCAGCTAAGTGAATATTGATGAGCTGGGCGGGGCTTCAGAACGGCAGTTAGGAGCGGCTGGCTGGGCACATTTTGTGATGAAACGCCACCCCTTGGGCAGATTGGTGACTGGACAAGCAGGTTATATAACTTTATATTTTGGTACTTATAAGGTGGACAGGGGGATACTTAGATAATTTTAATAGACTTTATAAGACCTGTACTCACGTGTATATATACCTAAATATGCTAATTGGGGCTGTCGGTGTCCCTTTAGGCCTTTTTCACACTGGCGTTGCGGGAAAAAGTGCAGGTGCGTTGCGGGAACATGCACTATTTTTCCACGTGAGTGCAAAACATTGTAATGCGTTTCGCACGTGCGTGAGAAAAATCGGCATGTTTGGTACCCGAACTTCTTCACAGAAGTTCGCGCTTGGGATCGTTCTGTAGATTGCTATTATTTTCCCTTATAACCATGTTATGAGGGAAAATAATACATTCTGAATACAGAATGCATAGTACAATAGCGCTGGAGGGGTTAAAAAAAATATAAAAACATTTATTTTGCCTTAATCCACTTGATCGCGCAAGCCCGGCTTCTCTTCTGTCTTCTTCTTTGCTGTGTGCAGGAAAAGGACCTGTGGCGACGTCACTCCGGTCATCACATGGTCCGTCACATGATCTTTTACCATGGTGATGGATCATGTGATGACCGGAGTGATGTCACCACGGGTCCTTTTCCTGCACACAGCAAAGAGGAAGACAGAAGAGATGCCGGCTGCGCGAGCAAGTGGATTAAGGTGTTGTTGTTGTTGTTGTTCCGTGCGTGAAAATCGCACCGCATCCGCACTAGCTTGCGGATGCTTGAGATTTTCACGCAACCCCATTCATTTCTATGGGGCCTGCGTTACGTGAAAAACGCACAGAGGAGCATGCTGCAATTTTCACGCAGCGCACAAGTGATGCGTGAAAATCACCTCTCATGTGCACAGCCCCATAGAAATGAATGAGTCCTGATTCGGTGCAATGCGTTCAACTCGCGCATTGCACCCGCGCGGAAAACTCGCCCCTGTGAAAGAGGCCTTATATGCAGGAGTTTTTTGTTTGGTAAAAAGACAGGATCCTGAACAGAAACTAAACAGGCTCTATCATGGGGAAGTCTGTTCAGCTCCTGTCAGACAGGATTCACATCACGTTTTTGTCATGCGTTTAACCCCTTCCTGACACATGACGTAGTAATACGTCATGGCAGCAGGTGACTTGACGCAATTTGACGTACTGTTACGTCATGGTGATCAGGCGGGCACCGGAGAGGTGCACGTCCCATCACTGCAGGGGCCCGGCAGTCACTGATAGCTGGGTCCCTCCTGTATCCACGGGCATCGCTGTAAAAAGCCGGTGTATTAATCCCTTCTATGCCACGGTCAGCGCTGACCGCGGCATAGGAGGTGTTTGTGGTCAGTGAGTAATCCCATCTGGTCCCCACTTAGTGGTGATGAAAAGGCAGCCCGATGCCTTGCAGAGAAATCAGTACCTGTCTTCTACAGAAGCCGAGGAGATCCAGCTCCAGGCTGGGTCTTCTAGGCAATCTGTTAGGCATCTTGGGTGCATTGTGGGAAACCCGCTCGAGTGCGCCCACAATTTGAGTCAGTTTTGATTGCGTTGTTCAGTTTTGATTGCACAGGTGCAATGTGTTTTGCACGTGTGTGATAAAGTTCGGGTTTGGGTTCGGTGTTGTGTAATGTTGTTATTTTCCCTTATAACATGGTTTATAAGCAAAAATAATAGCATATTTTTATTTTTTTAACCCCTCAAGCAACATTTTACTAAGCATTCTGTATTAAGAATGCTATTATTGTCCGATCGCCCATGACAGCACCACCGGAGAGAGGAGGATCCGCCCCACAGAGACAGGAAACCTGCAGGATAAAATGGGCGGACATTCTCCTCCCCTTCAGTGTGGTTTCTTGTCTCTGATGGGAAGCCTGCAGTCGACGTGCTTGTTCCTTCCCTCTGGTGGTCCTCCTACTAACCCGCGAGTCCCGAGTAAGTTGCAGCATCAGGTGGTGCGCTGAGGGCAGGCAGAGGAACAGCTGAGCTTCAGAGGGGGGCGGTCAGTGTGCTGGGGTGCTGGAGACAGGAATTACAAACTAGATGCAGAGGTTACCGGATATGTCATGCGGTTCTTATTTGGTTTACTAATGTTTTTACTCCACTTCTGGTCACATGCAACTCAATTTTTTCCTATATGTGATAAGAATGGCGCCACTAGTACTTAAAATAGCAACCTTTAATGTGCATGGTTGCAATGGCCCCGTCAAACGGAGTCGTATATTCCGAATAATTAAGAATGCTGCAGTAGACATAATGCTGCAAGAGGCTCATTTTACGTCTCGCGGTACACCCAATTTAGGCAGTTCCTCGTTTCACTATTGGTATCATGCATGCTCAGATAAATCTGCTTCCAAGGGGTTTAGTAATGGGCTGAAAAAAGGT
Source organism: Bufo gargarizans (assembly GCF_014858855.1). Lineage (NCBI taxonomy): Eukaryota > Metazoa > Chordata > Amphibia > Anura > Bufonidae > Bufo > Bufo gargarizans. Next base: position 339,056,251 of record NC_058080.1, read on the forward strand.
ATACCTTTCACGTTTCACTCCCAATTGATAGACCCAGAGGGCAGGTATATATTAGTGAACTGTGAAATAGGTCACATGAAAATTACATTGCGTAACTTATATGCCCCGAATGTTAAACCGGTGAGTTGGCTCTTGGAGACTCTGGATAAGATAGCCGCTTTCTCTTTTGGTTGGGTGTTTATAGGAGGTGATTTCAACTTGGCCTTAAATCCATTGCTAGACTCTTCATCTCAGAAGTCGGCTGTCTCGTTCAGAGCACTTAAATCCTTGAAAACGCGTTTGAGAGACCTACATGTTGATGTGTGGCGATCAATACATGGGGATAGACGGGATTATACCTTTTTATTCAAATCCTCATAAGTCTTATGAAAGACTTGACTACCTTCTTATTCCTGAACAGCATTTAACCTTAGTCAAGTCAGCTAATATCGATAACCTAACAATTTCTGATCATGCCATGATGTATTGCGTCATTACGCTCCCTGAGGTGACTGGGAATGAGTGGTCATGGAGACTGAATCATACGTTATTAGATACACGAACGCACATTTGATAGTATCTCGAAAAAACTGAGAGATTATTTCGACATAAACGTGAACTCTGCCACAACACCCACTATTACCTGGGAGGCGCACAAGGCGGAGATTCGGGGGGAGTTCATAGCGTTGGGATCGCATCTTAAAAACGAACGTACGCAACGGTTGACGGATTTGTTATCCAAAATCTCTCAGCTGGAAAAATTGCACAAAAAATCATTAGCAGTGAAGGACTTTGAGTCACTAGTCACTCTCAGGCAGGATCTTAAATCTCTACTCAACATTAAATCCGCTAAAGTGTATTTAAGAATATAACAAAAGCATTATGTACATGGGAATAGAGGCAGTAGAATACTCTCAGTGATGATTAAAAAGAGAACAGAGCAGTCGTTTATCAAACAAATGAAAACATCTGAAGGTGCGTTAACTACGGACGCTAGTGAGATATCCAAAGTGTTCACAACATACTATCACGATTTATATAATAAGAAAAGACTAACCTAGTGGAGTAACTCGGGAAAGGAGTAATAGGATGACGTCCTACTTTTACCAATGTTGTCTGGAGCAGATAAGGAAACACTGACAGCCCCTATAACATTGGGTGAGATAGTCCTAAAAACGATTCCCAAGGGCAAGAGTCCGAGACCGGATGGTCTAACAGTAGCTTACTATAGAAAATTCCTCCCCACACTAGGTCCCCATCTAGTTTCCCTCTTCAACGCACTACTACGATGAGTACCTTTGCCCAGACAATCTCTTGAAGCACATATTAGTGTTGCCCAAACCAGGCAAGGATCCAGCCCTACCAGCTAGCTATAGGCCGATATCAAAATTTGGGCTAAGATATTGGCTCATAGGGTCGCGTCCTTGCTCAAGGACTTAATCTCCTCAGAACAATCCGGTTTTGTGGGGGGCAGAGTGCAGAGACAGTACATTTCGGGTAATACAAGCTCATCAGTATGCCTTGTCACACGGAAAGGGGCTCGCTTTCCTGAGCACTGACGCTGAAAAGGCTTTTGATAGGCTGGACTGGCAGTTCATGGAAGCCACTTTATATAGATTTGGCTTTCCCCCTCAATTTGTAGCTGCTGTGCTGTCTCTGTACTCCTCACCCACGGCGAGGATACGTATAAATGGTAATCTCACGCCTTATTTTGAAATACGAAACGGGACCCGTCAAGGTTGTCCATTGTCACCAACTTTATTTATTCTGTGTTTAGAGACCTTCCTTCAGGCCATAAGACAGGATAGAGACATTCAAGGACTTAGCATAGGGTCTCAGACCCACAAAGTTGCGGCATTTGCCGATGATATGCTTCTATTACTATCTAACCCACTAGAAGCATTTCCAGCACTATTGAGACAATTGGACGTATTCAGGGATTTGTCCAATTTCAAAATAAATTTAATCTAAATGTGTAGCATTAGGAATTAACACTTCTCAAACCACCATAGCCCACCTCAAGGCAAATTACCCCTTTCAATGGCAATCAGATAGTATAGGTTACTTGGGAGTTCACATAACTAGAAACCCTGACCAGCTGTTTTTACAAAACTATCCCAAGTTATTAGCAGACATTAAAGCCCAATTGAAGAAACTGAAAATCCCCTTTTTGGCTTGGTTAGGGAGGAAAAATATTCTCCCTAAACTTCTGTTACTTGATGCAGACTTTACCTGTAGTTTTACCTCAGCACTATTTGGTTCAAGTACGGAAATTGTTTTCCACGGTTGTCTGGAATCAGGCTAAACCCAGATTAGCTTATAAGAGACTGATTTTACCTAGATGCAAAGGAGGCTTTGGACTGCCAGATATTAGTGGATATTCTGGAGCAATTCAAATGAGACTACACTCAGAGATAGAAAACCCCTGAGTTACTAAATTAGGCTGCCAAATTGCTAGGAAGATACTAGGGCCGAGAAATTTATCCATGCTATGGGATTCATGTAAAAAAATCCTCTTGCGGAGTTAACCTCCCTAGCTCCTTACGAGGTATGGTTGACAGCTGGTTTAAATTTATCAAAACATTTACATCCATCAAGTTGCCTATCGCCCTTCACTCCTATTGGTTACCTCCCCTATTTATTTCAAGCCGATTTTCAAGATGATATGGGACTATGGGCGGCATTGGGAGATTTGGCGATATCTTAGAAAACTGAATGGTCCCCACTATCCATACTCTGAAAGCCAGGTTCAAGTACATCCCATGGGCTGCAACCCATTATTCTCAGTTCAGTAAGGTATGCACTCAGTATTTATTGAACACTACGAGTAGTTATACCCCTACTTGGTATGACGCAATATGGAATCAGTCAGTACACACGAAGGGCACTGTCTCGAGACTCTATAATAAAATATTAGAGAGAGATTCCGACTCCAAACAGTCATTTGTTGTACACTGGGGAAAGTAGATTGGACAACCTTTAGATGAAGACACCATTGAAAGAATACTTGCCCATTGTCATGGCTACTCAAGGTGTATTAAGATTCAGGAAAATGCTTTTAAAGGGAGTCTGTCAGCAGATTTACCCCTTTTTAACAGTTGCCATTATGCTGTAGCCGCAAAACAGACGATTAACACGGTACCTTTTAAACGCTTTGGTGGACTTTTAAATCTGCCAAAAACGAACTTTGATGAGGGCTCGCAAGTGCCCAGGGCGGAGTCCACCGTGTTGGAGCCCAGGCAGCTCTGCCTCTTCGGCTCTTATCCCCGCCCAGCCTCCTCCTCTGCTCGCCTATCTGTTGTCTCTCCCCCTCAGCGAGATCCCGCGCCGACGCGATAACTTCCTTGGCCGGGGCATGCGCACTGCAATGCCCATTGCTGACACGGCATCGCAGTAGCTTATGCGCATGCCCCGACCAAGGAAGTCATCGCGTCGGCACGGGATCTCGCTGAGGGGGAGAGACAACAGATAGGCGAGCAGAGGAGGAGGCTAGGCGGGGATAAGAGGCAGAGCTGCCTGGGCTCCAACACGGTGGACTCCGCCCTGGGCACTTGCGAGCCCTCATCAAAGTTCGTTTTTGGCAGATTTAAAAGTCCACCAAAGCGTTTAAAGGTACCGTGTTAATCGTCTGTTTTGCGGCTACAGCATAATGGCAACTGTTAAAAAGGGGTAAATCTGCTGACAGACTCCCTTTAAAATAGCCACAAGATGGTATAAAACTCCGGATAAGTTGCACTCTATTACCCATTCAATATCTGCCGAATGCTGGTGGTGTGGGGAAGCTAAAGGTACCATGCATCACATATGGTGGTCATGTCCACAAATTACAAAATTTTGGGACTCTGTATCGAAAGAGGTCCAAAAGATATGCAAGATAACCTCCCCCATCACTCCATTAGTAGCCCTTCTCAATATACCTAATAGTCATTATAAACTGGCCAACAACTAATTACCCGCACAACTGATCGCTGCAGCAAAGCTACTCATCCCAAAATATTTGCTATCCAAGGAGACTCCCAGTCTGTGAGAATGGGTTTTTAAAGTCCAGGAGATTTATCAGTTAGAAGAACTAACTATCTGGGAGTCTTTCTCTCTTTCTCTCTTCTCTCTCTCTTCTCTCTCTCTCTCTCTCTCTCTCTTCTCTCTCTCTCTCTCTCTCTCTCTCTCTCTCTCTCTCTCTCTCTCTCTCTCTCTCTCTCTCTCTCTCTCTCTCTCTCTCTCTCTCTCTCTCTCTCTCTCGCGCGCTTTCTTTCTCTCTCGCGCTTTCTTCTCTCTCTCTCTCTCTCTCTCGCGCTTTCTTTCTCTCTCGCGCTTTCTTTCTCTCTCGCGCTTTCTTTCTCTCTCGCGCTTTCTTTCTCTCTCGCGCTTTCTTTCTCTCTCGCGCTTTCTTTCTCTCTCGCGCTTTCTTTCTCTCTCGCGCTTTCTTTCTCTCTCGCGCTTTCTTTCTCTCTCGCGCTTTCTTTCTCTCTCTCTCTCTCTCTCTTTCTCTCTCTTTCTCTCTCTCTCTCTTTCTCTCTCTTTCTCTCTCTCTCTCTTTCTCTCTCTTTCTCTCTCTCTCTCTTTCTCTCTCTTTCTCTCTCTTTCTCTTTCTCTTTCTCTTTCTCTTTCTCTTTCTCTTTCTCTTTCTCTTTCTCTTTCTCTTTCTCTTTCTCTTTCTCTTTCTCTTTCTCTTTCTCTTTCTCTTTCTCTTTCTCTTTCTCTTTCTCTTTCTCTTTCTCTTTCTCTTTCTCTTTCTCTTTCTCTTTCTCTTTTTTTTTCTCTTTCTCTTTTTCTCTTTCTCTCGATATTTGTCAAAATTAAAATAAAGATTTGATAAAAATAAGGAAAAATAATAGCATTCTGAATACAGAATGCATAGTAAAATAGCACTGGAGGGGTAAAAAATATAATTTAACTCTCCTTTAATCCACTTGCTCGCGCAGCCCGGCATCTCTTCTGTCTGTCTTCTGTGCTGTGTGGAGGAACAGGACCTGTGGTGACTTCACTCCGGTCATCACATGATCTTTTACCATGGTGATGGATCTTGTGATGACCGGAGTGACGTCACCACAGGTCCTGTTCTCCCACACAGCACAGAAGACAGACAGAAGAGATGCCGGGCTGCGCGAGCAAGTGGATTAAGGTGAGTTAAAAATGTGTTTATTTTTTTAACCCCTCCAGCGCAATTTTACTATGCATTCTGTATTTAGAATGCTATTATTTTCCCTTATATCTACAGAACACCGATCCCAAGCCCGAACTTCTGCGAAGAAGTTCGGGTTTGGGTGCCAAACGTGCGCAGTTTTTCTCACGAGAGCAAAACGCATTACAATGTTTTGCCCTCGCACAGAAAAATCACGCGTGTTCCCGCAACGCACCTGCACATTTTCCCGCAACGCACCTGCACATTTTCCCGCAACGCCTGTGTGAAAGAGGCTTAAGGCCTCTTTCACACGGGCGTCAGTTTTTTTTGCCCGGATAAGAGGCGGGTGCGTTGCGGGGAAATGCGCAATTTTTCAGCGCGAGTGCAAAACATTGTCATGCGTTGCACTCGCGTTAGAAAAATTGCGCATGTTTGGTACCCAAACACGAACTTCTTCACAGAAGTTCGGGCTTGGGATTGATGTTCTGAAGATTGCTATTCTTTTCCCTTATAACCATGTTATAAGGGAAAATAATACATTCTGAATACAGAATGCAGAGTACAATAGGGCTGGAGGGGTTAAAAAACAATAAAAAATAATTTAACTCACCTTAGTCCACTTGATCGCGAAGCCTCCTCCTTGTGTCTCCTCTGCTGAACAGGACCTGGGGTGAGCTGCTGCATTAAATAGAGGTTAAGGACCTTTGACATCACTCCGGTCATCACATGGTCTTTTGCCATGGTGAATCACCATGGTAAAAGATCATGTGACGTACCATGTGATGACCGGAGTGATGTCATCAAAGGTCCTTAACCTCTATTTAATGCAGCAGCTCACCCCAGGTCCTGTTCAGCAAAGGAGACACAAGGAGATGCCGGGCTTCGCGATCAAGTGGACTAAGGGGAGTTAAATTATTTGTTTTTTAACCCCTCTAGCGCTGTTTTACTATGCATTCTGTATTCAGAATGCTATTTTCCCTTATAACCATGTTTATAAGGGAAAATAATAATGATCGGGTCTCCATCCTGATCGTCTCCTAGCAACCGTTCCGTGAAAATCGCACCGCATCCGTACTTGCTTGTGGATGCTATGCGATTTTCACGCTTCCCATTCACTTCTATGGGGCCTGCGTCGAGTGAAAATCTGACACTATAGAGCATGCTGCGATTTTCACTCAACGCACAAGTGATGCGTGAAAATCACTGCTCATGTGCACAGCCCCATAGAAATGAATGGGTCAGGATTCAGTGCGGGTGCAATACGTTCACCGCACGCATCGCACCCGCATGGAAAACTCGCCCGTGTGAAAGGGGCCTAAGAGTTCTATATCTTGGTGGGTCGTTTCGGCCATTTCCTTATCCTACCTTTCCTTGGGGTTATCTCCCCCCCCCCCCCCCCCCCCGGTTGGCCTGAGGGCCCACTCGACCAGGGCGCTAGCTGCTTCCTGGGCTGAGGGGTCTTCGGTTCCAATTGAAAACATTTTTGGGCCAGCAACCTGGTCTTCTCCTTCCACCTTTTTTAAGCAGTACAGGTTGGACTTTTCTGGTGATTCTTCCGTTGGTAAAGGGGTTCTTCTCTCTACTTCCCACCCTTAGGGATTTCTCTAGTAAATCTCCGGTGGTGCTGTTATGGGCGATAGGAATAAATTGTATTACTTACCGGTAATTTCATTTTACAGACCCCATGACGGCACCACCGGAGAGGAGGATCCGCCCCACAGAAAACCTGCAGGATAAAATGGGCGGACATTCTCCTCCCTTCAGTGAGTTTTCCAAGTATCGGAGGAAGGCCGCCCAGATATGTTAGACATGCAATTTATTATATATATATATATATATATATATATATATATATATATATATATATATATATATATATATATATATATATATATATATATATATATATATATATATATAATTTATTTATTTATTACAGACCAAAAGTTTGGACACACCTTCTCATTCAAAGAGTTTTTCTTTATTTTCATGACTATGAAAATTGTAGATTCACACTGAAGGCATCAAAACTATGAATTAACACATGTGGAATTATATACATAACAAAAAAGTGTGAAACAACTGAAAATGTCATATTCTAGGTTCTTCAAAGTAGCCACCTTTTGCTTTGATTACTGCTTTGCACACTCTTGGCATTCTCTTGATGAGCTTCAAGAGGTAGTCACCTGAAATGGTTTTCACTTCACAGGTGTGCCCTGTCAGGTTTAATAAGTGGGATTTCTTGCCTTATAAATGGGGTTGGGACCATCAGTTGCGTTGTGGAGCAGTCAGGTGGATACACAGCTGATAGTCCTACTTAATAGACTGTTAGCTGCTTTTTCTTGACATAATACAAATTCTAAGTAAAGAAAAAACAAGTGGCCATCGTTACTTTAAGAAATAAAGGTCAGTCAGTCCCAAAAAATTGGGAAAACTTTGAAAGTGTCCCCAAGTGCAGTCACAAAAACCATCAAGCGCTACAAAGAAACTGGCTCACATGCGGACCGCCCCAGGAAAGGAAGACCAAGAGTCACCTCTGCTGCAGAGGATAAGTTCACCCGAGTCACCAGCCTCAGAAATCGCAGGTTAACAGCAGCTCAGATTAGAGACCAGGTCAATGCCACACAGAGTTCTAGCAGCAGACACATCTCTAGAACAACTGTTAAGAGGAGACTGTGTGAATCGGGCCTTAATGGTAGAATATCTGCTAGGAAACCACTGCTAAGGACAAGCAACAAGCAGAAGAGACTTGTTTGGGCTAAAGAACACATGGAATGGACATTAGACCAGTGGAAATCTGTGCTTTGGTCTGATGAGTCCAAATTTGGGATCTTTGGTTCCTACCACCGTGTCATTGTGCGACGCAGAAATGGTGATGGGATGGACTCTACATGCCTGGTCCCCACCATGAAGCATGGAGTAGGAGGTGTGATGGTGTGGGGGTGCTTTGCTGGTGACACTGTTGGGGATTTATTCAAAATTGAAGGCAAACTGAACCAGCCTGGCTACCACAGCATCTTGCAGCGGCATGCTATTCCATCCGGTTTGTGTTTAGTTGGACCATCATTTATTTTTCAACAGGACAATGACCCCAAACACACCTCTAGGCTGTGTAAGGGCTATTTGACTATGAAGGTGAGTGAAGGGGTGCTGTGCCAGATGACCTGGCCTCACCGGACCCGAACCCAATTGAGATGGTTTGGGGTGAGCTGGACCGCAGAGTGAAGGCAAATGGGCCAACAAGTGCTAAGCATCTCTGGGAACTCCTTCTAGACTGTTGGAAGACCATTTCAGGTGACTACCTCTTGAAGCTCATCAAGAGAATGCCAAGAGTGTGCAAAGCAGTAATCAAAGCAAAAGGTGGCTACTTTGAAGAACCTAGAATATGACATATTTTCAGTCGTTTCACACTTTTTTTGTTATGTATATAATTCCACATGTGTTAAATTTTAGTTTTGATGCCTTCAGTGTGAATCTACAATTTTCATAGTCATGAAAATAAAGAAAAACTCTTTGAATGAGAAGGTGTGTCCAAACTTTTGGTCTGTACTGTGTATGTGTATTTTTTAATTTTTTTTTTTGTGACACCCGTGCAGTATAGAAGGACCACCAGGGAAACCCAGGGTGCTGTCATGGGCTCTGTAAAATCAAATTACCGGTAAGTTTTTACTCAACGCACAAGTGATGCATGAAAATCACCGCTCATGTACACAGCCCCATTGAAGTGAATGGGTCCGGATTCACTGCGGGTGCAATGCGTTCACCTCACGCATTGCACCTGTGCGGAATTCTTGCCCTAGTATATTCCGGTACTCAGTGTAATACACTAACAGGAAAAGCATTACAATACAGATGCATTGTACAGGGGATCAGACCCCTAAAAGTTGAAGTCCCAGAGTGGAACAGAAATAAAGTTAAAAAAAAATAAAAGGTTTTTAATAATAAAATAAATTTTCAAGTAAAAAAAAAGCGCAACCTTTATTCTGATTTTATAATAAAAAAAATAGAAAAACAACCGGCTCTATAAATACATTCCCATAATATAGCCGTCAGATAACACAATAAAAACTGTGCCCAGAAAAAGGCATGTTAGTACCAATCAAACCGTCATCTCATCTCTCAAAAAATGAGACCCTACCTAAGACCTTCGGACAAAAAATAAAAAAACACAGATTTTTTCCATTTCATCCACCATGACGGCTTAGGCTACTTTCACACTTGCGTTTGATTGGATCCGTTCTGAATGGATCCGATCATATTAATGCAGAGAAATCCCTAATGCAGTACGGATCCGTCTGCATTAATAACTTAGAAAAATTTCTAAGTGCGAAAGTAGCCTGAGCGGATCCGTTCAGACTTTCAATGTAAAGTCAATGGGGGACGGAACCGCTTGAAGATTGAGCCATATGGTGTCATCTTCAAGCGGATCCGTTCCCACTGACTTACATTGTAAGTCTGGACGGATCCGCACGGCCAGGCGGACAGCTGAACGCTGCAAGCAGCGTTCAGCTGGCCGTGCAGAGGCGAGCGGAGCGGAGGCTGAACGCCGCCAGACTGATGCAGTCTGAGCGGATCCGCATCCATTCAGACTGCATCAGGGCTGGACGGAAGCGTTCTGCTCCGCTCGTGAGCTCCTTCAAACGGAGCTCACGAGCGGACAGTAGAACGCTAGTGTGAAAGTAGCCTTAACCTGGAGATTGACCCCCTTGACCTCTGTAGGGGCAGGAACACTGAGTTTAAAAGGTCACCACCCACTCCCACCCTCAGTGTTTCTTGTACCTACAGGGTCACCTCACAGACCTCCTGCGGGAGGTGAAGAACATCACCCTTTTTTTTTTTTTTTTTTTTTTTTTTTTTTTATTTGAAATACCTTACGGGATTTTTATCCCTCTGCCCTCCAGCGGTTCCTTCCAAAGCTGGGCAGAGGAAGAGATAATGGAGCTACATCTCGTTCCTGTCCAGCAGGGGCCTGAATCTCTCCTCATGCGCAGGGTCCCCCTTCCCTCTATTGGGAAGCTGACCGCACACCACAGAGCATGCTGCACGCGGACCCCTTTGTTTGAAGCCGCAGCGCTGTGCTCTGTTCGGGACTGGCAGGAGGCGGAGGGGGCGGAACTAGGAACCCAGGCACGCACGCAGGGATAACATCAGACTCCGCACCGGCATTTAGAGGCAGCAGTTTGAAGGGACTACTGCTGCTTCCAGAGTGAAGTTCCTGCTTCAGATGTTGACCCCTGCAGGCCAAATGGATTCTACAGATGCCCTCTCGGCTCACTCCAACCGTGAGTGCCCCTGTGGGGAGAAAAGTGTGTATCGTGATGACATGCTAACTGTGTATAGTCCATTGATACCTGGTTGCTGCTCTCTTATAGGGAGTAAAAGAACCCAGAGTAAAGGCTAAGGTTCCTAGATGCTCTACTTGTAGCAAGAGATGATCTGAAAATCGCAAAAAGCAGCTCTGCCAAGCCTGCATTAACGAGCTTGTAAAAGAGGAGCAACCATCCATACTTATGGAGTCTGTCACCTCCATATGGCCATATGCAGTGCTTACATGGCTCTGTAGCACACCTACAGAGGATTGTAACGGTACCTTTTGTTCTTTTCTTTAGACTTACACCAGCAGGAAAAAAAGTTTAATTCATATGCAAATGAGCACTCGCAAGTGCCCAGGGGAGGAGTTCAGTGTGAAGGTGCGCAGGCTGATCTGCCTTCTTTTCACTTTACTCCTCCCCAGCCTCTGCCTTTGCCCGCCCTCCAAGTCTCTTGCCTCATCGATAGGTCCGGACTTGGAGGGCGGGCAAAGAGGCTGGGGAGGAGTAAAGTGAAAAGAAGGCAGAGCAGCCTGGGCACCTAAATACTGAACTCCTCCCCTGGGCACTTGCGAGTGCTCATTTGCAGATGAATTAAACTTTTTTTCCTGCTGGTGTAAGTCTAAAGAAAAGAACAAAGGTACCGTTACAATCCTGTGCAACATAGTACATAAGGCCGAAAAAAGACATTTGTCCATCCAGTTCGGCCTGTCATCCTGCAAGTTGATCCAGAGGAAGGCAAAAAAAAACTGTGAGGTAGAAGCCAATTTTCCCCACTTTAGGGGAATAAAAATTCCTTCCCGACTCCAATCGGGCAATCAGAATAAATCCCTGGATCAACGATCTCTCTCTAGTAGCTATAACCTGTAATATTATTACACTCCAGAAATACATCCAGGCCCCTTCTTGAATTCCTTTATTGTACTCACCATCACCACCTCCTCAGGCAGAGAGTTCCATAGTCTCACTGCTCTTACCGTAAAGAATCCTCTTCTATGTTTGTGTACAAACCTTCTTTCCTCCAGACGCAGAGGATGTCCCCTCGTCACAGTCACCGTCCTGGGAATAAATAGATGACGGGATAGATCTCTGTACTGACCCCTGATATATTTATACATATTAATTAGATCTCCTCTCAGTCGCTTTTTTTCTCTAAAGTGAATAACCTTAATTTTGATAATCTTTCAGGGTACTGTAGTTGCCCCATTCCAGTTATTACTTTAGTTGCCCTCCTCTGTAGGGCTGCAACGATTAATCGATGTAATCGATTATATTCGATAACTGGATTCGTTGTCGACGAATCCAGTTATCGAATAATCGCCGATTCGTTGCTATTCGGGCGGGCGGGCGGTCGCTGCATCTTTATTTTACCTTTTTACAATGACGCTGCCGCTCCTGTAACAGCCAGGCAGAGCGGACGGCGGCGTAACGTCACTCACTCACGTGACACGCCTGCTCCGCCTCCTTCATTCATGAAGTGGGCGGAGCAGGCGCGTCACGTGAGTGAGTGACGTTACGCCGCCGTCCGCTCTGCCTGGCTGTTACAGGAGCGGGAGCGTCATTGTAAAAAGGTAAAATAAAGATGCAAGCATCGGGGCCGGGGCTGTTAGGGGGAAGGGGGGTCTGTCTATGGCACTGCTATGGGAAGGGGGGGGGCTATGGGAAGGGGGGGTCTGTGTATAGCACTGCTATGGGGAGGGGGGAGGATCTGTCTATGGCACTGCTATGGGGAGGGGGGGGTCTGTGCACTGTTATGCCCATAACAGTGCACATATCCCCCTCTCCATAACTACGCCGTCCACAGACCCCCCTCTCCATAACTACGCCGTCCACAGATCCCCCATAATAGTGTCGTCCACAGATCCCCCATAATAGTGTCGTCCACAGATCCCCCATAATAGTGTCGTCCACAGATCCCCCATAATAGTGTCGTCCACAGATCCCCCATAATAGTGTCGTCCACAGATCCCCCATAATAGTGTCGTCCACAGATCCCCATAATAGTGTCGTCCACAGCCCCCATATAGTGTCGTCCACAGATCCCCCATAAGTGTCGTCCACAGATCCCCCATAATAGTGTCGTCCACAGATCCCCCATAGTGTCGTCCACAGATCCCCCATAGTGTCGTCCACAGATCCCCATAAAGTGTCGTCCACAGATCCCCCATAAAGTGTCGTCCACAGATCCCCCAATAGTGTCGTCCACAGATCCCCCATAAGTGTCGTCCACAGATCCCCCATAAGTGTCGTCCACAGACCCCCATAAAGTGTCGTCCACAGATCCCCCATAAGTGTCGTCCACAGATCCCCCATAAGTGTCGTCCACAGATCCCCCATATAGTGTCGTCCACAGATCCCCCATAAGTGTCGTCCACAGATCCCCCATAAAGTGTCGTCCACAGATCCCCCATAAGTGTCGTCCACAGATCCCCCATAAGTGTCGTCCACAGATCCCCATAAGTGTCGTCCACAGATCCCCCATAGTGTCGTCCACAGATCCCCCATAGTGTCGTCCACAGATCCCCCATAAGTGTCGTCCACAGATCCCCCATAAGTGTCGTCCACAGATCCCCCATAATAGTGTCGTCCACAGATCCCCCATAAAGTGTCGTCCACAGATCCCCCATAGTGTCGTCCACAGATCCCCCATAAGTGTCGTCCACAGATCCCCCATAAGTGTCGTCCACAGATCCCCCATATAGTGTCGTCCACAGATCCCCCATAGTGTCGTCCACAGATCCCCCATAAAGTGTCGTCCACAGATCCCCCATAAGTGTCGTCCACAGATCCCCCATAGTGTCGTCCACAGATCCCCCATAAGTGTCGTCCACAGATCCCCCATAAGTGTCGTCCACAGATCCCCCATAAGTGTCGTCCACAGATCCCCCATAGTGTCGTCCACAGATCCCCCATAAGTGTCGTCCACAGATCCCCCATAAGTGTCGTCCACAGATCCCCCATAAGTGTCGTCCACAGATCCCCCATAAGTGTCGTCCACAGATCCCCCATAAGTGTCGTCCACAGATCCCCATAATGTGTCGTCCACAGATCCCCATAATAGTGTCGTCCACAGATCCCCCATAATAGTGTCGTCCACAGATCCCCCATAATAGTGTCGTCCACAGATCCCCCATATAGTGTCGTCCACAGATCCCCCATATAGTGTCGTCCACAGATCCCCCATAATAGTGTCGTCCACAGATCCCCCATAATAGTGTCGTCCACAGATCCCCCATTAAGTGTCGTCCACAGATCCCCCATAATAGGTGTCGTCCACAGATCCCCCATAAGTGTCGTCCACAGATCCCCCATATAGTGTCGTCCACAGATCCCCCATAAGTGTCGTCCACAGATCCCCCATATAGTCGTCCCACAGATCCACCATATAGTGTCGTCCACAGATCCCCCCATAATAGTGTCCGTCCCCGATCCCCCATATAGTGTCGTCCACAGATCCCCCATAAGTGTCGTCCACAGATCCCCCATAGTGTCGTCCACAGATCCCCCATAATAGTGTCGTCCACAGATCCCCCATAATAGTGTCGTCCACAGATCCCCCATAATAGTGTCGTCCACAGATCCCCCATAATAGTGTCGTCCACAGATCCCCCATAAGTGTCGTCCACAGATCCCCCATAATAGTGTCGTCCACAGATCCCCCATAATAGTGTCGTCCACAGATCCCCCATAAGTGTCGTCCACAGATCCCCCATAAAGTGTCGTCCACAGATCCCCCATAAAGTGTCGTCCACAGATCCCCCATAAGTGTCGTCCACAGATCCCCCATAAGAGTGTCGTCCACAGATCCCCCATAATAGTGTCGTCCACAGATCCCCCATAAGTGTCGTCCACAGATCCCCCATAAAGTGTCGTCCACAGATCCCCCATAAGAGTGTCGTCCACAGATCCCCCATAAAGTGTCGTCCACAGATCCCCCATAAGAGTGTCGTCCACAGATCCCCCATAAGAGTGTCGTCCACAGATCCCCCATAAGAGTGTCGTCCACAGATCCCCCATAATAGTGTCGTCCACAGATCCCCCATAATAGTGTCGTCCACAGATCCCCATAATAGTGTCGTCCACAGATCCCCCATAATAGTGTCGTCCACAGATCCCCCATAATAGTGTCGTCCACAGATCCCCCATAATAGTGTCGTCCACAGATCCCCCATAATAGTGTCGTCCACAGATCCCCCATAATAGTGTCGTCCACAGATCCCCCATAATAGTGTCGTCCACAGATCCCCCATAATAGTGTCGTCCACAGATCCCCCATAATAGTGTCGTCCACAGATCCCCCATAATAGTGTCGTCCACAGATCCCCCATAATAGTGTCGTCCACAGATCCCCCATAATAGTGTCGTCCACAGATCCCCCATAATAGTGTCGTCCACAGATCCCCCATAATAGTGTCGTCCACAGATCCCCCATAATAGTGTCGTCCACAGATCCCCCATAATAGTGTCGTCCACAGATCCCCCATAATAGTGTCGTCCACAGATCCCCCATAATAGTGTCGTCCACAGATCCCCCATAATAGTGTCGTCCACAGATCCCCCATAATAGTGTCGTCCACACAGATCCCCCCATAAGAGTGTCGTCCACAGATCCCCCATAAGAGTGTCGTCCACAGATCCCCATAAGAGTGTCGTCCACAGATCCCCCCATAATAGTGTCGTCCACAGATCCCCCATAAGAGTGTCGTCACAGATCCCCCATAAGAGTGTCGTCCACAGATCCCCCATAAGATGTCGTCCAAGATCCCCCATAAGAGTCTCCACAGCCCCATAAGAGTGTCGTCCACAGATCCCCCATAAGGTGTCGTCCACAGATCCCCCATAAGAGTGTCGTCCACAGATCCCCCCATAAGAGTGTCGTCCACAGATCCCCCATAAGAGTGTCGTCCACAGATCCCCCATAAGAGTGTCGTCCACAGATCCCCCATAAGAGTGTCGTCCACAGATCCCCCATAAGAGTGTCGTCCACAGATCCCCCATAAGAGTGTCGTCCACAGATCCCCCATAAGAGTGTCGTCCACAGATCCCCCATAAGAGTGTCGTCCACAATTTGTTTTAATATGGCCTTTGAACATAATTTTTCAAGTAAGATCATATAAACCTCTCTGTTTTGTAATTTTGTCGTTTTTTCCGATTAATCGATTAATCGTAGTAATTAATCGGCAACTAATCGATTATTCAAATAATCGTTAGCTGCAGCCCTACTCCTCTGGACCCTCTTCAGCTCTATGTCTGCTTCGTTCACTGGAGCCCAGAACTGTACACAGTACTCCATGTGTGGTCTGACTAATGATTTGTAAATTGGTAGGACTATGTTCTCATCACGGGCATCTATGCCCTTTTAATGCAACCCATTATCTTATTGGCCTTGGCAGCAGCTGCCTGACACTGTTTTTTGCAGCTTAGTTTGCTGTTTATTAAAATTCCTAGATCTTTTTCCATGTCAGTGTTACCGAGTGTTTTGCCATTTAATAAGTACGGGTGACTTGCATTATTCCTTCCCATGTGCATAACTTTACATTTGTCAGTGTTAAACCTTATCTGCCCAAGCCTCCAATCTATCCAGATCGCTCTGTAGTTGTATACTGTCCTCTTCAGTGTTAATTACTTTACACAGTTTAGTGTCATCTGCGAAAATTGATATTTTACTATGCATGCATCTGCGAAAAGATCATTAATAAATATATTGAAGAGAATAGGGCCCAATACTGACCCTGAGGTACCCCACTACTGACAATGACCCAATCTGAGTATTTACCATTAATAACCACCCTCTGTTTTTTATCATTGAGCCAGTTACAGACGTTTTCTCCCAGTCCGAGCATTCTCATTTTATATTCTAACCTTTTATGTGATACAGTGTCAAATGCTTTGGAGAAGTCCAGATACACGACATCCATTGATTCACCGCTGTCAAGTCTAGAACTTACCTCCTCATAGAAACTGATTAAATTAGTCTGACATGACCGATCCCTCACGAAGCCATGCTGATATGGTGTTATTTGCTTATTTCCGTTAAGATGCTCTAACATAGCATCTCTCAGAAAACCCTCAAACAGTTTACCCACAACAGATGTTAAACTTACCGGCCTATAGTTTCCAGGCTCTGTTTTTGGACCTTTTTGGATATTGGCACCACATTTGCCATGCGCCAATCCTGTGGGACGCTCCCTGTCAATATAGAATCTGCAAATATCAGAAATAAGGGTCTGGCTATGACATTACTTAATTCCCTTAGGATACGGGGGTGTATGCCATCCGGTCCTGGCGATTTGTCTATTTTAATCTTTTAATCTTTAAGTCGCTGTTGCACTTCTTCTTGGGTCAGACAGGACACTTTTAATGGGGGATTTATTTCAACATTCGTCATGTCATCTGACAGTTTATTTTCCTCAGTGAATACATTGGAAAAAAAAAATATATAACAGCTTTGCTTTCTCCTCGTCGCTCTCTGCGACTCCCCCCTCATTACTCTTTAACGGGCCGACACCTTCAGATTTATAATTTTTAACATTTATATAATTGAAGAACATTTTAGGGTTAGTTTTACTCTCTTTGGCAATTAATCTCTGTCTGTAGTTTGGCCGCTTTTATTTGTTTTTTACATGTTCTATTTTTTTTTCCTTATAGTTTTTCAGTGCTTCAGCGCTACCTTCCTGTTTTAGTGTTTTTATATGCTTTCTTTTTGTCATTTATTGCTTTCTTTACAGTTCTGTTTATCCACATGGGTTTATTTTTGTTCCTTAACCTTTTATTCCCATACGGTATGTACCTCTCACAATGAGATTTTAGGATGCTTTTAAAGATATCCCATTTTGTGGCTGTATTATTTGTGAGGACTTTATCCCATTTAGTTAGGCCTATGGCCTCTCTTAGTTGGCTTAATTTTAGCTTTTTTGAAGTTTGGTATTTTTGTTCCTCCCTGTAGAAATGCTCTTTTGAATGATAATTGGAAGGTTATTACTTTGTGCTCACTATTTCCCAGGTGTCCCCCAACCTGCACATCTGTTGTTCTGTCAGGCCTATTAGTTAATACTAAGTCCAGTATGGCCGTCCCTCTAGTCGGGTCCTGAACCAGTTGGGAGAGGTAATTGTCTTTGGTTATTGCCAAGAACCTGTTTCCTTTATGAGATATACAAGTTTCAGTTTCCCAGTCTATATCTGGGTAGTTGAAGTCCCCCATAATAACCACCTCATTATGATTTGCCGCCTCGTCTATCTCGTTTAGTAGTAGATTTTCTGTGGACTCTGGTATATTAGGTGGTTTACAGTAAACTTCTATTAGTAATTTATTATTGTTTTTAGCGCCATGTATCTCTACCCACAGTGACTCCACATGTTCATGTCCCTCACTTATATCTTCCCGGAGTGTGGGCTTTAGACAGGACTTTACATAAAGGCAGACCCCTCCCCCTCTCCGGTTTTGACGATCCTTTCTAAACAGGCTGTAACCCTGTACATTAATTGCCCAGTCATAGCTTTCAGCCATGTCTCAGTTATTCCCACTATGTCATAGTCCTCCTCACACATCACTAATTCCAGTTCACCAGTTTTATTAGTCAGGCTTCTGGCATTAGTATACATACATTTGAGAGGTTTATGTATATTTTTTACTCTACACCTTTCCTTCTGAACTGTTCTAGTCCCTCCTTCCATTACTCCCCCAGTCTCACTACCTTGCCCCCGGTCTCTATCTGCACTATCTTCCCATTCTATAACATAATTACACCCCCCCCCCCCAGTGCATAGTTTAAACACTCCTCCAACCTTCTAGCCATCTTCTTCCCCAACACGGCTGCCCCTTCCCCATTGAGGCGCAGCCCGTCCCTACGATGGAGCCTGTAGCCGATAGAGAAGTCGGCCCAGTTCTCCAGGAACCCAAACCCCTCCTTCCTACACCAGTTCTTGAGCCACTTGTTAATCTCCCTAAGCTCCCGCTGCCTCTCTTGTGTGGCCCGTGGTACAGGTAGTATTTCGGAAAATCTACCTTTTGAGGTCCTTGCCCTCCAGCTTTGACCTAAATCCCTGAAATCATTTTTGAGGACTCTCCACCTACCCCTATCTTTTGTCATTGGTTCCGATATGGACCATGACCGCTGGATCTTCTCCAGCCCCTCCCAGTAATCTGTCAACCCGATCCGCGATGTGTCGAACTCTAGCGCCAGGAACACAGCACACTGTTCGGCGATCACGGTCTTTGTGACAGATTTCCCTATCTGTTCCCCTAATAATTGAGTCTCCCACTACCAGCACCTGTCTGGCCTGCCCTGCTCTCCTGGTCCCCTGCTTACCGGAGCTGGCATTCCCCTGACTGGCATTCCCCCTGACAGGAAGTGTCTGGCTGCGGCAGTGCCATCCCTGGACTGACATCCCCCTCATCTGCCAAATGTGCAAACTTGTTGGGGTGTGTCAGATCAGGGCTAGCCTCCCTGGCACTCTTCCCTCTACCCCGCTTTCTAACTGTTACCCAGCTAGCTACCTCACTTTCCTCAGCCTCCTCTCTGTCACACTCCCCCTCGTCTACCCCAAAGAGTGCTTGCTCGGTGAGAAGCAAACTCTTTTGCAAATTGTCAATGCCTCTGTGTTGCAACTTGCCCATTTAGAGACTCTATTAGCGATTCCAAACGGGTAATTTGCTCACATCTTGAACAAAGATATGCACCATTGAACTTCTGTTCCAGGACTGCATACATCATGCAAGATGTGCACTGGACTGCGTTGTCAACTGTGCAACACATGCTAAATGGGGATTACACCAGCAAAGCAAAAAATACAATATAATGTATTACTAATTACAGTCCCCCACTGAAGTAACCGAATCTAAGGTAGGTGTAGGTGTGCTACAGAGCCATGTAAGCACTGTATATGGCCATATGGAGGTGACAGACTCCCTTTAAATCAATGATCCAGAGCGAGAATTATTATATTTTTTTTTTCCTGGCCTCTCTCTCAGATCTGCCCCTCCTACTCCACCTGCTAAAAAAAAAATCTAAGGTGTCCGATCCATCCTCCTCTGAATCAGAGGACCTGGATGAGGAGGCTTCCACCTCTAGACAGAACGTAGACGCACTGTCAGAAGGAGAACTAGTGGAAGACAGTAAAAAAATACTTATTTTCGTCTGAGGATATGGAGGAGTTATTGGTCGCCGTATGGGCAACCATGGGCATTGAGGAAGTACAAAAACCTTGATCAGTCCAGAATGAAATGTTTGGGGGACTCGGAGCTAAAAATTCAAGTGTTCCCAGTAAACAAAAACATAAGATATGATCCTGGATGAATGGACGAATCCAGAGGAGATTGGGAGTCTCCAGGGAATTCAAAAACAGATTACTGTTTGATCCAGCCGATGTAAAGATATTTAACGAAACACTGAAAGTGGTTAAGAAAACCCTCCCTTCCATGCCAGAATTCCTCCCAGTTACAGTATCTGATGGAACAATCGCCGCTGGCAGGCTGTAGATCCATTCGCTTACCTGCAGTTCCTGTGATATACTTTGGGACTTCAACTTTTGGGGGTCTATTCCCCTTTACAATGCATTCCAATACTTCTGTATTGGAATGCATTAGCTTCTGGCCTGTGAGATCCAGGTGGCTGGATCTCACAGGTTCTCCTCAGGAAGGCATTGCGCTGCCTTCCATGCCATCGGGTCCCCCCTACAGCCCCACAGGGACATGATGGTACCGCCGCAACCTGTAAAAGCCACAAACCGCAGGTCTGAAGTGTCACAAGACCCCCATCCCCCGCACATTGTCCCCGGGTGCCTGCTCAATGATTTGAACAGGCACATTGTTCCGATCACCGCCTGCCGTACCGGTGCATCATGTGTCCGGAACAGGTTAAGCACTATCGTATTAATGTTTCGGCTTCTGCTGACTTCGGTCAGAAAGTCATGCAAGCAGTTACTCTCCCTAAGTAATCTGGTAATTCTCCAGGTTAAGCCGTCATGGTGGACGAAATGGAAAAAACGTAATTTGACTTGCCGGTAATTCTGTTTCCTTGAGTCCACCATCATGGGTCTTATATTTCACTTTTTTTTTTTTTTTTTTTTTTTTTTTTTTTTTTTAAATGCTTTTTTAAATGCTATTATTGTGTTAAAGGGATTCTGTCACCCCCCCCCAAAAGTCTTTTTTTATTTTTTACTGCGATTTTTCAGTATATAGTGCTCTTACCCTTTTCTGTTGGCTAGTTTCTTTAAAAACCGCACTTTTATAAAAATAAAAAAAATCCCCCTCCTCCTGTTAATAGGGCCAGTGAGCGCGCTCGTCCTCTGGCTGGCCTTGTCTGCGTTCTAAATCTCGCGCCTGCGCCGTACCGGTCTTCAGTCGGCGGAGGCGCACTGAGAGGAGGACACTTGCACTGAGGAATGAGCGAGTGAGCGTCCTCCTCTCAGTGCCCCTGCGCTGACTGAAGACCGGTACGGTGCAGGCGCGAGATTTGGAACACCAAGTGATCAAAAAGGTGCATGACCCCAAAAAATTGTACCAATCAAACCATCGTCTCATCCTGCAAAAAATAAAACTCTACCTAAGACAACTGGACAAAAAATAAATTGACTCAGGACTATGGAGACAAAAAACGAACCCCTGCACGAGACTATTAGCAGAAAAAAATAAAAATACATGGTTTTCAGAAAATGAAGACACAAAAACATAATTTTTTTCCCATTCATCCTCCATGATGGCGTACCATGAGAGATGACCTGCCTCCAACCAGGTAGGGACAGGAAGTATAAATTTGACCCTCCTCAGTGTCTTCCTGTCCATTCAGGTGGAGACGGATTATCCTCATGGCACCGCTTCGGTTGTGTTCAAGCTCCTCACCGCAGCCCGATACCTTTTTGGCGCTTGCGATTACGTCACTGGAAGTCGAGTGTGGTCCACGTGCGTTCCAGGAGGTACATCCGGTCTGTGGAACGCACTCTAAGGGGACGGAGCTAAAATTGCCGCACAGGATCAATGTGGATGTTGCCCGCTGATCTGAGGTCTGCAGGTAAGAGTATTTAACCTCTTAAGGACACATGACGTACTGGTACGTCATGGATGGTACCGATCACCGGCGGGCGGTGATCGGAACCCGGTGCCTGCTCAAATCATTGAGCAGGCACCTAGGCTAAATGAGCCGGGGGGTCCTGTGACCCCCCCCCCCCCCTCAATGTCGGCGATCGTAGAAAACCGCAGGTCAATTCAGACATGCGGCTTTCTGCGTTTCCGGGTTATTCGGGTCTCTGAAGACCTGATAACCCGGAACAGGATGGTGATGGTGTGATTTCACCCCACCAATCACCATCCAGCGATCCTGAGAGGTGATGGTGACATCATCTTTCAGGATCGCCTCTGATTTGGTCTGTGGGCGGGACGACGCGAGAGTCAAATGATGCAAGCACTCCTCATCATCCATTGCTGCTAGCATCGCCCCGGCACCCCCATCTGGACAGCAGGTACATAGGGAAAGTATAGGCAAAGTTTGGGTAAGGCAGGGAAAATAACCTACGCTGAATATGACTTTATTTATTTATTTTTTTTGTCATTTTTTTTTCAGTGACCCACTGGTAAATCTGATGGTGGAGCAGACGAACCTGTACGCCCAAAAGTTCGTTGCTCAACACCCGGGCTCCTTTTTGGCCAGGCCCAGTGGCTGGACGCCGGTCAGTGCAGCTGAAATGAGGACATTTTAGGGCCTTGTGCTGCTTATGGGCCTGGTCAAGAACCCCAGTGTTGGGCTGTACTGGAGTGGGGACGTCCTACACCAGACCCCACTTTACAGTACGGCCATGACACGCTCCCGGTTTGAGGCCATCCAGAAATGTCTGCATTAGACCTTGAGACTCATTTTCCGCCAGTATGTGCCCTCCAAGCGGTACCTCGGGCACTGTAGGCGCCCGGATCGTCCCTGGCCAACACTTTCCTGGTGTGGTCCCCTATACTGGAAAGAAGGGACGAACCCAAAAAAGGTGCAGTGTGTGTCACAGGAGGGGGATACGGAAGGACACTCAATGTGACACGTGCCCCGATCATCCGGGCCTCTGCATTATTGGTTGCTTCAGGGAGTATCACACTTTTTTTTTTTTTTGGCACTGTATTTCCTACTAGGCCTATTTCTGATGCCTCAATTCCATATTTATTTTCAGGCTAAAGAGGCTCAAAAAAAGTTAAAAAACCTCCTCTCTGCATCTCTTGTGCAAAAAGACTGCCCAACGAATATGGAAAGAAGCTTTGTAAGGAGTGTATTTCTGATGTGATCCAGCAGGAACAATCGTCCCTTATGGAGAATGTCAGATCTGTGATTCAGGACGAAATTAGGGCCGCTAGAGTTGCTCCGTCTGATTCCCAGGGCGAGCCCTCTCGCAAGGGTCCCCGTTCCAGGATCATTACCTCTGGATCAGAGGATGCCGACGATAAAGCTTCTACTTCCGTGCAGTGGGAGGATTATCTCTCTCTATCAATCTCTAATCTCGTAATAGGAAATTTTATTTTTCCTCAGAGGAGATGGATGACTTATTAAAGGCAGTCAGGGCGACAATGGGGATTGAAGAAACCCCTAGGTCCTTATCCATTCAGGATGAAATGTTTGGGGGACTGAGTTAAAAAATCCAAGGTCTTCCCCCATAAACGAGCATATTAGAGAAATTATTTTGGAGGAATGGTCGGAACCAGAAAAACAACTTGGGATTTCCAAAGAATTGAAAAATCGACTATTGTTCGAGACCCCTAAAATAGACGTGCAAGTGGTGAAAGTTAACAAAAAACTGCCCTGCCGTTTGAGGATGCCACTCAATTGAAAGATGCTATGGAGCGGAAGGCAGACGCCCTTTTAAGGAAATCTTGGGAGGCCTCCATGTTTAACATTAAGACCAACATCGCAGCAATGTCTGTTGCTAGATCTATGTACTTGTGGTTAGGAGAGCTTGAGAACCACCTAAGCAGTAAGACCTCCAGGGAGGAAACCCTGCAGTCCATCCCGCTACTTACATCTGCCAGGAATCCCGTAGCTGATTTATCGGTTGAATCCATTAAATTCTGTGCTGAGCCGGGGCTTTCCAATGCGGCTCGTCTGGCTTTGTGGATGAAGTCTTGGTCAGGCGATAGAATTTCTAAACAAAAGTTAGTATCTATCCCCTTTTCAGGAGAGTATGTATTCGGGCCGGTCCTAGACAAGATTCTCGAAAAAGCGGCCGACAAGAAAAAAAGATTCCCTGAGGAAAAGTCCTTTAGAAAGAACCAGTCCTTTCGGTCTTACAGTGGACAGAACAAGGCTGTTAGGGGGAAAGGCAAGTCAGGCCGCTGGTCTTATCCCAAAGGGGGTAAAGGAAGAGGCTTTCTTCTTAAACCCCAATCTAAATTCGAAGACAAACAGTGACGCCATTGTAGGGGGGAGACTGAAGGATTTCCTAGGTCCATGGGCACTAACATCAAAAAATACTTTGGGCCTTGGATATCATTCGGCAGGGTTACGAGATCGAGTTCACCTCTCTCCCCCCTCCAAGATTCGTCGTCACAAAGATGCCTACCAGATCCTCCAACCTAAATATTTTTCAAGGAGTCCAGGACTTGGTGAAGAAGGGTGCAGTAATCCCAGTTCCCGCGTCTCAAAGAGGTTGAGGGTACTATTCAACCTTATTTTTAGTAAGAAGGAAGGAGACTTCCGGACCATTATAAACTTGAAAAAACTGAACAAATGTATTCTTTACACGAAGTTCAAGATTGAGTCTCTCAGATCCATAGTACCTCTGATAAAGCTAGGAGCATTTATGTGCTCGGTCGACCTGAAGGACGCTTGTCTGCATGTCCCCATTCACCCAGATCACCAGAGGTTTCTAAGATTTGCGATCCTAGACCCTTCCAATCGGCTTCTTCATTTCCAATTCATAGTGCTACCCTTCGGGATTTCAGCCGCTCCAAGGCTTTTCACCAAATTGGTGATTAGAAATGATAGCCCCACTCAGACAGGAAGGGTTAAATATAGTGCCGTATCTGGACGACTTTCTAATTATTGCAGACTCAAAAGAACTCCTGCTGTCGGACTTGGAAATATTTCTGTCCCGTCTGTATCAGCTGGGATGGATAGTGAACAAACCCAAGTCAATGTTAGTTCCATCCACGAAGGTGAGGTTCCTGGGAGTAACACTAGATTCTGTAACTCGGTCAACCTTCCTACCACAGAGCAAGATCCAGTCCCTGGTAAACAAGGTGAGGCACTTCCAACGCCGGAAGAGATGCTCAGTTAGGGAAGCAATGAGCCTACTCAGCCTCCTAACCTCCTGTATACCTTCAGTCGAGTGGGCGCAGGCTCACTGTCAAGTAATACAGAACTGGCTACTGTCCCACTGGAACAAGAAGGGCTCTCTGGACTCCAAGCTTCCAATCCCAGGATCAGTAAAGAGATCTCTCTCATGGTGGATGAAGGAGAAGAATCTTTCCCAGGGAGTTCCATGGATCAAATCGCCTTCAATTACGATCTTCACGGATGCCAGCCAATCTGGTTGGGGAGCGAAAATCGACTGAGCTTTTTTCCAGGGAACGTGGAAGCATCTGATATCTGCTAAATCTTCAAATTTCAGGGAGCTGTATGCAGTAAGAGAAGCTCTACTCTCCGCCAGACAGCTGATAAGAGATCAGCACGTGAAAGTCCTATCGGACAACATGACCGTGGTCTCCTACTTGAAACATCAGGGAGGTACTCGATCAAGGAGACTCCAGAGTATCTCAGAGGAAATTTTCTCCTTTGCAGAGAAAGAACTAAAATCCATCTCAGCAATGCACCTGAAGGGATCCCAGAACCTAGAAGCGGACTTTTTGAGCAGACAAGTGGTAGATCATACAGAGTGGGCACTGAATCCAGAGGTCTTCAATATGCTAACCCAGAGATGGGGGCTTCCTACAATAGACCTATTCGCATCAAGGAAAAATACGAAAGTACAAACATTCTGCTCCCTAGATGCTGGATATCATCCCTGGAGAATAGATGCCTTCTCCCTAAAATGGTGCTGGGATCTAGGGTACGCATTTTCTCCATTGCCTCTCATCCCGAGGGTCATTCAGAAGATTCAGGAGGGAAGAACCACAGTAATATTGATCGCTCCGTTCTGGCTGAAGAGAAGTTGGTTCGCTCCTCTCTTGAAACTAGCAATAGACGAACCAGTGAGACTCCCACTCAGAGGGGACATCCTACACCAGGGTCCTTTGCTACATCCTCATCCGGAGTTCCTGAAGCTCACGGCTTGGATCCTGAGGTCTCCCTCTTAAAGTCTCAGGGCCTGTCAGACAAGGTTATAGCCACCTTGAGATGTTCCAGGAAAAAAGTAACGTCTGCGATATACCTGAAGATCTGGAAAAGGTTCTGTTCATGGTCAGGTGAAGAGAATCCAAATCTTGTAGGGCCTAACATTCAGAAAATTCTGGAATTTCTACAAAAAGGTCTGGACATAGGCCTCTCTCCATCCACCTTTAAAGGTTCAGATTTCGGCATTAAGCACCTTCTTTGATGCCGGTCTGGCAGACCATAGATGGGTCAAACGATTCATAAGAGCTGCCCGTAGACTTAGACCCACGCTAAGATCCCGCACCCCAACCTGGGACTTAAATTTAGTACTCAACAACCTTGTGTGTGCCCCATTTGAGCCATTGGAGAGCTGTTCAATTAAATTGCTTTCATTCAAAACTGCTTTTCTTATAGCAATTGCCTCTGCTAAGAGACTAGGACATATTCAAGCCCTCTCTATTAGGGAACCATACCTTACCATCACTGACGATAAGACTGTGCTTAAATTAGACCCAGGTTTCCTGCCAAAGGTAGCCTCGGACCGCAACAGAGGCCAGGAGATCCTCCTTCCATCCTTTTTCAACAATCCCAAGGATCAGGAGGAAGGGAAGTTTCATTACCTTGATGTTAGGCGTACAGTCCTTAGATACTTAGAAGCCGCTAGGGACTTCAGGAAGTCTGACAGCCTGCTTGTCCAATTTGCTGGAAAAAATAAGGGATCCAGGGTCTCAAAATCCTCCATTGCAAGATGGATTAAAGACACCATTACCCTATGCTATAAGAATCAAAATCTGGATCCTCCTATTAATATTAGAGGAGCTGTCTCCACTACTTTTGCTGAAAGAGCAGGGGCCTCCCTGGAGGATATTTGCAGGGCCGTCTCCTGGTCTAATATTCACATGTTTGTGAAGCACTACCGCTTAGATTTGTCTGGAACCTCTGGCCTCTCCTTTGGTCGGAAGGTTCTTCAGGTGGTTGCCCCCACCCATAAAAAATGATTTTATAACTCTCCTTGTGGCAGTCATGGTGATGATATGGGAAAACCGGAATTAGACTTACCGGTAATTCAGTTTCCATGAAATCACCATGACGGCCCATATATTCCCTCCCTTTCTTTTGTTGAAATTTTTTCACCAGTATTTTCTAGTATGATGTTAATACTGGGAAATACTAATACATTTCTGGCACTTTGTCTTTGGAACACTGAGGTGTAGTGGTGGGAGGGGGCAATTTAACCTCTACTCTGTTCCTGCCCCCACAGAGGTCATGGGTCAATCTCCTTGTGGCTGTCATGGCGATTTCATGGAAACTGAATTACCGGTAAGTCTAATTCCGTTTTTTTGGCTTTTTCCATTTCAATCCGTTTTTTTCCGGTAACAAAACAAGGGTTAACAACCAAACAAAAGTTAATATTTATTACCCTGATACTGTAGTTTACAGAAATGCCATGTTTGTGGTCGTAAACTGCTGTATCTGTAAAAGGAAGGGACCGACATGTTTTCTGGAAGGCCGATTTTGATGGCCTTTTTTATTGACACATGTCCCTTTTGAAGCCCCCCTAGAGTAAAAACTCCCTAAAAGTGACGCCATCTAAGAAACTAGACCCCTCAAGGTGTTCAAAACTGATTAGACAAAATGTATTAACCATTTAGGTATTCCTCAACAGTTAATGGCAAATGGAGATGAAATTTCAGAATTGCTATTTTTTGTAACCTTGTCTCACAAAAATGTAATATAGAGCAACCAAAAATCATATGTACCCTAAAAATGGTCCCCAAAAAAATGCCACCTTATCCCGTAGTTTCCAAAATGGGGTCACTTTTAGGGAGTTTCTACTCCAGGGGTGCATCAGGGTGACTTTAAATGGGACACGGTGTAAATAAACCAGTCCAGCAAAATCTGCCTTCCAAAAACCAAACTGCGCACCTTTCACTCTACGCCCCGCTGTGTGGCCGTACAGTAGTTTACGGCCACATATTGGGTGTTTCTGTAAACGGCAGAGTCGGGGAAATAAAGATAGTCTTGTTTGGCTGTTAACCCTTGCTTTGTTAGTGGAAAAAATGGGTTAAAATTGAAAATTAGGCAAAAAAATGAAATTCTCAAATTTCATCCCCATTTGCCAATAACTCTTGTGCAACACCTAAAGGGTTAACAACGTATGTAAAATCAGTTTTGAATACCTTGCGGGGTGTAGTTTCTTAGATGGGGGGGTCATTTTTGGGTGGTTTCTATTATGTAAGCCTCGCAGAGTGACTTCAGACCTGTAGTGGTCCCTAAAAATTGGGGTTTTGTAAATTTCTGAAAAATTTCAAGATTTGTTTCTAAACTTCTAAGCCTTGTAACATCCCAAAAAAATAAAATATCATTCCCAAAATAATTCAAACATGAAGTAGACCTATGGGGAATGTAAAGTCATCATAATTTTTTAGGGTATTACAGAAGTAGAGAAACTGAAACTTAGAAATTTGCTAATTTTTCCAAATTTTCGGTAAATTATGTATTTTTTTTATGCGAAAAAATTAATTTATTTCATTTTACCAGTGTCATGAAGTACAATATGTGACGAAAAAACAATCTCAGAATGGCCTGGATAAGTAAAACGCTTTGAAAGTTATTAGCACTTAAAGTGACACTGGTCAGATTTGCAAAAAAAATGGCCTGGTCCTTAAGGTGAAATAAGGCTATGTCCCTAAGGGGTTAGAGGTAAAGTGGCCAAACATGTCTGAGCCTGGTACAGTCCAAATGGAGACCTCCCAGGGGCCGACTATTGTAAGTTACTGAAAGACTCTTGGAGAAATGCTTTATATTTTTACTTATGCTAACCCCCTTGTATCTGTGTCTTTTTCTCTTCCTGTATGCATCTAGAGTGATGAGGATGGCGCTCAAAAACTAAGAAATGTGTTATATGTTCAGTTAAATTACCTGATTTATATGCTAAAAAACTCTGCAAGTTGTACTTCAAATATGGCAATGGATCTGGTTCCTTCTATTAGAGAGGAATTAAGGGACGTTATCAGGTAAGAGATGCATGCATCCCTTTCTGAAAATCCTATGCCTACCTCTAGTACATCTGCGTCAAAACATAGGGAACCTAATTTAGATTACTCCAGTTCATCGTCCTCAGAGTCAGAACAATACTCCTATTCAGAGGGCCTTGTCTCTTCTGGATCTGATTCAGAATTTAAGTTTTCTCTTCTCCTCTGAGGATACAAAGGAGTTAATCCAAGTTGTCAGGGCGACCATGGATCTCTCGGGTGAAAAGGTCCAGAGGTCCTTTCAAGATCAGATGTTTAGTGGACTAGAACAAAGGAAATTTTTTTTTTTTTTTTTTTTTTTTTTTATTTTTTTTTTCAGTGCACAAAAATATGCAGGAATTAATAGAAAGGGAATGGAAGACTCCAGATAGGAAGTTTATTTATTCCAAAAACGATGAGACGTTGCCTTACATTTAGTGATGAAGACAAGGCATTGTTTATGTTCTGCCCTAAAGTAGATGTATCCCTATCAAAATTGGTCAAAGGGACAAATGCCCTTCCATTTGAGGACATTGGGGGGTCCCTAAAAAAAACTCCATGGATAAGAAAGCAGATTCAAGTCTGAAGAAGACCTGGGAAACCGCCGCTGCTTTACTCAAACCAAATCTAGCCGCTACATCCAGTTCTAGATCCCTAAAAAGATGGTAATCACAGCCGGAATCTCTTCTAAGAGAAGGGGCTACTTATGACTCCCTAAAAGTCTCCTTACCCTCTTATTAAAAGTGGTGGTCTTCTTGTCTGATTCCACAGCAGAATCGGTCAGAATGGCAGCAAGAACCTTGGGACTAGCGGTAGTGGCTAGAAAGGCGCTTTTGGTTAAAATCTTGGACGGGTGACATCAGTTCCAAGATAAAACTATGTAGTTTCCCCTTTCATGGGAGCTTGATGTTAGGCCAGGATTTAGAAAGCATCTTAGAGAAGGCTTCAAACTGCAAAAAAATTATTTCCTAGGGATACAAATAAAAATTTCCCTTTCGGAAGGTCTGGAAAGGTAGTTCCTTCCTTGCCAAAAGATCTAATAGAGAAGGCCAGTGGTCCAGAGGAAAAAATCCAAAGACCGGAAACAGAGGCTTCTTGTTTAATTCTAAAAATGGAAACCATAAGACCCACCATAAGGCTATTAAAAGAATGAGATTTCTTGGCATCAATAGATTTAAAAGATGAGTATTACCATATTCCTGTATTCGAAAAAGCTCAAATTCCTCGGCATAGCAGTCTTTCTGGGAAATGAGCTACTTAATTTCCAGTTTCAAGTACTCCCCTTTGGGATCACCTCTGCTCCGAGGGTGTTTACCGAAGTAATGCTAGAGGTAGTCTCTCACTTAAGAAGAAGGAACGTGTTAATAATTCCCTACTTGGACGATCTGTTAATCGTTGGAAGCTCAAAAAGAGTCTTAGAAAACAATCTGTTCATAACCTTTCAGACGCTATATCAGACAGGATCGATAATGAACTTGGGGAAAAAAAAAAAATCAAACCCCTGTCCATCTCAGAGTTTAACATTTTTGGGGGTCCGTTTAGACTCAACTCGTCAGAAGTATTTTCCTCCATCCCAGAAAGTGATAATGATAAGTGAAAAAGTCTCAATGTCAGTCAGTCAGTATGCACAATTAGAGAAGCTATGAAGCTATTAGGCTCTTTAACCTCCTGCATCCCAGCAGTAAGAATGGCCCAGTTCCACACTCAAATTCTCAAGCAATGGTTACTAGGGTGTTGGAACGGAAGTCAGGACTCGTTAGATTAGACAATTCAAATTCCCTTACATGTAATTAAGTCCTTACAGTGCTGGAAAAATCTAGACCATCTGATGAGGGGGGTTTCTTGGAATCCCAAACATCTGCAGATTATTACTACAAACACAAGCCTATGGAGATGGGTAGCGCATTGCTCTCATCTCTCTTTCCAAGGACAATGGTCCGAGGATCAGTGGTCTCTCTCTTCAAATCAGAGGGAATTGTCCGCAGTCTGGGAAGCTATAAAGGCATTGTTCCATTACATCGAAGAGAAAGACATTCAAGTAAGGACGGACAACACAACCGTAAACCATCAAGGGGGAACAAGAAGTGTAGGTCTAGGTCTGTTAACAGAAAAAAATATTTTTCCCTTGCGCCCATGACAGCACCCTTGAGAGACCGCCTCCATCCAGGACAGGAAACAGGAACTTTCGTGGAGAGCTCATAAGGAGGAGCATGGCCCCAAGACCACCAGTTCCTGTTTCCTGTCCTGTCCTAGACAGAGACGGTTCGTGGAGAAAAGGAGAAAGTTAGGCTGCAGGGCCCCTGAGAATCATATCGAAGTGGGTTTACCTGTTCCGGCGTAAGTCTCCTCTAGGAGCCGCCGGCCGGAGTCTGGTGCTTGCTGCTGGGGTCTGGCTTACGCCGCGCTGGCCGCTACTCTGCAGTCCCGGGCGCACTGAGAGGTGCGTTCGGCACGCCGGTCCTTCCTGACAGTGTTCAGGCGGGCCGGGGCCTCCTCCTCACCTCGCTTCTCGCGATCCAAGCGAGATCCGGTTCTTGGTCGAGACTTCCGGAATTTGGAACGCATGTAGCGTGCGTTCCGGAAGTAGGAAGTGCTTTCTCCTGCTTAGGGCCGCAGAGGGTTTTCAGCAGGACCCGACCGAGGGAATTGGACCCACAGGAGGCGCACGGTCAGCAGCAGCCCAGCCAGCCTTATAGGAAGCCTCATTTTTTGGATCCTGGGAGTCACTCTATCCCACAGCAGCATGGAGGAGGAGAGTGCCCAAAGCGCCGATCAACAGGAGGGTCATGAGAGCAGACCGGTACTCCTGGTGGGGTAAGGGGGATCATTCCCCATCACTTATTTCTCTTTAGTCAGGCTAAATATCCTTTCCCTCTTTTCCTTCTTGCCTTTTAGACTATAAAAGAGGGCCCTAGAAAGGCAATTTCAAAAACCAGAGGGAAGGAATGTGCCGTCTGTAAAAAGAAACTGGCCCCCTCTTGGTCGAAAAAACTGTCAACATTGCATTGAGAAACTAGTGGAGGAGTCCCCATCCCTTCTGCAGAGTATTAGGGAGATGGTGAAGACAGAGGTCTCGGATTCCTTGAAAGATTTCAAAAAGAGCTTTCCATCTGTAGCCTCAAGCTCCCTTGGAACCAGATCAGGCACGGCTAATAAATCTGACTCTGATCCTTTAGAAGATAGTGATACAGGAGAAATCCTAGATAGCCCAGACTCATCCCAGGATGAAGAATCCACAGGCAGGCCACTTTTTTCCCCGGATGATACGGAAGCTTTACTAAAAGCAGTTCGTGCGACCATGAAGGTAGACGAATCCAAAGACCCAAAATCCGTTCAGGATATCATGTTTGGTGACCTCGGGCAGAAAAAATCTAGAGTGTTTCCCGTAAACGAGAATATAAAATTTTTGATACAGAAGGAATGGAAAAGACCCGATAAAGTTTTTTGTCCCAAAAAATGTGAAAAGGAAGTATCCCTTTGATGAGGCAGACTCGGTAAATTGGGACAGGCCTCCTAAATTGGATGCACCTGTTGCAAAAATCTCAAAAAAATCGGCCCTACCGTTTGAGGACTTGGGTACTCTTAAAGACCCTATGGATAAGCGAGCAGAGGTTTACCTAAAAAAAAAAAGCTCAAGCGTTCAAACCAAATATTGCCGCCACATCCACTGCTAGGTCTTTGAAATTATGGCTAGAAGAATTAGAATCTCACATTCAGAATAAAACCCGAGAGATCAATTGTTAGCCGTTTTTCCCACTCTACTTAAAGTAGTAGACTTTATTTCTGACGCCTCGGCAGATGCTTTAAAATTAAATGCTAGGTCAGCTGCTCTTTCTAATTCAGCCAGACGAGCTATTTGGCTAAAAGGATGGTCGGGAGACACTGGATCTAAAAATAAGCTTTGCGCAATTCCTTGTCAGGGCGATTATCTTTTTGGGTCCGTCTTGGACGACCTTTTGGATAAAGCCTCAGACAATAAAAAAGGATTCCCTGTCTCCAGACCCCCGAAAAAACAACGTTTTTTTCGCAAAAACAAGAAGGATTTTTTTAGGGGCCAGAGGAAAGACTTCAGAGCAGACAACAGGAATAGGAAAAGCAAGGGTTTCCTCTTCAGTTCCCAATCCTCCTCAACCTCTAAACCATCACAGCAATGATGGTTTCTCTCCCGTGGGTGGCAGACTTTCTCTCTTCCTTTACGCTTGGGAAAAAATCTCCTCAAGTCCCTGGATTTTAAGCGTTATAAAGGAGGGGTTTTGTCTAGAGTTTGTCTCCCACCCACCGGACAGATTCAAAATTACAAATTTTCTAGGAAACCCGGGAAAAAAATCTAGCTTTACAACAGGAGATTGCATCCCTACTTTGAAAAAAATTTCTATTTCCGGTGCCGGAGGCGGAGAAAGGCAGGGGTTTCTACTCTTCCCTTTTTCTGGTTCCCAAACCGGATGGAACATTCAGAACTATCATAAATCTAAAAGATCTAAATCGGTTCCTCTCTTACAAAAAATTCAGAATGGAGTCGATCCAATCAGTTGTAAAACATCTTTTCAGGGGCTGTTTCATGGCTACGATAGTACGCATCTCTTATCTATCACATCCCTATTCGGCTAGACTGTCAAAAATTCCTCAGTCGCTGTTTCAATAGGAGGTCACATTCAGCACCTACAATATACAGCCCTTCCCTTTGGGATTTCTCAAGCTCCCAGACTTTTCACGAAAGTCATGGCTCATATAAGGGAAAGAAATTCTAGTGATTCCCTACCTAGACGATCTCCTGGTGGTAGCAGAGTCAGAATCCCTTCTCGAAGTACACCTCAAAAAAGTAGTGCAGATCCTAGAAGACCTCGGCTGGCAAATAAACGGGGAAAAATCACATCTAATACCTTCCCAAGTTTGTGTCTTTCTGGGAATGATGCTGGACTCAAAGAAACTACTCTGTATCCTACCCCAAGACAAGATTCAGAGATTAATACAACAGGTTCAGTCCCTGATATCTACAAAAAACCCTACTATCAGACAAGCAATGGCGGTCTTGGGCAGGATGACTTCCACTATACCAGCGGTCAGTTGGAGCCATCTTCACTCCAGACCCCTACAGTGGCAAATTCTGAAGGAATTGCAGGGTACCCTCCGCCCATTAGATACACCCCTCACACTCACCCCCCAAGTGATCCAGTCTCTTCACTGGTGGCTGAATCCTGCAAACCTGTCCCAGGGGCTCCCTTGGATCCAACAAAATTTTGTTATCCTTACCACCGACGCAAGTCCTTCCGGTTGGGGGGCCTGTTGCCATGGGTACTTAAGACAAGGTGTTTGGGAAAGAGAGCAGAGTCTAGACTCCCAAAACATGAGGGAACTGAGAGCGGTTTTTCTCGCCTTTAAAAGAGTTTCTTCCTTTACTGCAGGGAAAGTCTATAAAAGTTTTTTCGGACAACGCCACAGTTGTCTCCTATTTGAACAAGCAAGGAGGAACCAGATCAGAAAATCTGATCAGATATCAGGATATCTTTTCCCTTATAATTCCTTCTGTTCCGTCCCTTATGGCAGTACATCTAAAAGGTACAGAAAACAAGGTGGCAGATTTCTTAAGCAGAAATACACTAGACCAGGGGGAATGGTGTCTGAATCAAATAGTTTTCGATCAAATAATTCAACTTTGGGGTCGTCCTCATCTGGACTTATTTGCTACCAGAGAAAACAGAAAGTGTCATCTTTTCTTTTCCCTCAGCGTGAGAGATTCACCAACAGGGATAGATGCCTTCTCCCTTCACTGGCCGAACTAGCTCCTCTATGCCTTTCCTCCGTTAAGACTTCTTCCAAGATTCTTACAGAAGTTGAGACAAGAAAGAACGACAGTGATCTTAATTGCTCCATTCTGGCCCAGAAGAACCTGGTTCACCTGGTTGAGGAAGCTATCCTTGACAGACCCTTGGATTCTCCCGGAGAGGCAAGACCTTCTGTCCCAAGGACCAGTCAATCATCCGAGTGTGAGGCAGTTACACTTAACAGCATGGCTCTTGAGGGGGAAAGCCTAGAAAGTAGAGGACTCTCCAAGAATGTAGTTTCCACTTTGCTATCCTGCAGAAAGGATGTCACCTCCTCTATTTATCTCAGAATTTGGAACACCTTCCAGAAGTTTGCCAAAGATCCGGTGAATCCTTCAAATCCCCCCACCTTATGTGTAAGGTTTTAGATTTTCTGCAAGCCGGTCATGAAAAAAATTTGAGGCCAAGTACTCTTAAAGTACAGGTATCCGCTTTGAGTGCATTCTTTGATTCTCCCATCGCTAACCACCCGTGGGTCCGAAGATTCTTTAAAGCCATCAGCAGGCTTAGGCCTATATCTGGACCTTCAGTTCCCCCCTGGGACCTCAACTTGGTCCTCACTAGCCTCACAGAGCCTCCCTTTGAGCCACTTAAACAGTTACCCATAAAAATATTGTCCTTCAAAACAGCGTTTCTTGTGGCAATTACCTCAGCAAGGAGGGTTGCTGAGATTTCGGCCTTTTCTACTTCGCCTCCTTACACTAACATCCTAGATGATGGGGTACTCATTAAACCAGACCCTTCCTTCTTACCAAAAGTGGTTTCTATGTTTCATAGAACACAGGACATTATCCTTCCTTCCCTGTGTCAAAATCCGAGAAATGAAAGAGGAAAAACTGCACTGTTTAGATGTAAAAAGATGCCTATCCCATTATCTAGAGGTTACTAGTCAGTGGAGGAAAACCTCAAAACTTTTCATTCAATTTAGTGGGAAAAATAAGGGTCTCCCAGCCTCTACTAAAACCCTTTCCAGATGGAACGTGAGAGCCATTAATGTGGCCTATTCTTCAGCTGGAAAGGCTCCCCCGGGGGGTTTTGGTGCTCATTCCACAAGATCATTTTCCACCACTTGGGCAGAAAGGGCCGACGCTACCTTAGAACAGATTTGTAGAGCAGCCACATGGCAGTCGCCCGGCACCTTCTTTCGTCACTACAGATTAGACCTAGGCACTAGAGAACAACTAGCCTTCGGTAGGAAAGTCCTCCAGGCGGTAGTCCCACCCTAAGAAATAAAGGGATTTCTATTCTAGTCGTCTCTCAAGGGTGCTGTCATGGGCGCAAGGGAAATTCAAGATTACACTTACCGGTAATCACTTTTCCATAAGCCCATGACAGCACCCGGGTTTATTCCCACCCTGTATAGAATTAATGCTAATTAAAAAATAATAATAATAATAATCATATATACAAAAAAAAAAAAGTGTGGTCTAGGACAAGTTCTTGCGATTAACTGGTGGTCTTGGGGCCATGCTCCTCCTTATGAGCTCTCCACGAAAGTTCCTGTTTCCTGTCCTGGATGGAGGCGGTCTCTCAAGGGTGCTGTCATGGGCTTATGGAAAAGTGATTACTGGTAAGTGTAATCTTAAATTTCTGGGCGTTAATTCACTCAAGATCACTATCGGTGGTACACCTAAAAGGATCCCTAAATACAAAGGCTGACTTCTGGAGCAGAAATTTACTGAGGTCAACAGAATGGAGCCTAGAAAAGGAAGTTTTTCTCCAGATCACAAAATTATGGGGTATAGGGTCCAGTCTATCACCCCAAAGTGGAAAGGTTACATCTGGCAGCTTGCAACCTGAGAGGGTAACGTTGAGGTCAAAGGGCTTATCGAACACCATGGCGGCTAGCATGAAAGTTGCTTCCAAGATTCATTCTAAGATCTGTAGAAGGTTCTGTAGTTGGTGTAATCAATCGGGGAACTCTCTTCTCAGATTTCCCATCCAGGCAATTTTGGGATTCTTAAAAACAGGTTTTGAGATAGGGTTGCGTCCAAATACCTTATATATCAGCATTAAGTTAGGTGTTTGATGAAAAAATTGCAGACCACCCATGGGTCTTCCGGTTTTTGAAAGGGGCAGATAGATTAACCCCTTAAGCACTCAGCCCTATTTCACCTTAAGGACTTGGCCATTTTTTGCAAATCTGACCAGTGGCACTTTAAGTGCTGATAACTTTAAAACGCTTTGACTTATTCAGGCCATTTTGAGACTGTTTTTTCATCACATATTGTACTTCATGACACTGGTAAAATTGGGTAAAAAAAAAGTTAAATTTATTGCATAAAAAAATACCATATTTACCAAAATTTTGAAAAATTAGTAAATTTCAAAGTTTCAGTTTCTCTACTTCTGTAATACATAGTAATTCCCCCCCAAAATTGTGATTTTTACATTCCCCATATGTCTACTTCATGTTTGTAGCATTTTGGGAATATTTAATTTTTGGGGGATGTTACAAGGCTTAGAAGTTTTAGAAGCAAATTTAGAAATTTTTCAGAAATCTTCAAGATCCCACTTTTTTATGGACCAGTTCAGGTTTGAAGTCATATTGTGAGGCTTAGATAATAGAAACCTCCCAAAAATGACCCCATTCTAGAGTTTTTACAAACTGTTTTACAAACTTTTTTTGAAAATTTTCCAACATAACCCTTGTTTTTTTTCCTGGAAAAAATTGATTAACTGCCAAACAAACCTCGATATGGGTTGCCTTGATTCTGTAGTTTGCAGAAACGCCTTATATCTGGTCGTAAACTACTATTTGGCTAAACGGCAGGACATAGAAGAAGGGGAACGCCATATGGTTTTTGGAAAGCAGATTTTGCTGGACTGGTTTATTTACACCATGTACCCTTTCAAGCCCCCTGATGCACCCCTAGAGTAGAAACTCCATAAAAGTGACGCCATCTAGGAAACTACGGAATAAGGTGGTTGTTGTTTTGGGACTATTAGGGGTAAATGATTTTTGGTTGCTCTATATTACACTTTTTTGAGGTAGCAAACTACAAAATCGGGACAATAAATATTTAGCTTTGTTTGGCTGTTATTACCGGAAAAAGGATTCAAATGGAAATTTTGCCCAAAATTGGTTTTTTTTTGGCACAGTTTTTTTTTTTTTTTTTTACCGCTGTTCATCCGAGGGGTTTGGTCAAATGTTATTTTTATAGCGACGACTTTTACGCACGAGACGATGCCCAATATGTATGGCTCTCAGACTTTGGAGATGCTAAGCAGGCATCCTAAAACGGCCCTCCAGATGTAAAAATACAATTCCCACCATGCCCTGCTGATGGCTGTAGGTTGTCTGGGAGTTAATAGTTTTACAACATCTGGAGGGCCGCAGTTTGAGGATGCCTGCACTAAAACTAATATTTTTTTGGGGAAAAAAAAATTTGTTTCCGTCTCAAGTCTGAGAGCCATAGTTTGTTCTCTAGTGGACTGTTGGGGATTATAAAAATTTAGTACTCCATGGAAGTGTGATACTCCCTGAAGCAATCGATAACGGAGAGGCCCGGATGATCGGGGCAAGTGTCACACTGAGTGACACACTCTGCATCTTTTTTGGGTCCGTCCCGTCTTTCCCGTATGGGGGACCACACCTGGAAAGTGTTGGCCAGGGACGATCCGGGCGCCTCCAATTCCCGAGGTACTCCGGCCTGCTCTTTCCCGGTCCGAAAAGCCTTGAGGACTGCCTCATAGAACTGGAGGAATGTCCGTGCTGCCAGCGCTTCGGGATAGTACAAGAGTTGTTGTATATGGCAACCTGCACCAAGTAGACCGCAACTTTTTTGTACCATGCCCGGGTTTTGCGCATGGCATTATATGGCTTGAGGACTTGATCAGAGAGATCAACTCCTCCCATATACCGATTGTAGTCGACGATACAATTGCGATTGAGTACCGTTGCTGCGGTACCTTGCACAGAGACGGGGGTGGTGCTGTTACCGTGGATTGTGGACAGCATAAGGACATCCCTCTTGTCCTTATACCTGACCAGCAACAGGTTTCCACTGGTAAGTGCACGGCTCTCACCCCTGGGGATAGGTACCTGGAGGGGGTGGGCAGGGAGGCCGCGTTGATTTTTCTGCACGGTCCCACAAGCGAACGTGGATCTGGCGACAAGGGACCTGAACAAGGGAATGCTGGTATAAAAGTTATCCACGTGCAAGTGGTTACCCTTATCCAGCAGTGGGTACATAAGGTCCCACACGAGTTTCCCGCTAACGCCCAGAGTGGGGGGACATTCTGGGGGTTGAATACGGGAATCCCGCCCCTCGTACACATGAAATTTGTAAGTGTACCCTGAGGTACTCTCTGAAATTTTGTATAGCTTCACGCCGTACCTCGCCTGCTTTGTGGGAATGTATTGGCGGAAACTGAGTCTCCCCTTGAACGCAACGAGAGACTCGTCAACCGCGACCTCCCTTCCAGGTACGTAGGCCTGTTCAAATTTCTGGTGGTGGGGGGCAAATATTCAGGGGGGGTGTCTGAAAGATGGAACAAATAACATTTAGATAAGTGTTTTGTTTTTTTCCTAACTAACTTTTCCCTTCTTTCCCTGCCTAACGGTGCCTCTCCCTCACTGACCCTAACCTACCTGGATGGTGATGGATGGTGATTAGGGGGGACTCGGGAGCTGGTTCTGCAGGGTGCTCGTTCAGAACAGGAAGAGGGGAGAGAGGAGGGCAGGAAGTTTTAATCTCGCGCGCCTCTCCCCTGCACCAATCAGCACCCTGGACA
Organism: Bufo gargarizans; assembly: GCF_014858855.1. Taxonomy (NCBI): domain Eukaryota; kingdom Metazoa; phylum Chordata; class Amphibia; order Anura; family Bufonidae; genus Bufo; species Bufo gargarizans. The sequence goes on from NC_058080.1 coordinate 339,095,512, forward strand.
GCGGCATTCAGCACCAGGGCCAGCACCGCATCTCCAAATGCACGGACTGTGATTGGTGGTGTGTAATCACGCCACCAATCATTCTTTTTCCGGTTCATCGGGTCACCAGAGACCCGAATGGACCGGAAACGCAGAAAACTGCAGGCCTCAAATGACCTGCAGTTTTCTGCGACCGCCGATACGGGCGGGTCAGCCGGCATCCCGTTCCGATTAACCCCCGCGGTGCCGGAATCGCGATTTAAAGCCATGACTTACCGGTACGTCATGCGTCCCTAAGGGGTTAAGACCCTTCTTAACCCCTTCAGTTCCTTGCTGGGATCTTAATTTTGTTCTATCAGGTCTTTTAGAAGCCTCGCTGAAGTGTGTTTCTCTGAAAACCCTATTTTTTAGTAACCATTACCTCAGCACGTAGAGTAAGCGGGATCCAAGCTCTAAAAATGGTGGAACCATTTTGCATAGTTTTTCCGGACAGGATTGTTTTTGGATTGGATAATTCTTTCCTTCCTAAAGTCGTATCTAATTTCCACAGACAGGAGGAAATTATTATTCCATCTTTTTGTTTGGATCCAAAATCAGAAGGGGAAGAAGTTTCATAGACTGGAAGTGTGTAGGGCTTTCTGAAAAACGGACTACTTGTTTGTACAATTCAGTGGAGCATATAAAGGTCATAAGGCCACAAAGAATTTCTTGTCCAGATGGATAAAAAAAAATGGCCATATTCAAATCATATAGGTCCTTAGGGGGGTATCTCCACCTAAGTCTTTGACAGCCCACTCTACAAGATCTGTCGCAACATCCTGGCTGAAAGGGCAAACGCTTCAAATAGAGCAGATCTCTAGGGCAGCGACGTGGTCAAGCCCTCACACGTTTACTAAACATTACAAGGTATATACTAGGGCTAGCCAGGAGCTTTCCTTTTGTTAGGAAGGTATAGCAGGCCATAGTCCCTCCTTAAATAAAATCATATAATATCTCATGGTATGCCATCATGGAGAATGAAAGGGAAAAACCATATTACTTACTGGTAATTTCCTTTTCATGAATCCTCCATAACGGCATACCATGAGAGAAGGTATGTGTTGGTATGAATGAAGGGGGAAAAAGACTCTCTAGGCCAGTGATGGCGAACCTTTTAGAGACAGAGTGCCCAAACCGCAACCCCAAAACCCCCTTATTTTTTGCAAAGTGCCAACGTGGCACGTTAACCTGAATCCTACGGTCCTATAAAGTATATCTTTCATGTACTTTATCATGTAGTAGCTATAATAGTCTGTCTACATTCAGTGCGCTGTCTGTGCTGTTCATGGTGCGTCCTGCACTAATGAATGGCCGGAAAGGTCTAAGGCATATTGGTACACAGACTTTTTCCAGGTTGTGGGTGCCCACAGAGAGGGCTCAGAGTGCCGCCTCTGGCACCTGTGCCATAGGTTCGCCACCACTGCTCTAGGCCGTCAGTTCAGAAAGACACTGAGGAGGAGCCGGAGGAGGGTCAAATTTATACTTTCTCTCCCTACCTGGTTGGAGGCGGGTCATCTCTCATGGTATGACGTCATGGAGGTGTCATGAAAAGGAAATCATTGGTAAGTAATGTGTGTTTTTAATGCTTTATTATGTAAAACTGAAACAAAGAAAGTACACATATTTGATTATAGTAGTGTCCGTAACAACCTGTTCTATAAAAATAGCATGTGATCTAACCTGTCAGAGGAACATTATAAAAAAACAAAAAAAAATTAAAACTGTGCCAGAACAGCCTTTTTTTTTTTTTTTAAATTTAACATTTTTTTAGTTACCTTGCATCACAAAAAAGTAATATAGAGCAATCCTATGTACCCTAAAATAATACCAATAAAACTGTCACCATACTTTCCAAAATGGGGTCACTTTTTGGGAGTTTCTACTGTAGGGGTGCATCGGGGGCTTCAAATGGGACCTGGTGTCCAGGACAATCTACCTTCCTTTATTTCTGCGCCCTGCCATGTGCCCTTACATTAGTTTACCATCACATGTGGGGTGTTTCTGTACACTGCAGAATCAGGGTAATAGATGTTGAGTTTTGTTTGGCTTGTTAACACTTGATGTATTGCAGGAAAAAATTTATTAAAATGTAAACTCTGCCAAAAAAGTGAGATTTTGAAATTTCATCTCAATTTTTCTTTAATTGTTGTGGAACACCTAAAGGGTTAACAAAGTTTGTAAAACCAGTTTTGAATAACTTGAGGGGGGGTGTAGTTTATAAAATTGGGTGGTTTCTACTAGGGTTTTTTCGGGTATCGAATTTTCGATACCCAATCAATACTTTTTTGCCTGGTATCGATACGATACCGGGATTTGCCTTTTATCGATACTAGAACGTGGATCGTGCTGCTCTCAGCGTGGCCATGTTCTCTCGGCAGCATGGGGGAGAAGGAAGCAGTCTGACTCCCCCCCAACGCCCCCCCCCCCCCCCGGGGAGAAGGAAGCAGTCTGACTCCCCCCCAACGCCCCCCCCCCCCCCCCCCCCCGTGCCGACGCTGCTGCCACCAATGGAAACGAAGAGGAGGGGAGGGCGCATTGCGCCACCAATGATAACTAATATTTAATACCTTACAAATACAGGCGGCAGAAACACATTGCCGGCACCCGACCTCTGACAGGGCGCGGCGTCCGTGGCAATTAACCGCTCGGCTCCTGCAAAAAAAGTGTACTTTTTTAAATGTATTTTTTACAAAGGAACTCTGAGACATCCGTTAATGTATACTTTTTTTTTTTTTTTTTTTTTATTTGAGTACTTTAAACGTATGACAAAAACCTAGCCTTATGTGTCCGCTCCATCACTTCGTTGTTCTGTTCATCTAATGGAGTAGAACAACCAAAATAAATGGTGGTGGTGTGAACGTGGCCTAATGAAGGAGAACCATTACTAGTCTAAATAACATCAGGCAATTATAGTCAAGTGATATGGTAAAGTCCAATATAGCGGATCTTCCTTCTAATTTATCACTTGTCTATAATATCCTGCTGTCCTCTTCAGCTTCACTGCTGCCATGTTTGCCGGGAGCTTGCCCCTCCTAGTTACAGCTTTCCCTGCTGCAGGACAATATATTACTCTGGCAGCTTGCCCAAACCAACCAATAACAAAGCTCCTTTCTGTACAGAGCTTTATTGGTTTTCAGACACGGCCAGCATCGCCTAGTCTATGCCTTAGACTTTTTGAAAGCCACCATTTTATTTTTTCTGTCTACGAGGGCTTGGTATATATTTTTAAATGTTTATGCAAGAATAATAGTGGCTCTCCCAGATTACTCCCTGGAGTGGTGCTCTTGTCTAGAGTGGTTCACCTGACCACTGGTAGGTATAGAGAAAATTGAAGTAAAGAAATTGACAGGCACTCTCTATCTGGTTGTTATAATGTGTTTTTTATTAGTATTTTTAAAATCCCTCAATTTATTCCTAGAACAAGACATAATACCGAAAGGTCTCCAACTATACAAATCACCAGCACAAGATTTATGCAATGAGGAATTTACAGAAGAATGGGAATCATTGCTAAAAACCCAATCCAAAGCCCTCATACAGCTCATAATTAAAAGAACACAAATCCTAGAAGAAATCACTATAAAAATCAATCCTACAAAGGAAACCATTGACAAATTACCACAAAATTAGGAATTTGTCAACTGGCAACAAAAAAAATCTGTAAAAACCTAGGCACTATAGAACAAGACATCATCAATAAAAAAAGCGAATACCCACCCCAACAGATTTAATTATCGATTAGTCACTCGCAACGCGAACACATCATCCCTTCACTCCTCCCTACACTATCTGGGTGATAACCCCAACACAGTTCCACTACCTAATATAAATCAACAAGAAAACAACCAACTAATAGACTTTGTATAACAAAAATACTAATAAAAAACACCTTATAACAACCAGATATAGAGTGCCTGTCAATTTCTTTACATATATTTTTAAATCACTCACCTAAAGAATTATTAGGAACACCATACTAATACGGTGTTGGACCCCCTTTTGCCTTCAGAACTGCCTTAATTCTACGTGGCATTGATTCAACAAGGTGCTGATAGCATTCTTTAGAAATGTTGGCCCATATTGATAGGCTAGCATCTTGCAGTTGATGGAGATTTGAGGGATGCACATCCAGGGCATGAAGCTTCCGTTCCACCACATCCCAAAGATTCTCTATTGGGTTGAAATCTGGTGACTGTGGGGGCCATTTTAGTACAGTGAACTCATTGTCGTGTTCAAGAAACCAATTTGAAATGATTCGAGCTTTGTGACATGGTGCATTATCCTGCTGGAAGTAGCCATCAGAGGATGGGTACATGGTGGTCATGAAGGGATGGACATGGTCAGAAACAATGCTCATGTAGCCCGTGGCGTTTAAACGATGGCCAATTGGCACTAAGGGGCCTAAAGTGTGCCCAGAAAACATCCCCCACACCAATACACCACCACCACCAGCCTCCACAGTGGTAACAAGGCATGATGGATACATGTTCTCATTCTGTTTACGCCAAATTCGGACTCTACTATTTGAATGTCTCAACAGAAATCGAGACTCATAAGCCCAGGCAACATTTTTCCAGTCTTCAACAGTCCAATTTTGGTGAGCTTGTGCAATATGTAGCCTCTTTTTTTCCTATTTGTAGTGGAGATGAGTGGTACCTGGTGGGGTCTTCTGCTGTTGTAGCCCATCTGCCTCAAGGTTGTGCGTGTTGTGGCTTCACGAATGCTTTGCTGCATACCTCGGTTGTAACGAGTGGTTATTTCAGTCAACGTTGCTCTTCTATCAGCTTGAATCTGTCGGCCCATTCTCCTCTGACCTCTAGCATCAACAAGGCATTTTCGCCCACAGGACTGCCGCATACTGGATGTTTTTCCCTTTTCACACCATTCTTTGTAAACCCTAGAAATGGTTGTGCGTGAAAATCCCAGTAACTGAGCAGATTGTGAAATACTCAGACCGGCCCGTCTGGCACCAACAACCATGCCACGCTCAAAATTGCTTAAATCACCTTTCTTTCCCCAGTCGTCTCCATGACACCAAGTCCTGAGATTGACTTCCTTCTGATTGGACAGGAAAAACAGAGAGGTGTTAAAAACCCCACCCCCTCCCTTCATCGCCAGTGTTTTTCCTGTCCCATCAGGATAGGAAGCAGGAGAGGTGCATTGAGCTCGTTTGGGCTTACCTGAATTCATTCATCTGCAGGCCGAGGTCTGATCTGCAGTGCAGCTCTCCCTCCTCTGTCCAGGCCTGGGCTCGGGCGCGTTTGTAGTGGCCCCTGCGAAGATTCCGTCTGCGGCGGTCCCGGAGGGCTTAATGCAGGGGGAAGAAGGAGCGCGGCGGATCGGCACTGTGATGTGTCCCTTCCGGCAGGCTGATGACGTCAGACGCCGGGGACGGAGCAAAGGCGCGCTGACGTCATCCACATGCGCCACATGTCCTGAAGTCAAAGGAGGACTCTATAAAAACTTACAGAACCTGTGTAATGGCACCCTGCATAGCGCGGCTCACGTGGACAGTGGAGCATTTCTGGAGCGGTCGGGAGTCAGAATGAGTGCTCCCCTCACGCCGGGCTCTGGAACTGAGCCTGCAGCAAACCCTGGGACCGTGAGTAACCTGTTCTCAGGCACATGCTTAATAGGTATGGTTCAGTATGCTCATCCTTTCCTCCCTTACCATTTCAGGGAGAAAAGGATTTGGCTTCCACAGTTAAAAAAAAAACTAGAAAATCTGCTGCAAAAGATTGTCTAACACTGGATCCAAGCCCCTGTGTAAAGAGTGCACCTCCAGTGTCGTCAAATCCGAATCTTCTAGTTTAATTGAAGACATTAGGAAAGTAGTTAAGGAAGAAGTTCAGCAGGCCTTAACTGCCAAGGAACGTACTCCCCCCAAAGTTACCCCCCCTCAGGACTCCCGTAGCATTAAATCGCTTATTCTGGATTCCGACTCTGAGGGGCTGGCGGTCTCAGACTCCGAATCAGTGCAAAAACACCCGGCTTCTTCAGATGAAGAGGGTGAAAACAAGTGTTTCCTGTTTAATCCCGAAGATATTGATGAGCTCATCAGGGCCACCATTCAGATGGAGATGCCAAAAGCTCCTAAATCTACCCAACATGAAATTTTTGGAGGTCTAGGAGAGAGGAAGAAGGCGGTTTTCCCAGTTCCAGACAGTGTCCAGAAATTAATTCGGTCAGAGTGGGAAAAAACGGATAAGGGATCCTTTATCCCAAGGGGAATTAAGAGGCGCTACCCCTTTAGCCAGGAGGACTGTACTGACTGGGAGACCATACCAAAAGTAGACGCGCCAGTCGCTAAGGTAGCAAAACATACAGCCTTACCTTTCGAGGACTTGGCACAGTTAAAAGATCCTCTAGACAGGAAAGCAGAGAGTCTCTTAAGAAAGACTTGGGAAACTACGGCGGCCCTTCTCAAACCGGGCGTTGCCTCTACGTGTGTGGCCAGAACTCTAAACCTTTGGCTAGAACAGCTGGAGATACATCTGGTCAACAAAACACCGCGCGACCAAATTTTAGAGAGCTTGCCTTTATTAAAAATGGCAACCTCTTTTTTTTGGCAGACGCAGCAGCTGAGTCAGTTAAATTGTCCGCCCGTACAGCTGTTCTCTCTAATACAGCGAGACAGGCACTATGGCTTAAATCGTGGTCCGGAGATATCACGTCTAAGAATAAATTAATTGCACTCCCCTTCCATGGACAGTATGTGTTTGGAGAAGATTTAGACAAAATCTTAGAGAACGCAACAAATAAAAAAAGGGGTTTTCCAGAGGAGAGACCTAAACAAAAAAGGCAGCCCTTTTGTGACCGATTTTTTTTTATTTATTTTTTTCTTCAGCCCGAGAATAAAAAAAGATAAAGGGAAGACTGGGAGGTGGAGCTATGCGAAGGGAGGCAGGGGGAGAAATTTCCTCTTCAACCCAAATCGTGCCGAGGCCTCCACATCCATCAGTAAGCAATGATCAGAAAAAACGAAAAAGGTCACCGCACTCCAAAGGCTATTCAGTGTTTTTATTACACCACAAAATCAGCAGCAACGTTTCGACAATAGTCTTTTTCAAGCTACAAGCATGTTCACAAATGTCTCACAATATATAAGGGTACTAATTCATACCAATTATCCAGTGAATGTGCATTAACACAAATCCCACCCCTTCTCAGGTACATACAATCATATAACTAATCAATCAACCATCGTGCGTATTTAATATGAGGCTTACCAAGCGTTCACATGTGCGGCTGTCACTGTGTAATGCATCCATGGCGAGCGGCGTCTTCCGCATACGAATGCGCCTGCGCGAACATCCTAACGGGATTCACATGCATCTCAACGTCATCTGGGCAGTCACATGACCATCGACGCTGTTCTCGGTCATCTGACTGGTGACGTGCCTAAGTGTCTAATCGCTGTCATAGTAACCACAGGTCCTATAAGGGAAAACTTTCCTATCCTGTAGACTCCTTCTTTGGATATTATTTTTGATACACACTGAAGATTATACAGACGCCGGTCACCATGGGCGCAACATCAGAGAGACAGCCTCATTAAACAGCAATAGAGAATAAACAAAAACAAAAACAGCGACGAGAGAACCGATCTCAGCAGGCCATCTATAAGACCTCAGTCATAGCTAAATTGCGGTTCAATACACCAACTGTGTATATGTTAGGCGGAGACACATGATCTCGCACATAAATATGATCACATAAAAAGAGATCAAAAAGAAAGAATCAACATGAGATCCCACTGGAGAAATTTCAGAAAAGATCCTACTAGAAAAACAAGATCCTTCTTGTTGTATTTTTGTGTTTTTCACTAACAGATGAGGCATCCACGCGGGATGTGCGCGAGAGATGGGAACAGTGACCTGGGAGCCGTCCAGCAGGTTATTATATTATTGCACGTGTTGTGCATTAGGTTCCACTAACTGATTATATGTGGCGGAAATACATTATTCATTAAACTGACAATTTGACTAGATCCTACATTATCCATCTCGGGGGCTGCTTTATGCAGACAGAAGAATTTAGATGGCTGGTGACACAGGTTGTTTTTTACTGGAGTTCTTAGATCTTTGTAGGAGACCTTGGGGGTAAGCATGGTAGGGGTCCACCTGACGATGGGGCCCAGACCAGGCGGGGCACACATCGGTGGTCCCTCTTTTGACAGAGGGGGGACGATGGTTGTGGCCCTAGTACTCCTTGTCCAACAACAGTGGACAGTATGATTTTGAGCATATCGTACCGCTACACCCCTGGCTATTAGTACTCGGGTGGGTCTGATTACTTTGCACCGTGTATAACACGGGATCTCAACCTATATATTACACTTGCCACTCTTGAATAATATTTTTCCAATTAAATGGATATTAAGAGGACTACACTGTTTGCACAGCCCTGTGTTGTTTTTCTAGTAGGATCTTTTCTGAAATTTCTCCAGTGGGATCTCATGTTGATTCTTTCTTTTTGATCTCTTTTTATGTGATCATATTTATGTGCGAGATCATGTGTCTCCGCCTAACATATACACAGTTGGTGTATTGAACCGCAATTTAGCTATGACTGAGGTCTTATAGATGGCCTGCTGAGATCGGTTCTCTCGTCGCTGTTTTTGTTTTTGTTTATTCTCTATTGCTGTTTAATGAGGCTGTCTCTCTGATGTTGCGCCCATGGTGACCGGCGTCTGTATAATCTTCAGTGTGTATCAAAAATAATATCCAAAGAAGGAGTCTACAGGATAGGAAAGTTTTCCCTTATAGGACCTGTGGTTACTATGACAGCGATTAGACGCTTAGGCACGTCACCAGTCAGATGACCGAGAACAGCGTCGATGGTCATGTGACTGCCCAGATGACGTTGAGATGCATGTGAATCCCGTTAGGATGTTCGCGCAGGCGCATTCGTATGCGGAAGACGCCGCTCGCCATGGATGCATTACACAGTGACAGCCGCACATGTGAACGCTTGGTAAGCCTCATATTAAATACGCACGATGGTTGATTGATTAGTTATATGATTGTATGTACCTGAGAAGGGGTGGGATTTGTGTTAATGCACATTCACTGGATAATTGGTATGAATTAGTACCCTTATATATTGTGAGACATTTGTGAACATGCTTGTAGCTTGAAAAAGACTATTGTCGAAACGTTGCTGCTGATTTTGTGGTGTAATAAAAACACTGAATAGCCTTTGGAGTGCCGTGACCTTTTTCGTTTTTTCTGGTATTTGTGGGGTCTATGAGGCCGGGACCTGACGTCACGAGCACCGCCGCAAAGCCTCTTGAATGAATTCAAGTAAGTGGTGCTGTCCTACCACTCTTTTTTGTTTGATCAGTAAGCAATGATGCCATACCAGTGGGGGGGGGGGGGGGGGGGGAAGACTCGGCTCCTTTCTAGGATCTTTGGAGCACGTAACAAGCAGCTCGTGGATCTTTAAATATTATAGAAGAGGGTTATTTAATAGATCTACTCTCCCCCCCCCCCCCCTCCACAGAAGTATGTGATCACTACCCTTTCCCCATCCCAAATTATTACCTTAAAAAACGACATAAAGAACTTGTTAACCTTGGCCGCGATAGAGCCCGTTCCAAAAAATCAGACGGGACTGGGATTCTATTCCCGTCTCTTCATCATAAGGAAACCAAATGGGAAATCCAGAGTGATCATAAATTTGAAATATCTAAACAAATATGTGAGATACCAAAAATTCAAAATGGAGACTCTAAGGTCGGCAGTGAAACTCTTAGAGGAATGCGGTGATGGCCACAATAGATTTAAGCGATGCCTATTATCACGTCCCGATTCACAGGTCATCAAGGAAGTTCCTAAGGTTTGCGATAGAGTTGGAGGGAAAGGTTCAACATTTTCAGTTCAGGTGTCTCCCCTTCGGGATCTCTTCTGCCCCAAGGGTTTTCACGAAAATAATGGCAGAAGCCTTGACAACTTTGAGAGAAAAGGCAGTCTGTGTGATCCCCTATCTGGACGACCTACTGGTAGTGGCAGACAACATAGAGACCCTGGAAATCCATCTCAGGTTAGTCCTGGATCATCTACAGAGCCTAGGTTGGCTCATCAATTGGGAAAAATCTGATTTAATCCCGACCAAACAGAAGGTATTTTTGAGCATAACACTAGACACAATTTCCCAAAGATCCTTTCTTCCACCCCAAAAGATAGTAAAACTTTAAGGAAGTTCAAGAAGGGAAAAATTCAGTTCTATAAGACAGGCCATGCAGGTGTTAGGGAGCCTTTCAGCCTGTATCCCAGCAGTGGCCTGGGCACAATTCCATTTAAGGCCACTCCAGAAGTTCATTTTAGACAAATGGAACAGATCGCAACTAACTCTAGAAAGACAAATATTCCTAGATTCAAAGACCAAAAAATCACTAAATTGGTGGCTCATCAAATCCAACCTAGAGAATGGGATATTCTGGGCACAAGATCTCCCTCTAGTCATTACAACAGATGCCAGCCTTCACGGTTGGGAAGCAGTTGTCCAGGGGAACTCCTACCAGGGAACATGGAAGAGTTACGTGAAACAACAATTCTCAAATTTCAAGGAACTGAGGGCAGTGTGGGAAGCACTGAAACACGTGAGTCAATTGACAGGGGGTCGTCATGTCCTAGTCTACTTGGACAACGCTACAGTGGTGGCCTTCATCCAACACCAGGGAGGCACGAGGCATCGCCTACTGCAGAGCCTGGCAAACCAAATCTTTTCCTGGGCAGAAGAGAACATACAATCTCTGTCAGCGGTCCACCTGAAGGGAGCCTTAAACGTTCAGGCCGACTACCTAAGCCGGCACAGACTAGACCCAGCAGAATGGATGTTAGCACCGGAAACCTTCCACCTGATCGCAAAGAAATGGGGCAGACCGACGGTAGACCTATTTGCATCCAGGCGAAATCATCAACTAGACCAGTTCTTCTCCCTCAACCCCAGGGATCATCCTTGGGCAGTAGACTCCTTCAACTAGAATTGGACAACGGACCTGGTCTATGCGTTTCCCCCGTTTCCACTCATCCCCAGAGTGTTACAGAAGTTCTTAGAAGAAAGTTGTACCCTGATTCTGATAACCCCCTTCTGGCCCAAGAGAAGTTGGTTCTCTCTTGAAAGCCCTCAGCATAGAAGCCCCTCTTCTTCTACCTCGGAGGCCGGACCTTCTAAGTCAAGGACCCATTTCTCACCCAGACCTAAAAATACTAAAACTAACAGCCCGGATTCTGAAGAATCCAACTTATTAAAGTTGGGTCTATCTTAAAAAAGTAGTAAATGCCTTACTCCTTAGCAGGAAACAAAGTACCAACGACAAATATCTAAAAATATGGGAAGAATTTGCTGATTGGTCTGGAACCTCCTTTAACCAGTTCAGAGCCAACATCCCACTTATTCTTGATTTTTCTTCAGGAAGGGCTAGATTTAGGTCTATCCCCCAGTACCCTTAGGGTTCAGGTATCAGCTCTAGGGGCACTTTATAATACCAAGCTAACGGAACATCCCTGGATATCCAGATTCCTTAAGGCAGCAGATAGGATCAGACCTACCATTAGAAACATGGTGGCACCATGGAACCTCAATACAGTACTAGGGGGTCTAACCTTTGATCCATTTGAACCTCTGGACTCTACCCATATCAAATGGCTTACCATTAAAACAATTTTTTGGGTGGCAATAACTTCAGCCAGAAGGGTCTGGGAGCTACAGGCCTTGTCCATCCAAGAACCATTCCTTTCTATATTTCAGGACAAGTTAATTTTCAGACTAGATCCGGCTTTCCTCCCCAAGGTAGTTTCGACCTTCCATAGGTCTCAAGACATTGTTCTTCCTTCATTCTGTGACGATCCGAAAAATTATCAGGAAATCACTTACCATACACTAGATGTTCGGAGAGCGGTCTTAAAGTACCTGGAAGCTACCAGTCATTGGAGAATAGACAAAACATTGTTTGTCCAATTTTCAGGTCCTAACAAGGGGAAGAAAGCGGCAAAAAGTTCCATCTCCAGATGGATTAAGATGGCCATCTCCGAAGCATATAAAGCTCAGGGGAAAGATGTCCCTGCTTCCCTTAAGGCACATTCCACGAGAGGCATGGCCGCCTCCTGGGCGGAGAAAGCTTCAGCCTCCTTACAACAGATTTGCAGGGCCGCAACCTGGAAAAGAGTTCATACTTTCACTAAACACTACAGACTAGATTTAGCTGCTAACGATGACCTAAGATTTGGACGTAAGGTCCTTTCTGCAGTCGTCCCCCCTATAATAGTATCTTTGATATTTTCTCAGGACTTGGTGTCATGGAGACGACTGGGGAAAAGAGTATTACACTCGCCGGTAATCCGGTTTCCTGGAAGTCTCCATGACACCACATATATCCCACCCTTGGTTTTTTTCTGCTAATATCTATGATCTTTTTATCCTGAGGTTTTCGTTATAATACACTGGCGATGAAGGAAGGGGGTGGCATTTTTTTTTAACCTCTCTCTGTGTTTTTCCTGTCCAATCAGAAGGAAGTCAATCTCAGGACTGTGTCATGGAGACTTCCAGGAAACCGGATTACCGGTGAGTGTAATACTCTTTTCCCATTCTGACTTTCAGTTTGGAGTTCAGGAGATTGTCTTGACCAGGACCACAACCCTACATGCATTGAAGCAACTGCCATGGGATTGGTTGACTAGATAATCGGATTAATGAGAAATAGAACAGGTGTTCCTAATTCTTTAGGTGTGTGTATATATATATCTCTCTATCTCTCTCTCAGGACAGGAGAATCTGGGTATATAAGCTCTTGACGTTTTGACGTACTCAGATCAGGAATGAATGTGTATCATGGCTTTGTCCTACATCTCTTAAGGAATGTGCCCCTCAGATCTCTTGGGTTCATCGTATTCATGGACTGGACATCAATTAGAGGACAATAAAACTTTTACACTTCTAATCCTCATGTATAATTGCTCCAACAAATTTACAGTTACAACTGTTTACTCCTCCCCATTTGCTTTACATCACTTATCTTCATTATTCCTATGTACTTTGGTATAGAAATATGTGACTCTTAAGATACTGTCCTAAGGCTGGGTTCACATCTGCGTTGTCAACTCTGGCAACGTAATCCGGTCACTGTATCCAGTGAACATGCAGCCTTTCAGCCGGACAGAAAATTCTTCATGCAACATTTTTTTGGTCCGGCCAAAATTCAGCATATATTGCTGCAAAGGCCGGATTACCACCAGATCCAATCACAGCTAATACGGTACAAATAAAGATTTTTTTTTTACTATATCAAAATGACAATTTAAAGTATTTTAATGGCACCCCTGGCTATGAAAAAATTTAAGTTAAAAAAATGCCCAAGTTACTAAAATAAGCCACAAAATTATTTATGGAACCAAACAGAAAATGCTTTCATATATAATACTGAAAATGTGCCTGGTCTTTATCTGGTTTATCTCTGCTAAGTCCCGCCCCCCCTCTTGCTAAGCCCCTGTCCTTTTCTTGCCACTTGCAAGGAGCTTCAAAGGTCTCAAATTATTTTGCGCATATGGTGTGCACTAGGGTTGTCGCGGGCGATACCAAAATTTCTATTTGATTTCGATACCATAAAAAAGTATTGTGATACTCTATACCCGTGATGGCGAACCTATGGCACGCGTGCCAGAGAGGGCACGCAGAGCCTTCTCTGTCGGCACGCGCGCCCTAGCCTATATATATGTTTAAAGAGTATGATCGCGGTCCCGTCCTGACTTACATTAATGTGCGCCGAGTCGCCGACCACAGAGGGGAGGGACTGGAGTCTGCATCAGCGCGCCGCTTGCCGAACACAGAGGGGAGGGACTGGAGTCTGGCATCAGCGCTGCAAAGACAGAGGGGAGTGAGAGGGGAGGGACTCACTGCGCGCCTCCTGCAATCAGGAAGCAGAGAGGGCGCGGCCGCAACATGTGATGTAATATGGGAGGGGCGGAGGCAGAATCAGAGGACCGAAAGGAACACTGCAGGGAGCTCACTACCCTTCAGTATTCCGTCAGTAACTGCTTGTGGGTTTCAGGTAGAAGCATAACGCTGGTTGGCTGAGCTTCTGCCAATCAGCGTTATGCTTCTTCCTCTGCTGTATCAGTACATCATATTGCTCTGTGAGTGGTGCAGCCTGGACCCACGAGCTGATCAAGCAGTGAGAGAATCACATCTTGCCCTGGTATAATTATTTTTTAACTGACTGAGGGGACTCAGGGAGCACCCCTGTTCCCCACTCATACGCCTCCAGACTCCAGCCCAGTGTATGGGAGGTGGTAGAGGGGTCCTCCTCCCTTAGGGCCCATGTACACGACCAGTCTAAGGCTAGTTTCACGCTAGCATCAGGACGGATCCGACAGCCTGTTGGATCCGTCCTGCCGCTAGTTCACGTGTGGCCCCGAACTGCTGCTCATTCCCCATTGACTATAATGGGGGCGGAGTTCCGGCGGCAGCACTCGGCGAGAGGCCCTTGGACTAAAACCACGACATGTCCGACATTTAGTACGGCAGCCTCTCACAAAGTGCTGCTGCTGGAACTCCGCCCCCATTATAGTCAATAAGGATGAGCAGCAGTCCGGGGCCACACGTGAACTAGCGGCAGGACGGATCCGACGGATCCATCCTGTCGCTAGTGTGAAACTAGTCTGAGTGGGCCATATGTCCCGGACTGGTATTGATCATGTGCAGATGAGCACACAACATCATAGGATCTTATGATTGTAGGAAATCAGTCCCGCCGGCAGCCCAACATGCACAGCATCACAGTAACCTATGATGTTGTGTGCTCCCCTGTACACAATCAATGCCAGTCAGGGATATCTGGTCCGCTCACGTTATTTTAATGAAAAAAACGGATCTCCGCCGGTCCCCAATTATAGCGAACAGGGCCAGGTGAACTTCCGGCAGTGCACGTGGTAGTTACGGATCCGGCAGGCTGTTCCCCCACCGGAAAAGCCTGCCGGAGAAGGCTGCCACTAGTGTGAAAGTAGCCTAAGTTGGGAAGTGTTAAAGTTACCATTATTTTTCCATTCTGAATAAAGAAAAAAAAAAAGAATCCTGTAAAAAAAGAAAAAAAAAATCCTGTGCATCAGTTGCTCATTTAGCATTTATTTGATCCATTTCTGTGTGATCCTTTAGGCCTCATGCACACGACAGTGAATAATGGCCGTGTGACTGCCGTCTAAGTAACGTCCATCACACGGCCATAGCACCAATGAAAGTCTATGGGGCTATTTACATGGCCGTTCTTTTAACAGCCAGTGAATAGCATCTGTCCAAAAATAGGACATGTCCTATTTTTGTCTGTTTCCACAGCCATGCGGACCCCACTGAAATCAATTAACAACTAATTGACGAGTACACTTAAATTAGGGGTTTAAAAAAGTGTCCCCCATGGTTTAAATAATGCCCCCATGGTGACCCGCAGCAAAAAAAAAAAAAAAAAACTCACCTCATCCTCTTGCTCGCAGTGCGGCAGTCTCTTCTCTCTTCATTGAGCAGGACCTGCCGAATTACCTGCGATGTGTGTGTTGACGTAATCACGTGGGAGCGCGCAGTGATGTCATCACGCACATCGCAGGCCCTGTCCAGTGAAGATAGAAGAGACTGCTGCAGAGCGAGCAAGTGGATAAGGTGTGTTTTTTTTTTTTTGTGTAAAATCAAGAAAACAGAAACAACGGTGGACCATTATAGGGGCATTGTTTAAAGTATGGAGGAAATTAAGATGGGGGGGCATTAAAAAAAAAAATTATTCATACCCTACGGGGGGCCATTATTTAAGATGGGGACCTACATTGGGGCATTAATAAAGCTGAGGGTGCTAAAAACACACACACACACACACACACACACACACACAATGGGAGCCATTATTAACGCAGGGGACAGTAAAAAAAAAAAATCCTACACCATGGGGGCATTATTAAAGCTGGGGCACTATTAAAAAAACATATTTAAATTGTGGGAGACATTATTTTAACTGGGGACAAAATAGGGGGCATTATTAAAGCTCGGGGCAGTAAAAAAAAAACACGACCCTATGGGGGACATTATTTTACCAGGGAGCCTACATGGGAGCGTTATTAACGCTGGGGGCAGCAAAAGAAAATAAAAATCCTACACTATTGGGGACATTATTTTAGCTGGGGGCCTACCATCCTGTGGGTGTTCTCAGAAGGGTGGGTCTAGAAATGACTGCCAATCAAATTCATCAATTTTTAACGGACATGAAAAACTGATGCAAAATGGACACATGGCCAGAAAATTGATGCACACACTGATGCAAAATGGCCATCAGAAACAATTGATGCACACACTGATGCAAAATGGCCATCAGAAACTGACAGTGTGTCCGTTTTTAATGGACTTTTTTTTTCCCTGTCATGTGCATGTAGCCTTAGGCTACTTACACACATACGCTTTGCATTCTGGCAGGCTGTTCCCTCGGAGAACAGCCTGCTGGGATGACTTGATTCAGCGCAGCCAGATGAAAATGCAATATCTTCCAGCCCCGTTGAAGTATAATGGGGTACAGATGACATTGCATTTACAATATGTTTCGCCCTATAAGAGACACCAGCCCATAAGACGCACCTAGGTTTTAAAAGGAGGACAATAATAAAAAATATTTTTCATTAGACCTCCGATCAGACCACCAATCAAACCTCCAATTTTAATAAGAACCTCAATCAGACTTGGCTCAGACCCAAATGTAAATGTCTCATCCGCCCCCATGTGTCTCATCAGTCCCCGTGCGTCTCAGGTCATTCACCATGCCTCTCATCAGCCCCAAGACACAGAGCATATAAAATAAAATTAAACACCTCTCCTGCTCTGGATGCCACTGCCATAATGGAAGCGCTCATTAGTATTTGCCCCATAAGACGCTGGAGCATTTTCCTCCTACTTTTGGTGGAAAAAAAATGTGTCTTATGGGGTGAAAAATACAGTACATCTGGCTGACCCCTGAAGGATGGACAAAAACAGCAGAATGCTGCCATTTTTTGTCTGGATGATCTTCCACTTGCATGCTGGAACATACTACCAGACATCTGCTAATGCACTATTGCAGATGTGAAGGTAGCCTTGTCCTGCATGCAGGATTTTTTTTTCCACCTGAAAAACATATCTGAGATAGAACTAAACATACATAACTGATGCACACAATAGTTTTTTTTTTTTTAGCAGGATCCATTTCCATTGCCCTCTTGTGCTGGTGGTCAGCTAATTGAAATGGAACCCCAGCTAAGAATCACTGCCGTAGATTGTTGATTTAAATTAATATCCATTTCTTTAGTGTTAACTAATAGTAATAGCTATTTTTGGTATAGGGATAGATTTTATTGGGTGCTTCATTTTTCTTTTTAATGTTGTGTATTTGTAGACTCCAAGTCTTGAACACCCAAAAATGAGTGCAGCAAAAAAAGCAAAAATAGATAGTGGAAGATCATTCCAAGAGGCCTGGACAGAGTCATTTGGAGTGATTGAACGCAATGGGAAAGCGTTATGTATTCTGTGCAATGAAACTGTTGTGTGTCGCACATCAAGTGTCAGACACCATTTGGACACAAACCACAAAAGTGTTGCCTCACTTGGTGAAACTGAAAGAAAAGTGTTTCTTGAAGGGAAATTAAGAAGCTATCATTCCCAGTACCGTAGTTTTTCCAACTATCTTTCTAAAACAAATCATCTGACAAATGCCAGTTTTCAAATTTCACTATGCCTAGCAAAACATGGTAAGCCCCTCTCTGATGGGGATATTATAAAAATGGCCATGCTGTCTGGGAGTAATTCCCTTTTCCATGATTTCCCAAACAAGGATAAAATTATTCAGCGCATCTCTGAAATGCCACTTAGCAGAAATACTGTTAAAGACAGAGTCCAGCGCATGGCCAGTGATGTTAGTCAGCAGCTCACCACTGACTTACAAAAGGCAGCCTGTTACTCCATGTGCTTGGACGAAAGCACAGATATAAATAATCATGCAAGGCTAGCAGTAATTTTGCGTTATGCTGCTGGTGACATCATGAGAGAAGAGCTGGTGAAACTAGTGTCTTTGCCTAAAAGAACACAAGGGATAGATATCTACAATGCTGTGAAGGAGGTTTTTTTGTCACAAGACATAAGACCAGAAAAAGTGGTTTCAATTACTAGTGATGGGGCGCCTTCTATGGTGGGGGCAACATCTGGTTTCATACAGTTCTTTGTTAAAGAAACAAAACATGAAGTCATTCAGTTTCATTGTATTATACACCAAGAAGCTCTTTGTGCCAGGGAAAGCAGCAAAAAATTTGACGATGTCCTCCAAGATGTCACAAAAATGGTGAATTACATCATGGCTCGTGCTCTGAATTGTCGACAGTTTCAAGCACTTCTTGAGGAGGTTCAGGCCCAGTATAATTGTTTACTTATGTACAATAATGTACGGTGGCTGAGCAGAGGACGAGTCCTGGAGAGATTTGTAGCCTGTTTGGATGAAATTAGGCTCTTTATGAATGAAAAAGAGCAGGACTATCCACAGCTCACTGATATGGCCTGGCTCACCAACCTCATGTTTTTTACAGATTTTACACTGCACTTCAATGTACTGAACAAACAACTGCAAGGTGTAGGGAAAACAGCAGAAAGGATGTTTTGCGATATCAAAACATTTGAGAGAAAACTACAGGTTTTTGAAAGAGACCTTGAAAGTGAGCAGCTAAAATATTTTCCAAATCTAAAAAAGCATTTAGAAAATGCTACAGCATTTGCAGACAATCCTACCAGCCACCAGGAAATCTACAAGGAATTTTCTAGCATCCTAGCAGCTGCGAAGGTGAATTTTAGTAAAAGATTTTTACAATTCCGTAAATTGGAGACAACCCTGTGTTTTCTCACTTCTCCAGATAAAGCCAAATTTGAAGAACTTGATCTTTCCTGCTTAGACTGGTTAGATTTAGGAAGTCTGGAAATTGAGCTATTGGAATTTCAAGAAAGCTCTATCTGGAAAAATAAATTCTCTGACCTGCGTGAAACACTTGAGAAGATAGAAGGGATGACAAAGGACAGCACAGCTAGTTCTGAAAATGAGATCCTTAAAGTGTGGAATTCCCTGCCAAATAACTTTACGTCTATTAAAGCACTTGCGATTGCTTTACTTACTTTGTTTGGATCATCTTATGCTTGTGAGCAGCTGTTTTCAGCTTTGAATTATATCAAATCTGACATCAGAAACAGACTAACAGACGACCTCAGTGCTGCATGTGTTGCTCTCAAACTTACAAAGTATGAGCCAAGATTTGACAAATTGTCAGCATGCATACAACAGCAAAAATCACATTAATTGCAATATTTTACCTTTTTACTTTTCAATGAAAAGTTGTTTGTATCGTTGAAAGGTCTGTTGTATTTTTCTTTTAAAGCAAAAGATGTGAATGTATGAGTTTTCTAAAATAAAACCTCAACATTAAGGTTAAATTGCCATTGGCACTTTGTGATAAGTAAGTGGGTTTTGGGTTGCGATTTGGGCACTCGGTCTTTAAAAGGTTCGCCATCACTGCTCTATACCATTTGATACCATGTGAAAAAAATAAAACTCCAAAAAAGCCACATGTGTTCTTCATTTTTCCGGCACTGCAGTGGCCAGAGCCCCTCCGCCTCCTCTCTCTTCTCATTGGCGGCACAGTGGGGAGGGAGAGACTCCCTCATTCTCCACTGTGCTGCTGAAGAGAACATGGTGCGGCTGAGAGCAGCATGCGGTATGTTCTGATACTAGGCTGCGCACAATCGAACCGGGTACAAAAGTATTGATGATTCAATACCCGGTGCAACGCTAATGTGCCCCATAATTTGCGACTTTTTTTACTCCACTATTTTGGCGTGAAGACATTAATAAAAGCCCCTCAGAGTCTTTGTTAGGTCCCCTGCTGCCATGGCAGCCTACCGTCACCCTGAAGCACAGTTGTATGAGCGTCGATGGGGTGGCAGTAGAAGTCTTTTCCCTTCTAGTCACTTGAGTGGAAATGACCGAGGCATCTAAGGGGTTAAACAGCTAGGATCTCTACTCCAATCTTTCCCATTGGTGTGGGTTTTGTCTGACACCCCAAGTGACTGCAGCGGCACAGCCTCCAGTGCCATCACTGATGTATCATAAAGTCAGTTTGTGGGAACTTCATAGTCTCCATGATGTAACGGCACATCATATGGTGTTAAGGGAGCCTGTCGCCTCATTTTCACCATTTAACTAACAGCATTGCCCCACAGAGGAGTTAGGGTAAATGCACACAAACAGGATTTATTTGCGGAGAAATATGTGCACACATCAGTTGGTGTGGATTTGACTTCCCCATTGATCTGAATGGAGAAAATCAACCTGAAAGCTGGTCAGGAAAAAAAAAAATTGCCATGCTTGACTGCAGGTCAAAATCCGCACAAAGTCTGCATTGTGTACATGAGAATTTCAAATTCTTATAGACTACAATCTAAATGACTTGCAATGCAGATTTTCCGCATGCAAATCAGAGCTGAAAATCCACATGCAATCCTGATTGTGTGCATTTAGCCTGAAAACACATTCCAAACATACCTATGTATTTGTGTCTCTTTTATTTTCCTGGACATGATGGGGCGGGGGGGAGGGGGGGGGGAAATCTGGCAGGCTTTGTTCCAAGTGGATGTGGAATAAAGACACAAATACACACAGGTATGTCTGGAATGTGTTTGCGATCTTCTGTGGGGCAGTGCTGTTAGTTATATTGGTGAAAATGAGGTGACACCCTGTATGTGACTTCAGGAGACATTTTATAACTCCAGAAGCCTCTTACACAGAGCAGTCAGAATTGAGCTAACCTTAACAATATTTGAAGCTCTGCCTTCAATACCATAATTTCCATAGTTGGCAAAGCAGGCCCCCCAACTTCCCCAGTAGTCACAGCAGACCTTTCCTGTTTTCAGTTGTAACAGCAAGGTCTCTTGTACCCACCTCCTGCATACTCTAAGAATGTGCCCTTTACTGGTAGAAAGCTACATTTCAGTTGCGTTAGATACCAGCTCCTGTATTTTCTTATCTGCCTTGGTCTACTGTTGACAGAGACTGATGCAGAAGGTGCTGGCAGCGCTGTCGTTTTTATAACCACTCCTGTGTGTGATTTTCGTACGCCCATGACCACTTCTGCCAAAGTCTATCAACATTGAATAAAATTATTGGTCTCCAGGGCTAATACTTTGCATCAGCCTATTGACTAGGTTACAGGGTTTTCTCTATCTCCAATATATACTGTCTGCTGTATGGGCATGTGGATGTAAGTAAACAGAATCTCCATTTAGTCTTAGTCCCCACAGTTCCAGAGTAGGTGCTACTTACAACAGGATTAGCATTGTTAGACAAGCAACTGCATAATTCCAAAAGCAAATATGAGCATTAGAAAATGTGGTTTGCATTTTTATATTTAAACAGGTGAAGCTTTGGGGGCTATTGGAGATCCAGAAGTTCTAGAGCTGCTGAAAGAGTATAGCCGAGATTCCGTCATAGAGGTAATATTGAATATTTTGATTAGTGTGTTTATTCACTAGTTATTTGAATTTGTTTTATTGAACTCGCAGCGCAATGGGTGTTGATTTTTGATGCTATGAAAGCTTTAGAGTTCTGGGATGTATTGTATAACACTGACCTAATGCTGTCAGTTTTATTCAATACATTCTAGAACTGTAAGGGTTACTTAGCATCATAAATCCATATGATGCTAAGCACCCAGTCAGTGCCAGGAAGGTCAGTACGGGAGCTGTCGCAGACACACACTGCGTGTTCAGTGTGTTGAACTCGCTCATGGGAAAGCAACCGAATAGCTCCAGAACATGCCGATGATTCCTGATAATCCTGAGTTCTTGGCTGTCACTGACTTCTGTTCCTGATTTTGAGTTTGTTAGCTCATGAACATCAGGACTCATTGGCATATGCTGGAGCTGTGCAGTACAAGATTTTAGCAAATCTTCTGGTTCAATTAAATATAGTGAAGAAGCATTTTGCTGAGGGGATTTATCACTTTTATGGTGCCACTAGCGAGGACACCATGAAACTGGTGACAGATTTAACTGTTGTCACACGTCTGTGTTTTGAATGGGATCAGCAATGGCAGATTTCACTGGATTCAGTATTTTAAAAAGTCCGATACCATTTATGTGTATTTTCCATCCAAGTTATACAGACACTTGAGTCAAACCAAGGCACAGGAATAGAACATAAACAAAACAAAGGTCCTTGCCAGTCTGGGCACTAACTAAACAGTGGGGTTATCTCCCCAATATTCTCAGCATAAGTGCTCATGCCCACGAGCATAATGGCCCCGTGCCTGTGCTTCGGACCGCAAATTCATCTGCAATGCATGGGAACTGGCCTTGTGACCTCTGTTTGTGGATGCGAACATTGACTTGAATGGTTCAGCGATCCTCAAAATATGGCCAAAGATAGAACATGTTCTAACTTTTTCTGGTGTGGAGGCACAGATGGGAAGCCCACCGAATTGCTTCGTTGTGCTTCCGCTCCGCAAAAGATATGCGTAGTCCTGTGTTAGGTTGTATCTTGCTGATTTCGGAACCATTCAAGTCAACCACTGAGTGCACACGGCCAGTGCCCGTATATATTTGCGGACCTGCCATTTATGGTCCACTGAGTCATTACGCTTGTGTGCATGAGACCTAACACAGGAGGTTAGGTTTTACACAGCCAACAGATTATGCCGCTTTCAGGCTTCTGACACTGACAGTTTCAGCCCTATATTTATCCCCACAGTAATTAGCCCAGCATCTACACCTGAGATGGGATTACTTCAGGCTAATTTATACTGGAGTGGTAAGGGAATGCCAAGCGCCACTATCAAAACCTGCATACCATTCCTTTAAAAATCCTGGAACAACTCAGCTTTCCTAGATTCTTTTTACCTCACCCATTTGAGCATTCTTGGCGAGATATACACCCCCTCCAGTACTTTACCAACCACCATTTTACACTGTACTGTTATATAAAAAAAAAAATAATAATAAATTGTTTAATAGTGAAATTCCAACAAAAATATTTGTGGCATATTTAAAATATCTGTCTAGTTTGTGATGGTATAACCAGAAGGGACTCCCACTGGTATGATAATTGGGTGCCACTTGGCTGCAATTGCAGATTTGGGGCCTAAAGGGGTATTCCAGGTTTTTACTGGTAATGCTTATCAGGATAGGCCATTAAAATCTGATTATTGGGGGTCTGACACCCTGCAATCAGCGGTTTCCAAGCAGCGCCACAACTACATAACTCCATCCACTCTACAGTAGTTCCAGTACCACTGCAGAACAACTGATCGGGAATACATATTAATTAAAGGGAATGTTTTTACATTAAACATTTTTCAAAGAATTTTGGTGGTTATTTTTAATTGTCAATATTTACATTAAAAAAAAAAAAGTATCCTGCAGTTTTCACACTGTTACCTAGGGCTTATAATAGGTGCCATTTATTGGTCTGTATTGATCATTGCAGTTATGTGCTAATTACAGACATGGTTTTCCTGACAGATATCACCTATATATAGATAAAACAGGATCTACCAAAACTGTCAAAACTTATCTACTCCTTCCTGACAGGTCACAGAGCATGCCTGAAAAAATCTCCCATAGAAGTCAATGAGATGTCCTCCAGTTGATTGTGTCTATGGCCCATGTGTCTAAATGCTGTTAAGAACAGTCCAGGCAAAATGTTAGCCCCCATAATTATGTTCAGAAAATAGAAATTAAAAAATCTACAATCAAAAAATAAGAACAGATTAGAAAAAGGGATTTGTCTCTATATGCTTTTAACACATTCTTTTAAGTTTTAGTTTTTATGACACGGTAAAGAGCAGGAAGTAGAGGCTAGAAACAATTGAAAATGGCCATGAAATGGAAAAAATAAAAAGCTATGGCTCTTGGCATGCAAGCGTGAAAAAAATGATTGGTGCTTAAAGGGGTTATCTCCCTTCCACAAACAGCATTTATCACAGAGAAAGTTAATACAAGGCACTTACTAATGTATTGTGATTGTCCAAATTGACTCCTTCACTGGCTAGATTCATTTTTTAATCTCATTATACACTTCTCGTTTCAATAGTTATGACCACCCTGAAATCCAGCAGTGGTGGCTGTGGTTGCACCCTGTAGGAAAAAGACATCTATGCGAACTCCCAAGGTCCAGGTCACCATAGAGGCTAGTGCTTTTTCCTAAAGTGTGCAAGCACAGCCACTGCTGCTGGATTGCAGGCTGGTTGTAACCATGGAAACTAGCAGGGCATCTCTGGAATGTTCAGGCGTTTTTATCTTCTGAAAATACTAATGTGTACAGCGAATTAGATTGTGCCTTATATTAACTTTGTACACATGCTAAATGCCATTTGCTGAAGTGACACAACCCCTTTTAATGTTGGGATGGAAGAAACACGAGATGAAAGTGTACTTTGTTTTGATCTTTAGGTTGCAGAAACATGTCAGCTTGCCATTCAAAGGATAGAATGGTTTCAGAGTAATCCGGATGCACCTGATGATAACCCTTTCTTGTCAGTGGACCCTGCTCCTCCTTCTGAGGAAAGAGATGTACCATCTCTGCGTGCTATTCTATTAAATGACAACTTGCCGCTATTTGAACGATATCGTGCCATGTTTGCTCTTCGAAATATTGGAGGAAATGAGGCAGTTCTGGCATTAACAGATGGTGAGCCACCTAAGCTAAAACTGCATGTTTATATACCCAGATATAAAGATGATTTGAGTGTTTATATTCGCTCTTCCCCACGTTTTCTTGTGTAGAAAACTTGCAATTTTTGGCCGAGATCCTGCTTTGCACCAAAATTTGCAACTTTTTACAATTTTTTTAATACACTTGCAACTTATATAAAAAGTCAAGGGTGGTGGACCACAGTTGGGACAACCACAGCTCAACATATTCAAAGGGAACCTGTCGCCAGCAAACTACAGGGACCATGTTATAGAGCAGGAGATGCTGAGCAGATTGATTATATAATTTTACGGGAAATTATTCTGTGTAATAACTAATTTATTATTTAAGGCTGAATGCATACGGCCGTGAGCGGTCCATGGAACCGCGGCCTGGATTCCTGCTGAGAGCAGGAGCGCACGGCGTCATGGGTTGCTATGACGCAGTGTGCTCCCTGCTGCCGCCGCAGTACAGTAATACACTGGTGCGATCTATACCGTTTGCTTGGATCGACCACCAGAGGACACAGACAGCTCTGTAAGTAGCACCAAGCACTACACTACAACCTCCTCCCCCCCCCCCCCCCCCCGTCACTTTTTAACCCCTGATCACCCCATATAGACAAGTATAGGACATGTTCTATATTTTTGCGGACCCGGAAGTGCAGATCCGCAATTCTGGATCCGAGCGGGACAAAGTCTGTCCCCATAGAAATGAATGGGTCTGCAATTTCGTTCCGCAAAATGCGGAACAGAATTGCGGACGTGTGAATGGGGCCTAAGGGTCCCTTATCACCACCAGTTAGCTACTTGTTAGGTAGTCAGTGCCCAGCCCAACCGCACCGCAGTCACTGATTAGCGTCATCGCTGTCGCTAATCAGCACTAGTACTATATAGTATCTGTAAGTGATCAAGACTGATCGCAATCAGATCTATATCAGTACATTAGGATCACCTTAGGCTCTACAAAAAAACGCAGTGCTCGCCCGATCAGGCCTGATCTTGTGCGCACACTTGCGTTCAGTCCGCCCAACCGCAGAGACAGAAATGTTTTGTTTTTTTCTGATCACTGCAAAAACAGTAAAATCGCTATAAAGATCACTTTTGAGGGGCATGGCGAGTTCATAGAATTTATTTGTTTGTTTGTTTGTTTTGTTTTTTCTTACAAAGTCTCATTTCACTAACTTGTGCCAAAAATTGAATTTTACATGAACTCACCATACCCCTCACGGAATTTGGGCCCCTTTGCGCATTTTGGCTGCAAAAAAGTCTCACCCATGTGGTATTTCCATTTCGTCCACCATGACGGCTTACTATGAGATTGACCCTTGACCTCAGTGTTTCCTGTCCCTACGGGGGTCAACCACACAGAGAGCCCTCCTGGTGGAGGTGAAGAAAGTTTATTATTTTACAAATACCTAAGTATTTTTGTCCTCTCCCCCTGCCCTCCTGCGGTCTGGTCCAAAGCTGGATCCAGATGGAGGCGATCTCGCTTCTGTTCCAGGAGCCTGTATCCCTCCCCACAGTGCGGTCCCCCTTCCCCTATGTTGAGGAAGCTGACCGCAGGGAAGCAGCATGCTGAACGCTTACTCTGTGGAAGCCTCAGCATTACTCACGGCTCCTGGGGGCGGAGCTTGGGTGGAAGGGGCGGAGCTTGGGCGGGCACATGGCGATGACATCAGACGCCGGGCCGACTACTTGTGGCGGCAGATTCAAACAGGCAGTGGCATCGATCTGCCTCCGGACTCATAAACAGCACCTATGTCTGCTCCTAAAGCCCTGGACGCCCCTACAGCCCAGATGGACTCAAACTTCCTCGGCGACTCCAACAGTGAGTTCCCCTGTGGGGAAAAGACAAAAATAATGTATCCTTTTGACTTTACTTGCCTGTTTTGTCTATTGATACCTGGCTGCTCCTCTCTTATAGGGAGTTAAAGAGCCCAGAACAAGGTCTAAAGTGCAAATATGTGCAACTTGTAATAAAAGGCTTCCTGAGAATCGTAAAAAGAAGCTCTGCCAGAGTTGCATTAAAGATCTTATAAAAGAGGAGCAACCGTCAATTTTGTCTGAGGTCAAAACACTTATTCAAAACGAAATTAAGTCCTCCTTGGCCTCCCTCAGATCAGTCCCGTTCACACCTCCTACAAAAAACCTTGATTATCCGCTCCATCCTCCTCTGTTTCAGAGATTATGGACGAGGAGGCCTCCACCTCTAGACAGAATGTGGATCTGGACGTTCTATCAGAGGGTGAGATAACGGAAGATAGTAAAAAATGCTTATTTTCTTCCGAGGATATCGAGGAGCTATTAGGAGCTGTCAGAGCGACCATGGGGATTGAGGAGGTGAAGAAACCGAGGTCCGTCTTAGACGAGATGTTCGGGGGACTTAGAGCAAAAAAATCTAAAGTTTTTCCGATGAATGAAAATTTAAAGGACATGATTTTAGACGAGTGGACTGACCCTGAGAGGAGACTGGGTGTATCTCGTGAATTTAGAAACAGGTTGTTGTTTGATCCAGCGGATGTCAAATTATTTGAGACCCCCAAAATAGACATCTAAGTAGCAAAAGTAGTTAAGAAGACTTTCCTCCCATTTGAGGACTCTTCTCAACTACAGGACCCAATGGAAAGGAAAGCCAACTCTCTCCTAAAAAAATCCTGGGAGACTGCTATGTTTGGGGTCAAAACCAACATCTGTCGCGAGATCTGTGTTTTTGGCTCAACGAACTTGAAGAACATATCAAGAACAAGACACCTAGAGAGGAAATATTGAGCTCTATCCCACTCCTCAGGTCTGCCACGGCGTTCTTGGCGGATGCCTCGGCGGAATCAGTAAGGTTCGCCGCTAAGGATGCGGCCCTCACCAATTCTGCAAGAAGAGCTTTGTGGATGAAGGCCTGGGGAGGGGATAGAGCATCAAAAGCCAAATTATGCTCCATAGCGTTTTCTGGCGAATATGTTTTTGGGCCTGTATTAGACTCCATCCTGGAAAAGGCGGCAGATAAAAAGAAGGGGTTCCCGGAAGAGACCAAAAAGAAGCCCTTTCGTTCCTCCAACCCTCAAACTAGACCCTATAAGGGCAAAGGAAAGGTGGGTAGATGGAGTTACCAGAAGGGGGGGAAAGGCAGAGGGTTCCTTCTTAACCCCCAAAACAAACAAGCAGATAAACAATGACGCCAGAGTAGGGGGAAGACTGCGGAATTTTCTGTCCCAGTGGGAGTCCATTACAAAAAATCCATGGGCCCTAAACATAATTCAGGATGGTTACTGGATAGAATTTTCCTCAGCCCCTCCAAAAAGATTCAAAATAACCTCCTACAGCCCAAAAATTATAGAGAAAATCTGGCAGGGTATCCTGCAACTTATAGTCTCAGGCGTTGTGACAGAAGTCCCAAGTTCAGAAAGAGGAAGGGGTTGTTATTCCAGTCTATTTCTGGTACAAAAACCAGATGGTACCTTCCGCACTATTATAAATCTAAAAGAATTGAACAAAGCAGTGGCATACAGGAAATTCAAAATGGAATCCATAACATCCTTCATTCCTCTGATCAAAACAGGAGACTTCATGACGTCCATAGACTTAAAGGACGCGTACTATCATGTCCCCATAAACAGATCATCGCAAAAATTCCTCAGGTTTGCCCTAGTGGACAGCTCAGGAGTTGTAAGACACTTCCAGTTCACCGTGTTACCCTTTGAAATCTCATCTGCACCAAGGGTATTCACAAAACTAGTAGTAGAAATGATATCCCCCCCCCCCCCCCCCGAGAGCAGAGGGGATAAAAAATTTCCCATACTTGGACGACTTTCTGGTCCTAGGATCCTCAGAGCTGGAGACAACCAGCATTACCAGAGACCTGATGCGCAGGTTTTCAGACCTGGGGTGGGTGATAAACCTGAAAAAATCAAACTTAATCCCCTCTACCAAAATGAAATTTCTGGGGGTAATCCTGGACTCAGTCTCCCAGGTGACATCCCTCCCTCTGGAAAAAATGATGTCGTTTACAGAAAAAACTCAAATTCCGAAGTCAATCCCAGTGCTCCATTCGCAATGCCATGAGCCTCCTAGGTACAATGACCTCCTGCATAACAGCGGTGTCTTGGTCTCAGGCCCACACCAGGATTCTCCAATCTTGGATCCTGAGAATCTGGGACAAGAGACAGTGCTCTCTAGAGAAAAAAAATCCTCATCCCGAATCAGGTAAAGTCAGATTTAAAATGGTGGACGAAAGAGGAAAACCTGCAAAAGGGGTGTACCCTGGGTAAAAGATCCGGAGATTCTAATATGCACGGATGCAAGTGGTACAGGATGGGGAGCAAAAATAGGCTCGCTAAATTACCAGGGCACTTGGTCAGACGCCATGAAAAAATGTTCCTCAAACCACACAGAACTGGGGGCAATCTGGGAGGTGCTGAAGGTAGCACAGGACAAGGTCTCCAGAAAACACCTAAAAATCCTCTCGGACAACGTAACAGCCGTGGCATACCTGAAACATCAAGGGGGCACACGATCGTCAAGCCTAAAGGAATTGGCGGGAAGAATTTTTTCCTGGGCGGAAAAGAACGTTCTATCCATCACAGCTATCCACCTAAAGGGTACAGAAAACATACAGGCGGATTTTCTCAGCAGAGTAACCATAGATCCCGGGGAATGGGCCCTAAACTCAATCGTATTCGAGCAGATTACCAGGTGGTGGGGGACCCCCAAGATAGACCTGTTAGCATCAAAAAAGAACGCAAAGGTCCATCCCTTTTGCTCCCTAAACCCAAGAGACAACCCTTGAGCGACAGACATTTTCAGTCAGGTGGTCTTGGGATCTAGCCTATGCTTTCCCCCCTTTGCCATTAATACCCAGAGTGCTGCAGAAAATAAGATCGGATCCGGTAACTGTAATACTGGTTGTCCTGTTCTGGACAAAAAGTAATTGGTTCCCAGTGTTAAAAGAACTAGCTCTGGAAGAACCATGGATAATCCCCCCCCCACAGGAGGATGACTATCAGCCTGGATCCTGAACGCAAAATCCTAAAAAGCAGAGGGCTATCAGAAAAGGTCAATAACACCCTTAAGTCCAGCAGGAAAGAAGTTACTTCTGCAATATATCTTAAGATATGGAAAAAATATTGTAGTTGGCTAGGCCAGACTCCTCCCGTGAACTCTTCTCCAAATATTAAGTGCTGGATTTCCTCCAACGAGGGTTAGACCTGGGCCTTAGACCAAGTACTCTCAAAGTACAGATCTCTGCCTTAGGGGCTTGTTATGATACAGACTTAGCCAGTCATAGGTGGATAAGGAGGTTTATAAAAGCTGCCTCAAGATTGAGACCTTGCCTAACTCCTAGGACGCCTCAATGGGATCTAAACTTGGTACTAAGAAATCTTACAATTTCACCTTTTTTCTCCTATACAGGATATATCCCTCAAGCACCTATCTTTTAAAAGCAGCCTTCCTAGTGGCAATTACTTCAGCCCGACGCCTGGGTGAAATCCAGGCGCTGTCCTGCAGGGAACCATACCTCACTATCTTCCCGGACAGAATAGTTCTACGTTTAGACCCAGGTTTTCTCCCAAAAGTGGTGTCGAACTTTCACAGGGACCAAGAGATCATCCTTTCCCAAGGACTGCTCATCACAAGATCAGTTCCAACTCCTGGACGTTAGAGATACTATCATACAATACCTAGAGTCAACAAAGGAATTTAGGAAAGATGATAACCTTTTCATCCAGTATGCAGGTCCAAATAGAGGAAAAAAGGCATCCAAAGCCACGATCGGCAGATGGATCAAATCTACTATTATCTGCTGCTATCAGAAGTCGGGTCTAGATAGCCCCACGAATATAAAAGCCCACTCTACAAGAGCTATGGCGTCTTCTTGGGCAGAAAAAGGTGGTGTCTCCCTAGACAAGATTTGTAAAGCGGCCACCTGGTCGAATATAAGTACTTTCATCAAACATTACCGAATTAACGTCAGCTTCTGCGGATTTAACCTTCGGTCAGAAGGTTCTACAAGCAGTTACCCACCCTGTCTAATCTGGTAGTTCTCATAGTAAGCAGTCATGGTGAACGAAATGGAAAGACCGTAATTAGACTTACCGGTAATTCTGTTTCCTTGAGTCCACCATGAGATTTAAGGAGGGGTTGAGTATGAATTAATACAAAAAAAATAAAATAAAATAAATATAAAATTTAAAAAATTAAAATGTTTTTATATTCATATTGCCTAGGTTAAGGCTACACCTACTTGGTAATTTGGAAAGCACTGAGGGTGAGTGTGGGTGGTGGCCTTTTAAACTCTGTGTGTTCCTGCCCCTACAGAGGTTAAGGGTCAATCTCATAGTAAGCCGACATGGTGGACTCAAGGAAACAGAATTACCGGTAAGTCTAATTACGGTCTTTCCGTACTCAGAAGAAGTGGGGCAATGTGTTTTGGGGTGTATTTTTACATATACCCATGCTGAGTGAGAGAAATATCTCTGTAAATTGACAACTTTGTATAAAATTTTTAGAAAAAGTTGTCATTTACAGAGATATTTCTCACACACAGGATGAATATGTGTGAAAAGACACCCCAAAAACACATTGCCCTACTTCTCCGGAGTACGGCGATGCCACATATGACAGAATTTGTAGTCAGACGGATCCGTCCAGACTTTACATTGAAAGTCAATGGGGGACGGATCCGTTTGAAATTACACCATATTGTGTCAACGTCAAACTGATCCGTCCCCATTGACTTACATTGTAAGTCTGGACGGATCCGTTTGGCTCCGCACGGCCAGGCGGACACGAAAACGCAAGCAGCGTTCGGGTGTCCGCCTGCTGAGCGGAACGGAGGCCAAACGGAGCCATACTGATGCATTCTGAGCAGGTCTGAATCCACTCAGAATGCATTGGGGCTGTACGGATCAGTTCGGGGCCACTTGTGAGAGCCTTCAAACGGAACTCACAAGCGGAACCCTGAACATAAGTGTGAAAGTAGCCTTAGTGGAATATGAGACTTTGTAAGAAGAAGGAAAAAAAATAAACATTTTCCGCTAACTTGTGCGGATTTTTATTTTATCAAAGACACGTAGCACAATAAATTCTGACACAAACTTGTATAGAAATGTTAATTATATTTGAACAATTTAACCAGAGAAAGTTAAAAATAAACTTTTTGGGAGAAAATTGCTGTCTATTTTGATATCAGAAAAATAAAAAATCTCAGCAGCAATCAAATGAAAGCTGTATTTGTGAGAAGAAAAGGAGGTAAAATTAATTTGGGTGCCAAGTTGCATGACCAAGCAATAAACCGTTAAAGTTGTGAAGTGCCCATTTGTAAAAAAGTGCCTGGTCACTAGGCGGTATAAACCTGTGGTCCTTAAGTGGTTAAGGCTAGGTCTACACGACGACATTTTGTAGCACGACAATTTTTATAATGGTAGTCTATGGTGTCGCACTGCAACATGCGACATACTGCGATGCGACAGTCGCAAAAAATCCAGCATTTATTTTTGGGAGATGTTACAAGGCTTAGAAGTTTAGAAGTAAATCTTGAAATTTCAAAAACCAACTTTTTGACTCCTTAAAGACACAGCCTTATTTCATCAATGTCACTTTAAGCGGTGATAACTTTAAAACTCTTTCTTATCCAGGCCATTCTGAGATTATTTTTTTTCGGCACATATTGTACTTCATGACACTGGTAAAATGGAGTAAAAAAAATAAAATATCATTTTTAATTATAAAAAAAATACCAAATTTGGGAAAAGTAGCAAATTTCCAAGTTTCAATTTCTCTACTTCTATAATACATAGTAATACCTACAAAAATAGTTATTACTTTACATTCCCCATATGTCTACTTCATGTTAGGCTCATTTTCGGTATGACCTTTTATTTTTGGGGCATGTTACAAGGCTTAGAAGTTTAGAAGTAAATCTTGAAATTTCTCAAATTTTCAAAAACCAACTTTCTAAGGACCAGTTCAGGTCTGAAGTCACTTTGTGAAGCTTAAATGATAGAAACCACCCAAAAATGACCCCATTCTAGAAACTACACCCCTCAAGGTATTCAAACGTTGTTAACCCTTTAGGTGTTCCACAAGAATTAATGGAAAATAGAGATACAATTTCAAAATTTCACTTTTCTGGCAGATTTTCCATAAAAAAATAAAATAAAATTCCAGTTACAAAGGAAGGGTTAACAGCCAAACAAAACTCAATATTTATGGCCCTGATTCTGTAGTTTACCGAAACACCCCATATGTGGTCGTAAACTGCTGTACGGGCACACGCCAAGGCGCAGAAGGAAAGGAATGCCATATGGTTTTTGGAAGGCAGATTTTGCTGGACTTTATATATTTTTTTTTTTGTTTTGTTTTTTGACACCATGTCCCATTTGAAGCCCCCCTGATGCACCCCTAGAGTAGAAACTCCAAAAAAGTGACCCCATTTTAGAAACTATGGGTTAGGGTGGAAGTTTTTTTGGTACTAGTTTAGGGTACATATGATTTTTGGTTGCTCTATATTACACTTTTTTTTGTTATTTACAACATTCATCTGACAGATCATGTGGTATTTTTCTAGAGCAGGTTGTCATGGACACGGCGATGCCTAATATGTATACAATTTTGTTTGTTTATGTAAGTTTTACACAATGATATAACATAAAAAATCATGTTTTAGTGTCTCCATAGTCTGAGAGCCATAGTTTTAAGTTTTTGGGTGATTATCTTAGATGGGGTCTCATTTTTTTTGTGGGATGAGATGACCAATTGGCACTATTTGGGGTGGACTTTTTGATCGCTTGCTATTACACTTTGTGATGTAAGGTGACAAAAAATGGTTTATTTAGCACAGTTTTTTTTTCTTTTTTTTACAGTGTTTATCTGAGGGGTTAGGTCATGGGATATTTTTATAGAGCCAGTCGATAAGGATGCGGTGATGCCTAATATGTATACTTTTTATTTTATTTATGTAAGTTTTACACAATAACAGCTTTTTTAGAACAAAAAAATGTTTGTCTCTATATTCTTAATTATATTTTATTTTTTTGGGCGATTGTCTCAGGTAGGGGCTCATTTTTTGCGGGATGAGGAGACTGTTAGATTGGTACTATTTTGGTGGGCGTACGCCTTTTTGATCCTGTGCTGTTGTACTTTTTGTGATGTAAGGTGACAAAAAATTGTTTATTTAGCACAGTTATTTTTTACAATGTTCATCTGAGGGGTTAGGTCATGTGATATGTTTATAGAGCCGATCGATACGCACGCGGCGATCCCTAATATGTCTGGTTTTTTTCCCTACTTTTTGCCCAATTTTTTTTATATTTTATTTTTTAACTTTTATTTTTTCTCCCACTTTGGGACTTGGGGGTCTAATCCTTTACAATGCATTCCAATACTTCTGTACTGGAATGCATTGGCTGTATGAGTAATACTGTGTGTATTAGGCCTCGTGCAACAGAAGCCGTTTGTGGAACGGAACGGGCGCCGGCAATATAAATGCCTATTCTTGTCCACAAAGCGCGGACAAGAATTGGACATGTTATATATTTTTTTGTTGGCAGGGCCGCAGAACTGTGTCCGCATGCTGTCCGCATCTTTTGCGGCTCCATTGAAGTGAATGGGTCCGCATCCGAGCCAAAACGGCGGCTCGGATGCGAACCCAAACAACGGCCGTGTGCATGAGGCCTTACTCGTACAGCTTCCGGCCTGTGAGATCCAGGGGGCTGGATGTCACCGGCTCGTCACAGGAAGGCAGCGGTGATGCCTCAGGAAGGCATAGCGCTGCCTTCCATGCCATTGGGTCCCTCCTACAGCCCCATGGGGACCCAATGGCACCGCTGCCCGCACCATAGAAAGCTGCAAACCGCAGGTCTGAATTGACAAGGGGGCGGGTCACGGATGTGATCAGGATTTGAAATGAAGATTTTGGCCTTGGATAACAAGACAAAGCTCTCCCACGTTGAGACATTGTTATTTCCTGGTGACAGGATATGAAACTAGCTACATTGATCCTAAATAGGAATCTTTCATATACAGTTTCTAACCAACTATGTTTCTAACCAACTAGGTTTTTAACGCCCAGCGCTGTACATGTACGTCGCAAGGTCCGTGGGGATCTGGGGAAGGATTTGGGGGAATCGCGGCACCATGCCTGCTCTTACCATCAGGCAGCCATGCCGGGTAAGGGCAGCATGGTGCTGCACCGCCCCCCTGCAGCTCCCAGCGCTGCGATTGGTCAATCAATGAGATTGGCACATCGCAGCGCAGGAAGCTGTCAGAGGCGTCTGGAGGTGGTCAGGGGGAGGTGGCAGGTGCTGAACAAGCCAGCACTGATCACCTCCGAGGTAAGGCAGGGGACAACAGTGTTTTGGGTCCCCTGGCAGCTCTGCTATTGGCTGGAACAACGCTCTAGCCAATGGCAGCCCAGGAAGAGGCAGAACTTACCAGCTAGAATGGCTGCTTGCAGGGGACTTCTGTGCCTTTCTGTGCTGCTTGTGGCTTGCTGGAACTTGTGGTGCAAACCACTGAGATTTAACCCCTTCCTGCTGAAAAGAAGAAAGCATACAATATCTGGAAAGAAACAATATCTGGAATAGCTGCACAGATTTTAACGTTTTACCCTTTTTTTTTTTTTTTTTTTTTTTTAGATCCCTTACGGACGCAATTTGGTCCGTGCACTTTTTTGGGTCTTAACTTTTTTTTTTTTTTTTTTTTTTTTACCATTTTCCAGCTCTGCACAACTTTTTCTGCGTGCAAGCTGTGACAGCCAAGTGCTGTTGAGTGCATACCTGCCTGATCAGCACCTGGGGATTATTTGTGCAGTATTTTTGCCAAATTTTTCATTTTTTATTTTATTTTTTTGTTTAAAAAGTAGGGCATATATATTTCTATATATACAGTGGATATAAAACATCTACACTCCTATTAAAATGTCAGATTTCTGTGATGTAAAAAAAATTAGACAAAGATAAATCCTATCGGAACTTTTTCCACCTTTTACGCTTACCTACAAACAGTACAACTCAATTGAAAAACAAACTGAAATCTTTTAGGTAGAGGGAAAATTAAATATAAAAACAAAATAATATGGTTGCGTAAGTGTGCACACCCTTAAACGAATACTTTGTCGAAGCACCTTTTGATTGTATTACAGCACTCAGTCTTTTTGGGTATGAGTATCAGCATGGCACATTTTGACTTGGCAAGATTTGACTGTGCCATTCGATGACTTGTGCCATTCCAAAACTTTAATCTTCTTCTGGTGAAGCCATTCCTTTGTTGATTTGGATGTATGCTTTGGGTCATTGTCATGCTGAAAGATGAAGTTCCTCTTCATGTTCAGCTTTCTAGCAGAAGCCTGAAGGTTTTGTGCCAATATTGACTGGTATTTGGAACTGTTCATAATTGACTCTAGATTAACTAAGGCCACAGTTCCAGCTGAACAAAAACAGCCCCAGAGCATGATGCTGCC
The DNA here is from genome assembly GCF_014858855.1 of Bufo gargarizans. Lineage (NCBI taxonomy): Eukaryota > Metazoa > Chordata > Amphibia > Anura > Bufonidae > Bufo > Bufo gargarizans. The sequence continues at coordinate 339,131,705 of NC_058080.1, forward strand.
AGTACCATGCTTCACTGTTGGTATAAGTGTTCTTTTGATGATATGTTTGGTGCAAAAACAACACTGCACATATTTTGGAATTATGGCCAAAAAGTTAAACCTTGGTTTCATCAGACCATAATGCCTTTTCCCACATGCTTTTGGGAGACTAGATGTTTTTCTCAGTAAAAAAAGGCTTTCGTCTTGCCACTCTACCGCATAGCCCAGACATATGAAGAATACGGGAGATTGTTGTCACATGTACCACACAGCCAATACTTGCCAGATATTCCTGTAGCTCTAATGTTGCTGTAGGCCTCTTTGTAGCCTCCCAGACCAGTTTTTCTTCTCGTCTTTTCATACATTTTGGAGGGTCGTCCAGTTCTTAGTAATTTTATTGTTGTGCCATATTTTCTCTACTTGATGATGATTGTCTTCACCGTGTTCCATGGTATTTCTAATGCCTTGGAAATTGTTTTGTACCCTTCTCCTGACTGATACCATTTAACAATGAGATCCCTCTGATGTTTTGAAAGCTCTCTGTGGACCATGGCTTCTGCTCTGTGTGGCGACTAAGAAAATTTCAGGAAAGACCAACTAGAGCAGCTGAATTTTATTTGGGATTAATCAGAGGCACTTTAAATGATGGCAGGTGTATGCTGACTCCTATTTAACATGCTTTTAAATGTGATTGCTTAACTCTGAACACCGCTACATCCCCAGTGCACACTTATGCAACCACTTTATTATGATTTTTATTTTTTATTTTCTTATGAGACATGGCAGCTAAAATCCATGTCTGTTTGTTCAGGCCTGCAAAAAATTGCATATTTTGCACTTTGCCTCTAGAGCCCTGCTGTGCACCCGTACAGCAGGCTACAAGCATATATGGGGTGTTTGCAAAAAGGGGAGAAAATGGGGAACATATACTGGGCTGCATTTTCTCATTTAACCCCTTGTGAAAGTGAAAAATTGGGGTCTGCTAGTAATTTTTTCATTTTTACAAATGTGATTTGAAAAGCTTTCACAACTGTTTCTGTCTTCTGTGAGACACGTGTTTGCTGAAAAGTACCCTTTCCACCATTTAAAATGTTCATACGGGGGTGTTTTCTGAAATGGGGTCATTTAGAGTTTTTCATTTCTGGGGACCTCAGGAATTTATTTAATGTGACATGGCACCTAAAATACATGTCTGCCAATTCAGGTCAGCCAAATCCATATTTAGCAGTTTGACTCTAGTGCCCTTCCATGCACCCATACATAATTTTTTGAGCACATATGAGTTGTCTGCCTATGCGGGGGGAAATGGGTAACAATGTGGGGTGCATTTTGTCCTGTTACCCCTTGTGAAAGTGAAAAATGTGGGTGTAAGATCCGCAAACGTCAGATTTTAAGAGTTTGCTGCTTGCTGAGCAAGCACTCTATGGGGTAGTTGAGGGGGAGGGTGATAGCGAGGAGGCTGAGGAAAGTGAGGTAGCTAGCTGGGTAACAGTTAGAAAGCGAGGTAGAGGGAAGAGTGCCAGGGAGGCTATCCCTGATCTGTCACATCCCAACAAGTTTGCACGGTTGTCCGATGAGGGGGATGTCTGTTCAGGGACAGCACTGCTGCAGCCGGACACTTCCTCTGCCAGTCAGAGGAATTTCAGCTCCAGTAAGCAGGGCACCAGGAGAGCAGGTCAGGGCAGACAGGTGCTGGTAGTGGGAGACTCAATTATTAGGGGTACAGATAGGGCAATCTGTCACAAAGACCATGATCGCCGAACAGTGTGTTGTCTTCCTGGTGCTAGATTTAAACACATTGCAGAGGGGGTTAACAGATTACTGGGAGGGGCTGGAGAAGATCCAGTGGTCATGGTCCATATCGGAACCAATTACAAAGTTAGAGGTAGGTGGAGAGTCCTTTAAAAATGATTTTAGGGTAGTAGGTCAAAAGCTTAGGGCAAGGACCTCCAAAGGTATTTTTTTCCAAAATACTTTCTGTACCTCGAGCAACACAAGAAAGGCAGCGGGAGATCACGGAGGTTAAAAAGTGGCTCAAGAACTGGTGTAGGAAGGAGGGGTTTGGGTTCCTGGAGAACTGTGCCGCCTTCTCTGTCAGCTACAGGCTCTATCTTAGGGATGGGCTGCACCTCAATTGGGAAGGGGCAGCTATGTTGAGGGGAAAGATGGCTAGAAGGTTGGAGTGTTTAAACTAGGGAATGGGGGGGGGGGTAATTACATTATAGGATGGGAAGATGGTTCAGATAGAGACTGGGGGTATGAATGGAAGGAGTAACTAGAACAATTCAGAAGGTAAGGTGTAGGGTAAAAAAAATATACATAAACATTAAGTGTCATTAACTAATGTCAGAAACCTGATTAATAAAACTGGGGAACTGGAATTAGTGATGTGAGAAACTATGACCTAGTGGGAATAACAGAGATGGCTGGATGGTAGCTATGAATGGGCAGTTAATTTACAAGGTTATATAAAAAAGGTCTCGTCTGCACTGGATTCGTGCGGTGAGCCGATGGACTTAAGGCGCAAATCACAACCCTAGCTTGGATACGAGATTTTTTATTTTGAAAAGACGCGTTTCGGGGTACTCAGGACCCCTTTATCAAGTCTGAAAAAACATTATAGTTATTACAGTAGTCTGGGCAGTGTAAGTGATCAAAAGTTCGTAGTAGTTGGAAGACAGTAGTTAAAATAGGGTGTATACATATGTGCATACATGCACGCATTTATATTTCTAAAAGCATGAACATAATGTATATCCATAAGTAGTTAGGAACAAAAGTACCAAACTTCAAAAAGCTAAATTTAGCCAACTAAGAGAGGCCATAGGCGTAAATAACTGTGACAAAGTCCTCAAAAATAAAAATACCGCCACAAAAATGGGATATTTTTAAAAGCATCCTAAAATCTAATTGTGCGAGGTACATACCTTTTTTATATAGGAATAAAGGGTTAAGGAACGAGAAGAAACCAATGTGGATAAACGGAACTGTAAAGAAAGCAATAAGACAAAAATAAAGCATTTAAATCGCTAAAACAGGAGGGTAGCCAGGAAGCACTGACAAACTATAAGGAAAAAAAATTGAATATGTAAAAAAAAAAAATAAAATGCTGCCAAACTAGAGGCCAGGAGATTAATTGCCAAAGAGAGCAAAACTAACCCTAAAATGTTCTTCAATTATATAAATGGTAAAAAGTATAAACCCCGTATCCTAAGAGAATTAAGCAATGTTCTAGCCAGACCCTTATTTCTGATATTTACAGACTATACTGACAGGGAGTGTTCCACAGGATTGGTGCATAGCAAATCAGGTGCCAATATTCAAGAAGTGTGCAAAAACAGAGCCTGGAAACTATAGGCCGGTAAATTTTAACATCTGTTTAAACAACAGTTTGAAGGTTTTATAAGAGATGCTATCTTGGAGGATCTCAATGAAAATAAGCAAGTAACACCATATCAGCATGGCTGCATGAGGGATCGGTCACGTCAAACTAATTTATTCAGTTTCTATGGGGAGGCAAGTTCTAGATTTGACAGTGGTGAATCAATGGATGTCGTATATCTGGAATTCTCCAAAGCATTTGACACTGTACCACATAAAAGATTAGTATATAAAATGAGAATACTTGGACTGGGAGAAAATGTCTGTGGGTAAGTAACTGGCTCAATGATAGAAAACAGAGGGTGGTTATTAATGGTACGCACTCAGATTAGGTCACGGTCACTAGTGGAGTTCTCTTCAAAATATTTATCTTGTAGAAGGTTTGCACAATAAAATATCAATTTTTGCAGCTGACGCTAAACTGTGTAGAGTGATTAACACCGAAGAGGACAATATACTGCTACAGATGGATCTGGATAGATTAGAGGCTTGGGCAGAGAAGTGGCAGATGAGGTTTAACATTGACAAATGTAAGGTTATGCACATGGGAAGGAATAATGCAAATCACATTTACATACTAAATGGTAAAACACTCGGTAACACGGACGTGGAAAAGGACCTAGGAATTTTAATAAACGGCAAACTAAGCAGTAAAAACCAGTGTCTGGCAGCTTCTGCCAAGGCTAATAAAGATAATGGGTTGCATCAAAAGGGGCATAGATGTCCGTGTTGAGAACATAGTCCTACCACTTTACAAATCACTAGTCAGACCACACCTGTAGTACTGTGTACAGTTCTGGGCTCCTGTGAAAAAGGCAGACCTAGCAGAGCTGGAGAGGGTTCAGAGGTGGGCAACTTAAGTAATAACTGTAATGGGGAAACTACAGTACCCTGAAAGAATAAACATTAGGGTTATTCACTTTAGAATAAACGACTGAGGGGCGATCTAATTACTATGTATAAATATATCAGGGGACAGTACAGAGAACTCTCCCATCATCTATTTATCACCAGGACTGTGACGAGGGGACACCCTCTACGTCTGGTGGAAAGTATGTTTGTACACAAACATAGAAAAGGATTCTTTACCATAAGAGCAGTGAGACTATGGAACTCTCTGCCTGAGGGAGGCGGTGATGGTGAGTACACTAAAAGAATTAAAGAGGGGCTTGGATGAATTTCTGGATTGTAATAATATTACAGGCTATAGCTATTGGTCCAGGGAGTTATTCTGATTTGGAGTTTGGAAGGATATCCCCCCTCCCCCCCCATAAGTAGGATAGGGCTTGGCGAAGCGTCTATCCAGAGTGATTCTTAACATACCGTAATCCATCCAGATCAGACGGGATTTATGCCCCAGTAATCTACAGCTATTAATATAAGGAGAGTATATACCACTTTACAAGTTTAGACGGATAATTGTGGAGTCATGAACCATGTTAACTGGGTATAATTAGAACATAACTTTGTCGGAATATTTATGCTGTCTCCGATTGACAGTCTATATGATTTATGTGAATAAATTAAAATCGGTAATAAAGGAGATTCTAACTTATTATCATAAATATCAAGCTAAAACAAGCTCGTGATCTGCGTTGAATTGAAGACAAAACCCAGTTACAGACAAAATATATATGTAATTTATTTATACAATTTATAGTGCAAAATAATATATATAACAAAATTGGCGGTAATAAAATTCAATCAATGATATGCAAAATAGTGGTAGGACAAAAATAATTGAGAACATATATCTATATATACACAATTATGCCTTCTTATAATAATACCCCTCACTTATATTAAAAGTCAATTTAATACTTGATTTCTCTCAGCCGACAAATGTCCGATTAAACCCAAATCTGGTTTATCTTTTATCTATATAAATATATATATATATATTATCAACCATACTGGTCTAGAACTGAATTCAGTTCCTTGGAGATAATACTGTGCTTTCACTAGTATATTTTTAATCTCCCTGTATTGGATTAATTTTCAGGATGATGCTGCAGGTACACCCCAATCTTATTCCAAAACAGATACTATATACCAAGTATGGTTAATTGAATATATAGATATGTATTATATTAATTAATTATCCTATAAAATATAGGTAAGGTTATACTATACCAAAATGTCAGCTAGCAGAAATCAGTTTCAATGGTTCTAAGATGGCTGCCTCCAATGACTGGCAAGATGGTCAAGATGATGTCCAGAGAGAGAGCGAGATCGACCCCTTCTGTCAGCCCATACCATCTTTTTATCCTATCTTAGAAAGGGCTTGGCCAAGTTTTATCATTAACTAGTGACCTCACTTTATAATTAATAGAACCATCCTCTAGGGAAAAATATACCCTAGATCTTTGTTACCCTAACACTAGATGGCACTAGTATTCCATACAAAAAAAATCGAAGCATTCATTTATTTCTCTTATTCATATAGTAGCACTAACATGTAATCTAAGGTTTCAGACAAACCTTGAGAAGATCTTAAAGAGACAATGAGTTTTATACTTGGTCAACTAACTTGTGTATCCTTAAGTCTTTTGACCAGACTTGATTAAATCAAAATAAATATGGCTATCTCAATTCATTGTTCTTGGATGAGACAGGGTTTGTTCATGATCACCTGTGTCCACATCCATTCCAGGAAAGAAATAATTAATTTGTGTGTTCCACTGAGACAGATTCTAAACATGACAGAGGAGTTTATACCTCATTTCTAATCTTACAATTGAATATATCTATGAGGACTATACTCTTATATATATATATATATATATATATATATATATATATATATATATATATATATATATACTATATATTCAGCACACCTATTAAAATTGGTTATATAAAATCAATCTACTCCTATATTGATTAATATAAAAATCACAAAGAAAGATTAGAGTCTTTCTATTTACTAAAATCATCAGAATTCAAATACATTGTCTTATCTAGGCCATCACATTTCATTAGACCTTGGGACATCTCCTTCTCACAAAACAGACTTAGGTAAACACTTTGGTATATATCGTAAACCTTAGGTTAGCAATTTCAGAGTAAAGGAAAAAAAAATCCCTCTGTCTTTTAAAATAAGACAAAAATGGTTGTCCCTTAGGCTCATGTCCATACTATTATATAGGCCTTATAATTATGGACTTTATTCATACCCAATAGTTCTGACAACTTTTACTTTGGTATTATTAAAAAAGACCGTAAATAAACCACATTTCTGTGAGAGGATAGACAAATAAGTAAACACCACCTACTAATTTCAGTGTAATAGAAGGAAAAAGGATGGATCTTGCCACTTTCAGTAGAAGGGAAATATGCACCAGATAGAGTGGATGTTCTAATGTTTGGTGGCAATAGAACACTTGTGACCGGCACTCTTGTAGTCCAAAGCAGTATTTGATTCTCATATTATGCCCTAGAGGTAAAACCCTACCTATCAGGAGGGTTAGAGGCTATAAAAGTCACCTACCTAACAGACACAGAGCACCCTCCCCCATTCGGAACGACCCCATACGGGACCTGTCTCTGTATTTGGGCTTAATCCCTATATGACCCCTAATTATAAAGCGTACATGCCATGTTTTGCTCCAAATAACCGAAACTCATCAGCGGACTCGATGAACTGAAGGGAATACTGAAAAAGTAAAAGGGAAACAAAGTACATAAAACAATGGTCACTTCCGATCCTATATGACAAACTACACATAGAAAGAATTGGTCATCGGTGATAAGTTTCTACTTACTAGTTTCGACTACAGGAAGATTATTTCTATTGTACAATGTAGGGATTTCCAATGACTAATGTCTGTACCAAGGTGTGGGGAAGTGTCCCAAATCCACCTTCGTCTCACCGCAATTTGTGGGTATTTGGGAGAGCTCTGAGTAGCGTGCCATCTCCCATTTAAATAAGAAAGGTATCCAGCTTGATTCACCCCCGTAAGCCCGCCTTACCTGGTTGTCATGACCCGCAAGTGGAATGCACACGTGCGTTCCTCAGCATCGGAAGTAGGCACCACGTGATCTACGGGTTGCCGGAAGTAAAGTGAAAACTGTGTTCGCGTCACCCGTAGCTAAGCAACCGGGTGACGCTCAAACACACAGTCCACCTATGGAATCAGTAATCTCATGTAATGGAAAAGAACTGTGCAAGAAAGATGGTTTGCATCTTTCTCTCAGGGGAACGAATGTCCTCAGTAAACAGTTCCAAGTATTTGCTAAGGAGCATTTAAATTACTAAAAAAGAGTGATAATCCAGCACTCTGACTGCCCCCCGAAACAATGCCAGTAGCACAAAGGTTAAGAAATGATGAGCTTAGATTCTTGTCTACATATGCTCACAGTTTAGGGAATAATATCAATGAATTTGAGGCTATAATGGCATCTGAGAATTATAGATTTAGTGGCTGTTACTGAGACGTGGTTCAATGGGAGTAATGACTGGGATATAACAATACCAGGGTTCTCTCTATACAGGCAATACAGAGAAGGCAAGAAAGGGGGAGGGGTGGCCCTGCATGTGAAAGCATGAAATCTAATTTGATACAAGTTGGCGAGACCAATTTAGAGTCAGTTTGGGTTACCTTGCAGCTTGATGATCATAAGGTAATTTGGTAAAATGGGAATTTGGTATCTTATATTACTGTAGGGGAAAGCTTGGGATCTAGTGATCACAACAATAATCTAATTTTAAAAAAGTCAGTTTTTCTAAAATCTAAAACTTTTGTTTTTGTGTGGTGTGCTGAGTCACACCACACAAACAAAAGTTTTAGATTTTAGAAAAACTGACTTTTTTAAAATTAGATTATTGTTGTACAAGTCCCTATCAGATTGGAACAGTTTCAATGGAGTCCAGCAGAAATGGGACTACAAAAGTGGCACTATTGAAGGCAACAGAAAATTGCATTAGGCTTGTTAGTAAAGGCAAAAAAAAGGAATGACAGGCAAATTTATAAGATTAGGCAGAGAGGCCAAACAAGTTATAAGAGCTTGTAAAGCACAGGCAGAGTAGAAATTAGCTCAGTCAGTGAAAAAAGGCAATAAGACATTCTTCAGATACATAAATGAAAAAAGGAAACTCAAACAAGGAATTACCAAATTCAAAACAAAAGAAGGAAGGTATATGGAAGAAGATAAAGAACTAGCTGACTGCCTCAATGAATACTTCTGTTCAGTTTTTATAAAGGAAAATGAAGGTAAAGGACCTCAGTTAGGAAAGAAGACTAATGATTCTTTTGATGCATGTGTCGTTACAGAGGAAGAGGTTCTAAGTCAGCTGTCTAAAATGAATACAAATCAGTCACAGGGGCCTGATGGGATACACCCAAAGCTATTAAAAGAGCGCAGCGGCGAACTAGCAAAACCATTAACAGATTTATTTAATCAATCACTGGCAACAGGAGTCGTCCCAGAAGATTGGAAATTTGCAAATGTTGTGCCCATTCACAAGAAAGGTAGTAGGGAGGAATCGGGCAACTATAGGCCATTAAGCCTGACATCAATAGTGGGGAAATTAATGGAAACCATACTTAAGGAGAGGATTGTGGAATGTCTAAAATCCCATGGATTGAAAGATGAAAAACAGCATGGGTTTACTTCAGGGAGATCAGGTCAAACTAAACTTATTGATGATTTATTTATTTTATTGGGTGACTAAAATAATAGATGGTGGTGCAGTAGACATTGCTAATCTGGACTTTAGTAAGGCTTTTGATACTGTCCCACATAGAAGGCTTATCAATAAATTGCAGTCTTGGGTACCTCAGGGATCTGTTCTGGGACCCATATTGTTTGCAGAAGGCCTCGATGGTAAGGTTGCTGATGACACAAAGATTTGTAACGTGGTTGATGTTCCTGGAGGGATACACCAAATGGAAAAGGATTAAGGAAAACTAGAGGAATGGTCAAAGATCTGGCAACTAAAATTTAATGTTGATACCGTAAGTGCAAGATAATGCACCTGGGGCGTAAAAACCCAAGAGCAGAATATACAATCAGTGATGCAGTCCTAACCTCAGTATCTGAGGAAAGGGATTTATGGGTCATTATTTCAGAATACTTAAAGGTAGGCAGACAATGTCATAGAGCAGCAAGAAATGCTAGCAGAATACTTGGGTGTATAGGGAGAGGCATTACCAGTAGAAAGAGGGAGGTGCTCATGCCGCTGTACAGACCACTAGTGAGACCTAATTTGGAGTATTGTGCGCAGTACTGGAGACCATATATCCAGAATGATATTGATACTTTGGAGAGAGTTCAGAGAACAGCTACTAAACTAGTACATGGATTGCAGGATAAAACTTACCAGGAAAGGTTAAAAGACCTTAATATGTATAGCTTGGCAGAAAGACGAGACAGATGGGATATGATAGAAATTTTGAAATGCATAAAGGGAATCAACAAGGTAAAAGAGAAAATATTTAAAAGAAGAAAAACTGCTACAAGAGGACATAGCTTTAAATTAAAGGGGCAAAGGTTTAAAAGTAATATCAGGAAGTATTACTTTACTGAGAGTAGTCGATGCATGGAATAGCCTTCCTGCAGAAGTGGTAGCTGCAAACACAGTAAATGAGTTTAAGCATGCATGGGATAGGCATAAGGCCATCCTTTATATAATATAGGGCCAAGGGCTAGTCATAGTATTCAGTATATTGGGCAGACTAGATGGGCCAAATGGTTCTTATCTGCCGACACATTCTATGTTTCTAATGTATGACAGCTGGTAAGTACGGCAGAATCGCATCACAGTGGATTTAGTAGGCAAGAGTCCTGAGTAAATTTTTGTTACAGATTATAGACACTGATAATACATCGGAGAAGACTATTTCATATGTGCTCTGGAAACTTAATAAGCACTATATCAGGTGCATATACAATAAAATGATCTATTCTCGTATGTGACATTTTAAATGAAACTGGTGCTGGGGTGAAGTGACTATTCACCATCCAATCAAGCACACTTTTACCTCTCCTGTATGTGATGCTGGGGCACTTTTTTATAACTTCACAAATGTCTGGGTCCTTTCTCAGTAAATGCCAATGTTTTGAGATTATCTCCCTTACTGCAGTGGACGCCCCATTAAATGTACTAATAAGGCGGATCTCGTGTGTATTCCCTTGGGGGCTATTTGCCACCAGTTGCCTTTTTTTTTGGGGGGGGGGGGGGGGAAAGAGTAAGAAGGGATGCACAATCACAGTTCAGGGCTGTTATATAGGCTGGTGTCCGTATGCCCACAGGGTAGCCACGATTAGTGAACCTGGTTTTTAGGTCGTCCGCCTGTCTCAGGAAACGGGAACGTCTAGAGCAATTCCTCCTTAGCCACAAATATTGGCCTCGGGGGGGATCCCTTTTTTGAGGGGGAAGGGATGGCTGTTCTCCCACCTCGAAAGGGAATTAGTGGCGGTTGGCTTACGAAAAATTGAGGTGTCAAGTGTACAGTTATGATTTTTAATGATGCATATGTCCAGAAAAGGCCGTTTTATCAGATTGCATTCAGATGTAAAATGCAAACCGATATCATTGATGTTGAGACTATTAGCCCATATGGAGAACGACTCCGGACAGCCCCTCCAGATGACAAATATATCATTAATAAAGAATGCCCACATCTGGACCCTCTGGAGTTCAGATGTCATTTCATCATTGAAGACCAGAGTATTCTCCCACCAGCCCAGGAACAAATTTGCGTACGATGGGGCACAGGGGCTCCCCATAGCCGTGCCCCTGAGCTGGTGGTAGAATCGACCATTAAATAGAAACTAATTTCTCCTCAAGGAGAACTCGAGCAATTGGAGGACCAGATGATTGTGGGCGAAAAATTGACGCCCCTGTGTAGACAAAATGTGCCACTGCATGTAGGCCCCATTTGTGTGGGATTGAAGAGTAGAGGGCCTCAACATCCACACTCCCCAATATGCAGCCTTCTTCCAGTTGGATGCCTTCAAGTTGTTTTAGAAGGTCTCCAGTATCCCTTACATGTGAGGGAAAAGGGGTGCTAGAATTTTGTCAATGTATGTGCCCACATTTTGGCTTAAGCTATCGACACCTGAAACAATTGGGCGCCGCTTTAGTGGGTCGTAACCTTTTGTGTACCTTCGGATGGCAATAGAACTTGGCTATCTGTGGGTGCTGCGGAAGAAGGAAGTCATATTCATCTTGGTTGATTGATTAACTTATTGTTTTTAGCTGAGTACAACAGGTTTTTAAGTTCCAATTTATAACTCGTTGTAGGATCCCCCTCTAGTATTTCATAACAATCCCTTGGAGCCAACAGTCTCACACATCACTTGATAGCTGGACGTGTCAAGGATAACTGTATTCCCACCTTTATCCGATTGTTTAATGGTTATGTTTTTATTTTGGGCTAGATCTTCTAAGGCACATAACTTATCTGGTGTGCAATTTGTGCCTTTCCTTTATGGGCATTGATGAGATCAAACCAAAGACGAGATGCTGCGATTGGGATAGGAGAATCCTCCAGTGTGAGGCTAAATGTATCTTCTATCTCAAAACTGCGTACCTTTTAGGTCTTAATGCGCAGCTGAATTTTAGCAGCTTTATTTAAAATGTCACATATGAGAATAGATCATCTTATTGTATATGCACCTGATTTAGTGCTTAAATTTCCAGAGCACATATGAAATTAGGGATATGTATAGTCTTCTCTGATGTATTATCAGTGTCTATAATCTGTAACAAAAATGTACTCGGGGCTCTTGCCAACTAAATCCACTGTGATGCGATTCTGCCATACTTACCAGCTGTCATACATTACTGATGGCATAGGTGGACTGTGTGTTTGAGCGTCACCCGGTTGTTTAGCTACGGGTGACGTGAACACACAGTTTTCAGTTTACTTCCGGCAACCCGTAGATACAAACACGTACTTCCGGTGCTGTGGAACGCATGCGGTTGTCGTGCGTTCCACCTGCGGGTCACGAGTCCCGCTTGCGGGTCATGACAGTCAGGTGAGGTGGGCTTACTGGGGTATATAAAGCTGGATTCCTTTCTTATTTAAATGGAAGATGGTGCGCTACTCAGAGCTCTCCCAAATACCCACAACTTACGGTGAGACGAAGGTGGATTGGGGACAGTTCCCCACACCTTGGTACGGACGTTTGTCATTGGAAGTCCCTACATCGTACAATACAAGGAATCTTCCTGAAGTAGAAACTTACACCGATGACCAATTTGGTCTTTCTATGTGTAGTTTGTCATATAGGATCGGAAGTGACCATTGTTTTATGTACTTTGTTTCCCTTTTATTTTTTAGGCAGGTAATTTTTATAGCCCCTGACCCTCCTGATGGGTAGGGTTTTACCTCTAGGGCATAATAGGAGAATCAAGTGTTCTATTGCCACCAAACATTAGGATGTCCACGCCATCTGGTGCAGATTTTCCTTCTACTGAAAGTGGTAAGATCCACCCTTTTTCCTTATATTATACTGTGGAATTAGTAGGTGGCGTTCACTTATTTGTATATCCTCTCACAGCAATGTGGTTTATTTACAGTCTTTAATAATACCAAAGTAAAAGTTGTTTTAATTATACCCAGTTCACATGGTTTATGACATATAATTTTGTGTGTGACATTATACCTCTGCATGTTCATCCTCAGTGCGGAAGGTATCATTGATATTTTTGGATAATTGTGGCGATAGAATAGCTCTATCTCCTGACGCTGCTAAGGCTTTTGACAGTGTGTGGGGTTTTCTTTGGGGTATATGGGGTTTGGACAGAGATTCGTCAAATGGGTTCAGGTCCTGTATTCAAACCCGAAGGCATGGATTAGGGCTAATGGGGGAGTGTCTGACTACATTCAATTGGCTAAGGGAACTAGACAGGGTTGTCCTCTCTTGCCCCTGCTATTTGCTATAACCATTGAACCTCTAGTGGCAACAGTACTTAAATCTCTGGAAATTAAGGGCTTTCAATATGGACAGGTAAATAATGAAATAGCGCTATATACTCTCTTATTCTAGGGAGATATGGCATCCTCTTTATTGGCCACTATGTCTCTTATCGACCGGTTTGGCAGACTTTCGGGCCTTACTATTAATTGGCAAAAATCAGCATTGATGCCTATTGATGGGCAGATGGTATCTGAAATTGCCATAGCTAATAATATCCCCTGTGTGAATAACATTAAATACTTAGGAATTCATATATCTCCTAGGCTAATGGATTTTGAGGACTTGAACCTATGTCCATTGCTGGGGAAATATAGAGTGAAGGGTAGAGAATGGTGTAAGCTATTCCTTTCAGTGGTTAGTAGAATTAATCTCCTCAAGATGGTAATGATGCCGCAACTTGCGTTGTATATACTTCATAACGCACTGGTTTGGCTGCCCTTAGATAGATTTCATAGAATTAACGTTATATTCAGAGAATTAATATAGAGAGGAGGTCAGCCTAGGATTAAATTGGAAATTCTGCAATACGCAAAAAAAACGGCTGGGGGGTTGGCGGTACCAAACCCTTGGATATATTATTTAGCGGCGCAATGTCAGCATTTTAAAGGGTAGAAGGACAGTACAATGGTGGATATGACTAGTCAGATCTTAGTGTAAAATAGGAGGGAGAGATCTTATGTGTATACTGGAGGGAGTGGGGATCCATAGTCTGGAGAGACCCCCTGTTACTGGAGTTTCAATCTCTCCCAGAAATACAGGAATGGAAGAATAAGGGCATCATAAGGATAGGTGATCTTTAAAAAAAAAAAAAGGGGTATTTAGGTACTTCACAGATACACAGGATAAATTCTAGATCCCTCGTACAAGATTCTTCAGTATCTTCAGCTGCAACATGCGTATGATACTACGATTTAAAAAAGGCACAAATATTTTTTTTTTTAAAACGGCCCCCAAAAATGAATGCTCACTGGGGGTGAAAAGAGAAGCTTGATATTTGCGCTATACCTATTACTAGTGGACAAGTTTTTAGAGTCTCATCCATTGACACTAATGAAGAGAGATCACAGGATCAATGGGAAGATATTTTAGAAACATTCCCACTGATGTCCTTGAGTGAACAAGGAAAACTGTCCCAGCTTTTTTTCATTCAGAGTATACAAAACGCCAATATTTTTACATAAAACTGGAGTTAGAACTGATTCAAAATGTCCGAGATGCTTACTGGAGCTAGCTGACTTGCCACACATGATGTGGCAATGACAGAATCTGGGCGACTACTAGTCAGTTTGTATATAGAGATGCTCAGAGGTGTAGAAACTTTAAATGTGCCTGTTTTCCATCCACAGGCTACATTTGGGTGCACCTGTGAACCCTGGGCTATATCAGCCAGTCTTGAGTGGGACTCGCAGACTCCTCCCTCCTCCCATTGCTAGCATGGTTACATGCTTGGAGGTACCTGGTGAGTTCTGTGAGTCGGACCTCACGCTCCTGTAATTCACCCACTGACCCCTGGTATTGCCCATGCAACTCAGGTAGGTTAGTTTTAGGACCCGAGCTACTTGACAAACCTTGGCGCGGTACTCAGACATGTCCTCCACGGTAGGATATGTTGGCTAATCTCTAAATTTTAACATCAGTTTGAGGGTTTAGTAAGACCGCAGAGTGCACCTGTCTTTGCTATTAATATATCGTAGGAGTGTGCTATTACCGGAGTGAGTAATGGCGTGGGCGTCTGGGAGGGTAGATTTCTGTTTGTATACAATATATGCATGTATAAAATAACCTGACTGAACACAATGGAAGGTACCAAATATATTTTATTGTCTGTTAAGATGTGCCATTCCAAATATATATCTGTAGCATTTTCATTGTTAATAAAAAAAATTTGATTGAATAAAAAGGGTGTAAAGCAACTTTTTCTGGAAATTTTTATTTTTCATTTGTAAGACGGGCTTGCTTTGTTTTTCTTGGGTAGTTTCAGGGAATACCCCCTGAATTTAGTTGCCCAAATGTCAAACAGGGGGGTATTCTTCTGAAGAGGCCTACAGGCTTCTGACCCAGTCGGATGAGGAATGGGAACCCTTATCTGACGAATCCAGCGGGTCAGAATACGAACCTGTATAAAGCAGTGGCAGTCTGACACAAAGTTTGGACGAGGAGGTTGAGGTCCCTGATACCACCAGGTGTACCCGGCCCCGTGTTGCTAGACCACAGGTTGCGCAGGATCCGCTTCAAGGGCAGCAGAGTGGGGCTGGCGCTGTCAGATTACGTGGTGAGGCATACACCAGCAGCGCAGACCATCCCATCCTGGACCTAGTACCAGCACTGCCGTACAACATAGGGAAGGGCTGTTGAAGCTGGTACGGTGGCACGTGCATTAGTTCCCCTGTCGCAGCCACCGCACAGACAGGCCTCTAGAGTCCCTGAGGTGCTGGCAAACCCTGATTGGCAGCCCCCAACTTCAGCCGCACCAGTAGTTCCCCCTTTCACCGCCCAGTCTGGAGTTTGGGTTGAGACCGCTCAGATCGGATCGGCACTGCGGTTTTTTGAGCTGTTCTTTACTGCGGAGCTGTTAAACTTAGTCGTGGCAGAACGAATGCCACTCAATTTATAGTCGCCAACCCGGGAAACTTATTATGCCCAGTCTTTCCGGTGGAAACCCGTCCAATTTTCCGAATTTAAAACTTTTCTGGTCCTTCTCCTCAACATGGGCCTAAAAAAGCATGAATTGTGGTCATATTGGTCCACGAACCCAATTCATCACATGCCCATGTTCTCTGCTGCCATGTCCAGGACACGATTTGAGACCATCCTGCGTTTCCTACACTTTAGTGACAACAGCACCTCTCCTCGTCCCAGAGGCCACCCAGCTTTTGACCGGCTCCACAAAATTCGGCCCCTCATAGACCACCTTAACACCAAATTTGCAGATTTGTATACCCCGGAGCAAAACATCTGCATAGACGAGTCGCCTTGGCTTCAAATTATACATCCCAAGCAAGCACGCCCGGTATGGGGTCAAATTGTATAAGCTCTGTGAAAGGGCCACAGGCTTTGCGCACAAATTTCGAGTCTGAGGGTAAAGATCAGACCCTGGAGCCGGTCGGTTGCCCTGACTGACTACCTGGGGAGCAGTGGGAAGACAGTCTGGGACTTGGTGTCACCCTTATTTGGCAAGGGGTACCATCTTTATGTGGACAATTTTTACACAAGTGTGCCCCTCTTCAAGCTTTTGTTTTTAGAACAGATTGGCTGCTGTGGCACCGCGCAACCTAGTCGCCGGGGCTTCTCCCAACGGCTCGTTACCACCCGTCTTGCAAGGGGGGAGAGGGCTGCCTTGTGTAACGAAGAACTGCTCGCGGTGAACTGGAGAGACATGCGTGACGTTTACATGCTCTCCTCCATTCACGCAGACACGACAATCCAAATTGAACGAGCAACCAGAGTCATTGAAAAGCCCCTCTTGGTCCAGGACTATAACCTTCACAGGGGAGGGGTGGACTTCAATGATCAGATGTTGCGGAAATTCACATTTTTGTACCATAGTTTGTAAACTATATAACTTTTGCGCAAACCAATAAATATACACTTATTGCATCTTTATAATCAGACATGTAGAACAATAAATTTAGAGATTATATAGAAATGTAGTTTTATTTGTATAATTTTACAACTGAAAGTGAAAAATGTCATTTATTTGCAAAAAAATCGGTAAATTTTGATTAATAACTAAAAAGTAAAAATGTCAGCAGCAATGAAATACCACCAAATGAAAGCTCTATTAGTGAGAAGAAAAGGAGGTAAAATTCATTTGGGTGGTAAGTTGTATGACCGAGCAATAAACCGTGAAAGTAGTGTAGTGCAGAATTGTAAAGTGGTCTGGTCATTAAGGGGGTTTAAGCTAGGGGAGCTGAGGTGGTTAATTTTCACAGCTAATTTTCACAAAGTGCTCACTACACACCTTGAAATATTCCTTGAGGGGTGTAGTTTCCGGAATGGGGTCACTTTTTGGGGGTTTCCACTGTAGGGAAATAGGTCTGAACTTGTTTACAAAATCACATGTTTTTAACTGAACGCATCCGGACTTAATCAATCGTGCTCGTGTGAAAGGGGCCTTATCTATTATAAAAGTAGAGAAATTGAAATTTGCTATTTTTAAAAAAAAAATATTTTGTAAAAATGTTTTATTTTTTAATAAAAATTACTTTTTTTTTGTACTCCATTTTACCACTGTCATGAAGTATAATATGTGATGAGAAAACAAACCTGTTAAACAGAACCAAGAGTGTTGTTTTAGATGATGAACCAGAACTGGATCATTTGCCCTTTTTATTGTTTTGTTTATTGTACATTTGAGTGGTTCTCATATAGCTGAAATCTTGAATACTTGGTTTAGATATCCTCTTCTGACATTGCAAACAGGATGTTCTGCCTAATTTAAACTTGCCTGGAATATATTGTCCTTTTGGTTTGGGCCCCTAAAGCGTTGTAATCTGGTATTGCTCCAGTGGTGCTGCCATGAGGGATGCATTTGAAATGGGGATTTGCACTTCCCTCATGTCAGTACCCTTACATTCTCTCCCTTAGGCTCCATTCACACGTCCGCAATTTCGTTCCGACTACCAGAGTTTTACTGTATGCGGCATAGCTGGATACTGACGCATTCAGCTGGATCCCTATTGACAGCAAACTTTCTGGCATAAATGTTGGCTTTTAGCCAGACAAAAAATATTAAATGCAGATCTTTGTTCGGCTGAACGCAGACATTTATGCTGGAAAGTGGCTAGATCCTATTATAGTCAGTGTAAATTCGGTGGTGCACAGCAGTATCCCGGCTATGCCCAGTACGATAAATTTCGTTAGTCTGTTCTTTGTAAATGGATATGTGAACATATCTCAAACACTGGAGGATGGTGTTTTTTTTTTTTGGTTTTTTTTTTATTCTTCCTGTTCCAAGAGGGTCAAGAGTGCAATTTCCAGTGGTGCTGTCATGAGTAACTTAGAAGTACAACTACCAGTAAGTGTAATTAAAAGTTTTTTTTTTTTTCCAACTCGTTTAAGGTCTACAGTGTGGCAGCCCTCTTTTCCGCCATGAAATCGGATATGTCTTGGGCCAGATGCAGCATAAAGCTGCAGTTCCAGGGCTTGCAGCAGCATTGGATCGATTAGAAGAAAATCCAATGGTCCGGCATGAGTGTGCTGAAGCTTTAGGATCTATCGCGCTTGAAGACTGTTTAAAAGCACTTAGGACACACATTGGGGATCAAGAACAGGTGGTTAGAGAGAGCTGTGAGGTTGCATTGGATATGTACGAATATGAAAACAGTGGGGACTTTCAGTATGCAAATGGTCTCAGCCAAGTCCAGGAGATGGCCCCCTAATTTTCAATATTTATAGAGGATAGCTTTTGACTAGTCTTGCAGAATGGAAAAGAGATTTTTGATTACAGTTTGCAGTTCAGGATTAGTTGATCATATATTGTGCTTTTATTTTTGGGGGAAATAGTATACTGCAGCTATACAAATCTCTATTGTGCATAGTGATTAAACAGTGTGATGCAATAGGCATGGAAAGTAAAATAAATCCATAATAGGGAAAGGTCTATTTTTTTCTGATCAATTATGTTAAGAAATCTATCATTTCTGTAAAACGTGTACATGCTTAAATACAACACTATCGTCTTTTACATGTTATTGATTCATTTTCATACAAGTACCAAGAAATTCTACATGGTTTGTTGAAAATCAGAGACAACGACCACATACACATTCAAGGATTCATGTGTCAGCGCGTTCCATACATTTCTTCCCAAAAATAAAAATTGATGCCATTACAGGTAAATCTCTATTGTGCATAGTGATTAAACAGTGTGATGCAATAGGCATGGAAAGTAAAATAAATCCATAATAGGGAAAGGTCTATTTTTTTCTGATCAATTATGTTAAGAAATCTATCATTTCTGTAAAACGTGTACATGCTTAAATACAACACTATCGTCTTTTACATGTTATTGATTCATTTTCATACAAGTACCAAGAAATTCTACATGGTTTGTTGAAAATCAGAGACAACGACCACATACACATTCAAGGATTCATGTGTCAGCGCGTTCCATACATTTCTTCCCAAAAATAAAAATTGATGCCATTACAGGTAAATTTCTCACCTGGTTTTCTTCTGATATGATCAGTCTCAAACAAAGAAATATATTGACAAAAAGACCATGCTCTAAGTATGTTTTCTTGGCTGAGCCATGTATAATGGGGTTGTCCCAAATAAGACCTTTATGGCATATCACAGCACTCTTTGTAGTATGTTGGAAAAGTTAAAATGGTTTTTAAAGATATTTTTATTCATGACCTATAGGTCAGCAATATCAGATTGGCGGGGGTCCAACACCCGGCAACCCCCCCACATTCCCCCGATTAGCTAGTTGGAGAAGGCTGTGTACCGTGCCATCGCTGTCTTCCGTTCATTGTTTACCTTCCCAAAGTTGCAGCGATAATATATAATTAGAAGAAGCTGTCCCATTCACTTCTATGGGACAACTCTGTAGTATGCACGTGTATAGGAATGAGCCATCCCATTGAAGAAAATGAGACTACTTGTAATTGCACCTACTCACCGCTGTGCTGTCAACAGCAAGCAGGTATACAGTGAAGGGAAGGCAATGCTGACACAGGGTGCGGCCTTCTCTTCAACCAGATAATCCGTGTGGGTGCCAGGACCCCCGCCAATCTGATATTGATATCCTATCCTGAGGCTAGGTCATCAATAAAAATCTCGGAAAACCTTTTTAACTGTCTGCTTTTATCCAGTTATTAAAAGCAGCAGCAATACTTGAAAAAGTCAGGCATTGTGGTAGCTCTCATTCACGCCAAAATGGTGGGTTAACATGGAGATAAACATATACTTGGTCCTGTTAACCTATTATCCAACTTAAGGATTACCTTACAATAACCTTGGAGTATTGTACTTGGAGAGAAATAATGCGTGCTGACTTTCTTATCAATTCACCTCCATAATTTGCAGCTCATGGTCCTCCAGACCCAAATTCCTGACTTGGATCTCTCCAAGTGAATGAAAGGGGGTATTATATGTTTGAAGGACCTTAACTCTGATGGCCCATATTGTTACAACACACAACATACTCCATAACTACTTTTATAAATGCCTACAACTCAGGAATTTTCTCTGTCCACTATACCTCAATCTACCTATTTATTTATTTTTCTTCATAATCCCATAAAGCTATTTAAAGGTCTATTGGAGTGTTACACCGCTACAGAATTCTTTACTACCCCTCTGATATTTTTATGTCACGATTTGGAATCGGATCTTAACAGCACATTCACTGATCCTCGGTGAGAATTCATCTTTACCCTAATCCATAAATCTTCTTGCTGCGCTAACCATCTTGAGTTTACTAGGAAACTTCTCTACAGGCGGTATGTGATGTTTCACCTTGGTAAAATATATTCTTCCTCTGCCACTTGTTTCTGCCAGTAACATATTGGTATGCTTTTCCACATCTGGTGGAGCTGCAACATCATACGTCCATTTTGGTCCTCTATCCACAAACTCCTTGAAAATGTCAGAGGCTATGGACTGGGCTGGTGCCTGCCATGGTACTGCTTTTTAGTATTGCACATTCTCGCTGTCACTAGTTCTAACATTGCTAGGCATTGGGAACATTTCTCATCTGTTCCCAAGATCTCCAGTTACATTCATTTTAACTGGAACATCTAGTAGCAGAGAGACTAGTCAATGGGAAGATTTATCAAACTGGTATAAAGTAGAACTGGCTTTGTTGCACATAGCAACCAATCAGATTCCTCCTTATATCTTTCACAGCTACTTTGGAACATGAAATGTGAAATCTGATTGGTTGTTATGGATAACTAAGCCAGTTCTACTTTACACGAGTTTGATAAATCTCCCCTTTAGTCCCCCTTGCGTTAAGGGAAACTCGCACCATTTTGCAAGCAAGTTTTCAGTTTTGTTTGCTATTGTGTTCAGTTTTTTTCACCCAGGTGCAATGCATTTTGATGCGTGATAAAAAAACTGAAGGCTTATAAACATTTCTTGGCAACCATCAGTGAAAAAATGCATTGCTTCTGGATGCAATTAGTTTTTCACAGAAGCCCCACTTCTATGGGGCCAGGGTTGCGTGAAAAACGCAGAATATAGAGCATGCTGCGTTTTTCACGCAACACAGAAGTGATGCATAAAAAAAAAATGTACATAGACCCATTGAAATTAATAGATTAGTATTCAGTGCCATGCATTGCACCCGGTCTGAAAACTCACTCGTGTGAAAGAGGCCTTTGTGTCTTGGTACAAATGGGACCCTTCTGTGAATCTGTTGACCTTTGTTTTAATAACACTCTTTATCTCTCACACATTGGGTTTAGAATGGCCATAACTAGAGATGAGCGATATTCATGTTATGAAATTCATGCTTCGTTTGGTGGTAAAAGCAAAATTGTGTTATGGATTCCGTTACCACAGACCATAACACAATTCTATGACTGAATTTAGAGGCATTCTGTGATTATAGAAGTCTATGGCCCGCATAATGGATCCGTCCAGTTTACGTTATGCAGTAGAGGACTCCCCTGCATAATGGAAATGGGCCGGATCTGTTTTGCAGCCCATAGACTCCTATTATGAAGTCTATGGGCCGGTTATAATTTATTTTTTCCAGTTTTGCTGCGTTCCCTCTGCTACACACAGTGACCAACGGTACTGGAAACAATAATTAAAACTGGTGTGATATACAGTACCAGTCGCCCCCCAAAAGAGCTGATGGAAGCGGGGTGTTATATACCAATATACTTTCTTTATAGTGTATTTGGGAACTGCAGCATTTGTTTGCTGTTTTGCTGCATTCCATCTGCTACACACAGTGACAAACGGTACTGGAAAAAAATAATTATAACTGGTGTGATATACCAGTAGCCCCCAAAATGACTGATTGAAATGGGGTGTTATATAACAATATACTTTATTTATAGCGCATTTGGGTACTGCAGCATTTGTTTGCTGTTTTTCTGTGTTCCCTCTGCTACACACAGTGATATAATTATTTTTTCCAGTAAAGTTTATCGCTGTGTGTAGCAGAGGGAACACAGAAAAACAGCAAACAAATGCAGCAGTACCCAAATGCACTATAAAGAAAGTATATTGTTATGTAACACCCCATTTCAATCAGTCGTTTTGGGGGCTACTGGTATATCACACCAGTTATAATTATTTTTTCCAGTAAAGTTTAACTGGTGTGATATACCAGTCGCCCCTCAAAAGAGCTGAGAGAAGCGTGGTATTATATACCAATAAACTTTCTATATAGTGTATTTGGGTACTGCAGCATTTGTTTGCTTTTTTGCTGCATTCTCTCTGCTACACACAGTGACAAACTGTACTGGAAAAAATAATTATAACTGGTGTGATATACCAGTCGCCCCCCAAAAGAGCTGATAGAAGCGGGGTGTTATATACCAATATACAAACCGGATTCCAAAAAAGTTGGGACACTAAACAAATTGTGAATACAAACTGAATGCAATGATGTGGAGATGGCAAATGTCAATATTTTATTTGTAATAGAACGTAGATGACAGATCAAACGTTTAATCCAAGTAAATGTATCATTTTAAAGGAAAAATACGGTGATTTAAATTTTCACGGTGTCAACAAATCCCCAAAAAGTTGGGGATTAAACTTAAACTGCACTGCACCACAAACAGGAATGCTACTGTAAAGGAAATCACAGAATTGGCTCAAATACTTCCAGAAACCATTGTCGGTGAACACAATCCACCGTGCCATCCGCCGTTGCCAGCTAAAACTCTACAGTGCAAAGAAGAAGCCATTTCTAAGCAAGATCCACAAGCTCGGGCGTTTTCACTGGGCCAGGGATCATTTAAAATGGAGTGTGGCAAAATGGAAGACTGTTCTGTGGTCAGGCGAGTCACGATTCGAAGTTCTTTTAGGAAATCTGGGATGCCATGTCATCCGGACCAAAGAGGACAAGGACAACCCAAGTTGTTATCAACGCTCAGTTCAGAAGCCTGCATCTGTGATGGTATGGGGTTGCATGAGTGCGTGTGGCATGGGCAGCTTGCATGTCTGGAAAGGCACCATCAATGCAGAAAAATATATTCAGGTTCTAGAACAACATATGCTCCCATCAAGACGTCATCTCTTTCAGGGAAGACCCTGCATTTTTCAACAAGATAATGCCAGACCACATTCTGCATCAATCACAACATCATGCCTGTGTAGGAGAAGGATCCGGGTACTGAAATGGCCAGTCTGCAGTCCAGATCTTTCACCTATAGAGAACATTTGGCGCATCATAAAGAGGAAGGTGCAACAAAGAAGGCCCAAGACTATTGAACAGTTAGAGGGCCTGTATTGGACAAGAATGGGAGAGCATTGCTATTTCTAAACTGGTCTCCTCGGTCCCCAGACGTCTGAGTGTTGTAAGAAGAAGGGGAGATGCCACACAGTGGTGAAAATGGCCTTGTCCCAACTTTCTGGGGATTTGTTGACACCATGAAATTCTGATTCAACATATTTTTCCCTTAAAATGGTAAATTTTCTCAGTTTAAACTTTTGTTCCGTGATTTATGTTCTATTCTGAATAAAATATTAGAAGTTAGCACCTCCACATCATTGCATTAAGTTTTTATTCACGATTTGTATAGTGTCCCAACTTTTTTGGAATCCGGTTTTTACTTTCTTTTTAGTGCATTTGGGTACTGCAGCATTTGTTTGCTGTTTTTCTGCGTTCCCTCTGCTACTTAGTGACAAACGGTACTGGAAAAAAATAATGAAAACTGGTGTGATATACCAGTCGCATCCCAAAAGAGCTGATAGAAGCGTGGTATTATATACCAATATACTTTCTTTTTAGTGCATTTGGGTACTGCAGCATTTGTTTGCTGTTTTTCTGTGTTCCCTCTGCTACACACAGTGACAAATGGTACTGGAAAAAAATATTTATAACTGGTGTGATATATCAGATGGGCCCCCCCCCCCCCCAAAAAAAAAAAAAAAAGACTGATTGAAGTGGGGTGTTATATGCCAAGATACTTTCTTTATAGTGCATTTGGGTACTGCAGCATATGTTTTCTGTTTTGCTGCGTTCCCTCTGCTACACACAGTGACAAATGGTACTGGAAAAAATAATTATAACTGGTGTGATATACCAGTCGCCCCCCAAAACAGCTGATAGAAGCTGGGTGTTATATACATTTTTCCACAAATACTGCACTTCTATAGACACTTTTGTCACAGGGTCATTTAAAAAATGACCAGCAGAGGAAGAGGCAGGGGTCGGACAGGAGCACCAGGCCAGAGCCTAAGTGGGAAGTTGCCAAAAGGTTCGTGCGATTAAGTCAAAGGACACACCAGACTTGGTTTAGTGGCTTACTCAGCCTTTCGCTTCTGCACCCTCCTTATCCTCTTTATCTGCACCCTCCACTCTTTGCTGTGTACACCCCCAAAGACACCACCACCATATCCCCTCCGCTCAAGTCACAGGCATTATTTTCCAATCCATTACAAGACATTTCCGATGAGAGCCATTCTTGGCATCTGATCAGGAAGAGGAGGTAGCAACGGCCACCACTCAGCAGTCTGACGACAGTACCCAGATCAGCCCAAGGAGGTTGGTCCCCGCTGTTGCTGCCTACTCTGAGATCTCTAATGTTAGTGGTAGGGAAGGTGATGTCGATTGATGACGTGTCGATGGATGTCACGTGGGTGCCCACAAGAGAGGAAGAGGAGGGGAGTTTAGTGGGAGAGACTGAGCAGCAGATAGGGAGGAGAAGCAGGCAGAACTTGCATTGCACAGGAGGCAAAAAGAGGACTGCAAATGTATCAGGAGCCATCTGGTGCTCCCAGTATGCCGGCACATGGCTCCGCAGTGTGGGCTTTTTTTTTTTTTTTTTTTTTTTTTTTTTTTTTTTTTAATGTTTCCGCTGCTGACAATAGTGTTACCATCTGCAGCCTTTGCTGTCAATGCATAAGTCTCGGTAAGCCAAATGCTAACCTAGGGATGACTGCCTTAAGTAGGCACCTGGCCTCCCATCACCGAGCCCAGTGGAAGCAATGCTGTCAGAACCCACAAAGCAACACTCCAGGTGCTCACCGTCCAGCCTCTTCTCCTATTCCTCTCTCCTCTCAATTGTCCTCCACTCCTTCTTCTGTGCAGTCCTTGCGTTTATCTGGCAAAAGGCAGGCCCAAATGTTCGAGCGTAAAAGGATGATGACGCCGGATAACCCTCTTGCCCAACGGCTGACCGCTGGCTTGTCGGAACTGCTAGCCCACCAACTACTGCCATATAAATTGGTGGACTTGGAGGCCTTTAGGAAATTTGGCCAATGGAACACCGCAATGGAAGTTCCAAGGAAGGAAATTTCTCCCAAAAGGGCATCCCAGAGCTATATGGCCACGTTCAGTGGCAAGTGAATGTATCCATGGCACACAGTGTCGGTGCCAAGATGCATCTGACCACAGACACGTGGTCTAGCAAACATGGGCAGGAGAGGTACATAACTTTTACTGCCCACTGGCTGAACCTTCTGACGGCCGTCAAGAATGCAACCCGTAGCACCCGTGTAGATATGGTGTTACTGCCATGGATTGCATGCAATTCGATAAAGAGAAAAGACAGCTCACCAACTAATAAATTCACTTGCACGGGAAGGGATCGCTCCCACTATAAAAATCCAAATAAATCCCAGCAGGCGTATCGATTTTTTTATTTTTTTTTTCTCATTCAAGGATTTATTGAGTTTTTCAAATGAGTAGATGTAAATGTAATAGAAAAGGTAACATATTGCAATGTCATGCAATGCCGTATATGTTATAGAGCAATCTCCAGACAAAGGAGGTAACGAGGTACAATTTCCCATACGTAAAGGCAGTAAGAACATGTGGCAACACATGAGTAAGAGAATCACATTCATGTTTACATGAAGCAGAGAAGGCTATATGAATCTAAGCCTAGTAAGACATGTACATAACAAAAAACAAACAAAGGAGGGCACATAACAGTAGACCACAGACAAAGAGGAAAGGTACAGGGGGAGGGTGGGGGAGTTCGGGATTATAGACGGGCATTACGAAACTCATCTGATCCTTGGAAAGTTTCCCAAGGGCCCCAGGTTTGAACGAATCGAGAGGTGTCTTGAGGAGAGACGCAGATGAGATCCTCCATCCGCTGATGTAGGGCAATTTCTTCAAACCATTCCTCGGGGGAGGGAGGGAGGCGTAGGTGATTTCCAATGGCGAGGGACGACCGTTTTTGCAGCCTGTAACATATACTTAAAACCTTAAAAGCAGGGATAGTCAAATCAAAGATAAACAACAAAAGTGCTTCAGGAGCGTTGGGAATGGGTATTCCCGTCACTGCCCGCACAATGCGATGTACAAAGTTCCAGTAAGGTCGCAGGATGGTGCATTGCCACCAAATGTGTAACACGGTGCCTTCGTCGGTACAGCACCTCCAACAGCCATCTGAAACAGATGGAAACCATCTGTGAAGCACAGACGGCACTCTTTACCACCTGGAGAGGACTTTATAATTCATCTCCTGCGCCTTAGTGGAAATTACTGCTTTATGAGAAAGAAGAAAAGCCCGCTTCCATTGAGATGGGGTGAGGTCATTCCCTAGGTCACGATTCCAGGCGTGGCAGAAGGAGGGGAGCTGGTCAGAGGTCTGGAGAGCAAGCAAGTTGTAAATGGTGGAAATGGCCCTGAGGACAGCAGAAGGGGCTAGACACATTTGTTCAAACACCGTAAGGCTCCTGCGTAAGGTGTGGGTGGTATGTATAGAGGAGTAAAAATGTTGGAGTTGTACATATTCAAAGTTATGCCGGGGGCGTATTAGAGAGGGCTCCATCAATTGGTTTAAGTGTTTCAATCCTGTGGTAGTGAGGACATCACAGAACCGAAGGGGGCGCAATTTTGTACCAGTAAGGAAGGGTTTCGAGGATTGTCCTCGGCGAAATGCTGGGTTATCAGTAATCGGCGTTAGAGGGCCAGACGTATCAATGAGGAGTGTACGCCGGTTAATGGACGTAATTGACGCGAAAGTGTGATTGGCTGTGAAAGACAGCGGGGGAATATTAAAACCCGGCTTGCCGGCTAGACAAGGAAGGACCGTGAGCGCGCGTGGGGAAGAGGTGCATGCAATATGGACCCACAGTTTGCTGGACTCTGAACGCAACATATCCAAAACTCTGGCGTATACCACGGAATAGTAATATAACTTACAATCTGGCAAACCAACACCCCCAAGTTCTTTAGACCGGGTCAGAACCTCCCATTTTATCCGCGGCTTACCCGGGGCCCACACAAAACGCGTGAAACAGCGTCTGAGTTATGGCCAAAAATTGAGCGGTAATCGGATGGGTATGGTTTGCAAGAGGTAAAGCAGCTTGGGCAGTAGGTTCATTTTCAAAATGCTGACCCTGCCGAACCAAGAAAAGTCTCGGCGGTGCCAAGCGTCTAGGTCTTTCTGGAAACGTTGCAGAAGTGGGGCAAAGTTCAACTTAAAAAGGGCGGGCAACTCCGCTGAGATTTTAACCCCAAGGTATTTAATCCCCGCCGATGGCCACTTGAATGGGAACGTAGATTTAAGCGATGAGACTAGTGCTTGAGGTAAGGATACATTCAGTGCCTCTGACTTGGTCATGTTGATTTTAAAATTTGTTCATTTACCGAAGAGTGCGATCTCACGCAGAAGGGACGGGAGGGCGACATGGGGGTTAGTGATATATAGCAAAAGGTCATCTGCAAAGGCCGCGCATTTATGTTCCACAGCGCCAATCGTGACCCCTGAGATGTCCGGGTTGGCACGGATCGTGGAGAGGAGGCGCTCCATTACCAGAACGTACAAAAGAGGAGACGGGACATCCCTGGCGCGTGCCATTGCGGATGAGAAAGGGCGGAGAAAGGGTACCATTGATTCTCATTCTGGCCAAGGGCTGGTGGTAAAGACTAAGTATTTTTCCCAGAAAGATTTGGCCCAGACCCAGTTTAGACAGAACAGATCGAAGAGAGTGCCAAGATATGCTATTGAAGGCTTTCTCCGCATCTAGGGACAAAATCATAATAAGAGGGGTGTTGGAGACTTTTGCGTGGTGTATAATGTCCAAGGTCCGGAGAGTGTTGTCGCAAGCCTCCCTTCTCAAGACAAAATCCACCTGGTCGTTGTGTATTAGGGAGGGCAAGAAAGCGTTCAATATATTAGCTAATAATTTGGCGTATATTTTTAAATCTACGTTCAACAAAGAGATGGGACGGTAGCTAGCACACAAATGGGGATCTTTGTCGGGCTTAGGGATAACCGCGATGTGGGCCATAGTGGATTGGGGGGGGAAAGGGGTCTTGGGGAGATACCGCATTGAAGACCTTCACCAGAAAGGGAGCAAGGATGGTGGAGAAAGATTTAAAGACGCCAGCGGTGAACCCATCAGGGCCCGGGCTCCTGCCACCCGGAAGGGACGCGATCACTTCCTTTAGTTCCCCTTCCGAAAAAGGCGTCTCCAAGGTAGTAGCTTGTTCGGTGGATAATTTAGGGCAATCGCTCAACGGGTAGGGAGACTCATCGGATTCCCTAACAGAAAGGTCAGGAAGGTTGTACAAGTCAGTATAAAAGGACTGAAAGGACGAGGTAATCTCCTCCGTCGTGTGCAATAATTGGTCCTGGGAGTTTTTGACCGCTGGGATATGAGAAGCAGCGATATGACCCCTGAGTGCCCTAGCCAACAAGCGGCCACACTTATTACCGTATTCGTAGAACTTACTGCGAAATGTTTGAACTATCCGTTTGTAGGCAGAGTCCAGTAACAGACGCGCGTCCATTCGTGCATTATGGAGGTCTCTGAGCACCGGTAGAGAGAGGGCACGCTTGTGGGCTAGTTCCAAGGAAGCCACTTTCTGCAAGGCAGCTCTGAGAGGCAGCTTTTTCTTAAGGCGAGAGCCATGTTTAATGAAGATCCCCCTGAGAACACATTTAAGGGCTTTCCATTGCATAGGGAGGGGCGTGGGGTCCGAGGAATGATCAGACATAAAATTGGCAACAGTGTCAGTGAGGTCCTGTGCGCATACAGTGTCGAGGAGGGGAGACTCATTCAGTCGCCATGTCCATTCACTTTTAGTTAAGAACGGGAGGGTGAGGGAGCAATACACCGGGGCATGGTCAGACCACAAAATGTTTGCCAATGGAAGTGGAGTCCAACCATGACAGGGCGGGTTGCTGGATTAAAATGTAGTCTTTTCTACTATAAGAAGAGTGCGGAGCCGAAAAAAATGTGTAGTCCCCGAGGAGTTATCGAGCGTGGGGTCAAAAGTAAGATTAAAGTCCCCCGCTAAAAATGACTGTTCCGCGTATTAGGGGCAGGGCCTTGTCAACTAAGTCAATTAGGAATGCAACCTGATTTTGGTTTGGGGCATAGGCATTAATAATGGTGAATTCCCGGCCTCCCATCAGAAGCGTGAGAATAATATAACTAGCTCCGGGGTCAATTACACAGCCCAGTACCTGGTGAGGGAGAGATTTATGTATCGCTATGGCGACACCTTTTGACTTGGTGTCTGGATTATCTGCAAAGTGCCAGGAGGTGTAATATTTATTACGAATGGCAGGAGCCTTACCGTGTTTGAAGTGAGTCTCCTGGAAACATACAATCTGGGCCCTTTGTCTGTGGAAATGGTAGAGCACCTGGGATCTCTTTTCTGGGGAGTTGAAGCCCTTCACATTGAACGATGCCAGCTTGAGTGACGTCACACCTGTGACAGGAGGGAGGGGAACACACAAGGAAAGAACACTAGGGATAAGGACAAGGAGGGGGAGAAGAATCGACAAACAGTAGGAGAAAAGAAAAAGAGAGATAACTATCAGGGTCCAAAAGACCAAAGGAGGCAGTCGCTAGGGAGCTGAGATTCCCCAGGGGGTGCCTCAAACTATGTGGGAAAGGTGACAGCTTAGGAAGAGCAAACCAACCACATTTCCTGACATAAAAACAATGAGCCAATAATAAGTTCCGCCATCCAGACGGGGTCCAGAAGAGAGAAGCGAACATGGCTAAACGTAAGACAAAAGCGTCCAAGACCATAAAAGCAACAAAAGCCGCCTAGGGGCAGTCAGTCAGACGGCCCTGCCAGTGTGATGTCTTCAATGACGGCCCACCTGCAAAACAAATTAACTACAGTTCCTAAAACAGAAGGAGGAAACAAGGTTAAGCGCTATTGGTGCCGATGAAAAGTGAGCACGGGGCTTCAAAGGGGCGTTCAAGTGTCCCAGTCAGCTGAGAATCTTCGGCAACGGTTCATAGGACGTCGTCTTCTTTGCCCAGATGGGGGCAGTGTGGACGCTATAGGTAGTCCAGATCTGTTGGGCTCAGGTGAACGGGGACGACCCAGTTGAGCGGGCTTAGGATTCAATATGGTGGGCCAAGGGCCAAGATTGACAGGCGGCAAGTCCTCTGGGCTATAGTACCACTGCTTGTTTCCTGGGTCCAGCAAAAAGGGCGAATGGGTAGCCCCATCTGTAGGGGATTTCGCGTTCCCTCAGGAGATCCAGTAAGGGTCGGAGCAGAACGCCTCTCTTTTGAGTAACAACTTCTTAAGATCCCCCCCCCCCCCTCCGTGGTAAATGTACATGCTCAATGACTTGGTATTTCAATTGTGATATGGAATGATTGTGATTATGGAAATGTAATGGTATAGGGAATAAAAGGTTCTTATTCCTAATTGTTGATTTATGTTTGCTTATCCGGTCCTTTTTACTTTCTGCATTGTCTCCCCTATATACAACATGCCGCAAGGGCACTTGATTTAATATACGACATTTGTTGTTTCGCATTGATTTTATAGGATTTTCCTGTGTGTGGATGTTGAAAATACAGACCTTTCTGCACATTGCTGCATTGCATACAGTGGAGACAAGGGAGAGTGCCTCTCTTCTGATTAGTAAGTGTACTCTGTAATGGGGCTTTCTACATAGTGCCATATTGAGCGAACGAGATGATCTCTCAAACTGGGATTGCGTCTATGGCATATAAGTGGTGGGTTTTTAAATTCCACTATAGTGGAGTACGCCTTCTCCAAAATATGCCAGTGTTTGTGCTTACTGTTATCTCTTGATGGAGCTCGTACCCCACTAGCACTTATTGCTGTGGATAGAATTTCACGAGGATAACCTCTCTCCAGAAATCAGGACGTCATCTCGTTCACCCTCATATCCTGCATTTACGAATCTGTCACAATCTTCCTCACTCTCATATGCTGAGATTTTGGAATAGATTTTTTTAACAGAAGGAGGATGTGCACTGCGATAATGCAGGATACTATTCCTGTCTGTATTTTTTCGATACAAATCAGTGCATAAAATTCCCCCTTCCTGTATGAGTATTGTGACATCTAGAAAATGCACAGATGTCTGGTCATATGTAATGGTAAATTTTAATTCCTCCTAGACCCCATTCAGATGTTCAAAGACCATACGCAAAAAATGTCGTCCATAAACCTTTTCCATACCAGTGCGAATTTTTGAAAATATTAATTCGGATATACAAAGCACTGTTCAAACTACGTCATATAAATATTTGCATAGGGCGGGGCCACATTCGCACCCATCGACGTCCCACGCTGCTGCATGTAGAACTGATCTCCAAAGAGGAAATAGTTCTCATAAAGAACTAATTTCAACAAATCGAGAGAAAAAATCGCTGTTGTTCAGAAGATAAATGACTCTGCTCTAATGCAGATGTAATTGCCGCTGTACCTTTTTGATGTTCAATTGACGTATATAAGCGAACTACGTCAATGGTTACCAACCAACTGTCCTCAGGTATAACCTCCAAGCCTCTGAGTGATCACCTGCAAAAAATGAGATGTATCCAAAAGAAAAGAACGGGTATTCTTAATTAATGGAGTGAATGCCTTTTCCAACACTATTGCCAAAGGTGATAGCACTGAATCGATCAAAGCCACAATAGGTCGGCCTGGTGGATTTATCAAGGTTTTATGCACCTTTTGGCAATATGTAAAACACAGGTGTCACCGGTGAGTGACTGACCTAAAATTCGCTGAACTTCTCATCGATGATTCCCTGAGCCTTATATTCGGTCACCAACCCCATGATCTTTTCCTTAATTCGAAAAACTGGGTTGTGATCCAACTTCCCATAGGTGTCAGTATCGGACAGTTGGCGGTAAACGTCTTGTAAATATTGCACCTTATCCATAGTGACAATCGATCTGCCTTTATCGGCGGGTTTCACAATAAGGGACTTATCCCCCATTAAATCGCGCACAGCTCTCCTTTCTTCTGTGGTAATGTTCTGCATAATCGAAAGATCACCCCTCTTTATTATGTCCAACTTCTGTTGTATTTCTTTAGTGACAAGATAAACAAATGTCTCGATGGGATGCTAGCTTTTTTGGGGGGTAAAGCGGCTCTTGACCCGCAAATCCAGGTCAGTCAACCTCAAACAACCACCACCCCCACCCCCATCCAAACTCAGATCCTTCATAATAGAGGAGGAATCTTTCTGGGCAAAATGAGTTTTCAATTCCACATCTAATTCAAAAGTATCCATGTTATTCGTGGGAGAGAAGAAAATACCTTTCTCAAGCAGCTCAATCGTTTCACATGAAATAACTTTCGATGATAAATAATCACTATGGACTGTGTCCTACCTGGGATCGCGTGATCGCCGTCGGCTGTATCGATCTTTTGGGATCTCAGATGCTTGCGGCCCGCCCAGCGTTTCCTCAAGGCAGACTGCGTCCTTGGCCCAGCCTGAAAAAAGGGCGTTTAACTTGGGAATCATTTGATTCGCTGCCGGAGCTGGAGGTATATTGATTTCCCGGCCTGTATCCTCCCCTGTAACCAGGACGAGACCTGAATGATGTATCCTGCCATCGATACACTCGATTTAGTAAATAATCCTCACTATCTCTGAGGAATTTCGATTTTTTTTATTTTTTTCTCTCTTGCGTCTCCCTTCGGTAGTTGTCGATATATTTCTCCACAGCGCCTTTCAGATTCTCGAACTCGTCGGAGTTTAGTGAATCCTGCAGCTGCTGTTCAGTCGTTGCAATGCCCTCCTTTGATTCACCAATCGCTTTCTGAAATCGATCAACTGTTAGTAAGATAATGTCCAATCAACATTTATTTATGATCTTCTCAAAGTCCGCACAATACTGTTGGTCTTCCGAAAAAAAAAGTAGGGTGGAGATGAACCCGCATCCCCCTCGGGATCCGATTCAGTTTGAAATGCTCAGCTAGGGTTACGGCATGTAGTTTGTATGATGCTAGTCTCCTGGATTCTCTCTCCCAAAGCCTTTTCTTTAATTCGCTCGTAGGGATTGTAAAAAAATCGATTGAGCAGGTCACTTGTGACAGGATCTTAGTCGCATCTTCTTAGTTGAAACTGAGGGTATTCGTACCACTCAACAGTATGGTGGGAGCATGCCTTGAACAAACGTGCTCCCACTAAATGTGTTTTTTTTATACTAATTGTGATGTGATGTCACTTACTGTTTAAATTGATTGGCAGGGTCATGTGACTAACCGTATAAATACGTGATATCTTTAGTTGTTAACATGCAGTTAAGGAAGGCTGGATGGGCCGAAACGTGTCCTGTATATGGATCAATCTGTGTATGGTCAATAAAGCATTGAAAAAAAATCAATACACCTGCTGGGATTTATTTAGATATTTATAGTGGGAGCGATCCCTTCCCGTGCAGGCAAATTTATAAGGTGGTGAGCTATCTTTCTTCTTTATCGAATTGTTTTTTCAAGGCGTGCTCCCACCATACTGATGATGAGTGATACAAATATCCTCAGTTTCAATGAAGAAGATGCGACTAGGATCCTCCTCAATCGATTTTTTTTTTAACAATCCCTATGAGCAAATGAAAGAATAGGCATTGGGAGACACTTACCACAAGTTAGGCAACTGGGTGATGTTGAATATTGGAAAAAACAGGGGATCCATTTTATTGCACGGGTTTTTGATAAAGGACAGATTAAGCCTCTATACAAAATCCTCCCCGACACCACACTAGGATTCATTGATAAATTCCGATACGAACAGTTACGACACACTATACACTACACGGAAAATAAGAACTATTTAAATATCGCACGGAACACGTTTCTAGATTTCTGTCACAACATGACACTAAACACTTCCACTATATCGCACGTCTATGCAAAGTTAAAATGTGAATACACAAAATCGATTAAATTTAGAGCGGAGGCTAAATGGGAAAAAGATCTGCAGAATGTGGAACATTGTTTATAAAAATATTAAAAGGTCCACGGTCTCCCCTGCCCATACGTGGATTCTTTTGAAAATTATGCACCGTCTCTATTACACACCAGCACTATTGCATACTATTTATAAGGACAGAGAACAGAACTGCTATAAATGTAACAAAGACAGAGGAGAGTATAAACATTTGCTGTGGGAATGCCCGGGGATAAAAGATTACTAGATTAAAATATTTTGGAAATTGCAGAATAGCTCCCCCATGAAATACGAAGTTTGCATTGATTATGCGATCCTGGGTACTTTCCCAGAGATGGCTACAAATAAAACTGAGCAACTACTTTGGCATTTGGGGCATTGCCTTGGCCCAAATAATAATAGTTAAACATTGAGGCTCTAAATATAAATATCCTAATTTCCAGGAATGGATAGAGTGTATGAACAGGGTAAAGCTGTATGAATCAAGTCTTGCCCAAACAGTGGGAAAAAAAGCAGCCTGGCGGCGGATATGGGGTAATTGGAAATTACTACATTAGGTGCGATGACGGTAGCGCCGTGGAAAAAAGGGGGTTGGAGGGATGGGTGGGAGGGTATAAAACAAGAGGGAGATTTAATATAAGATGAGAATATGCTGTATTGTACTGTTTTTGATATTGAATTGGAATATTTGTAGATTTCTATTCTTCTTTTTTTTTTTTTTTTTTTTTTTTTTTTAAAGAATAGGCACTGGGAGAGAGAATCCAGGAGACTAGCATCATGCGAACTTCCCATAACCCTGACTATTTCAAACTGAATCGGATCCCGAGGGGGATGCGGGTTCATCTCCGCCCTACGTTTTTTTCGGAAGACCAACAATATGGTGCGGACTTTGAGAAGATCATAAATAAATGCTTATTGGACATTATCTTACTAAGAGTTGATCGACTTCAGAAAGCGATTGGTGAATTAAAGGAGGGCATTGCAACGACTGAACAGCAGCTGCAGGATTCACTAAACTCAGACGAGTTCGAGAAACGGAAAAGCGCTGTGGAGAAATATATCGACACCTACCGAAGGGAGACGCAAGAAAAGAAGTGATTGAAATTCCTTAGAGATAGTGAGGATTATTTACTAAATCGAGTGTATCGATGGCAGGATACATCATTCAGGTCTCGTCCTGGTTACAGAGGAGGATATAGGCCGGGAAATCAATATACCTCCAGCTCCGGCAGCGAATCAAACGATTCCTAAGTTAAACGCCCTTTTTTCAGGTGGGGCCAAGGACGCTGTCCGCCACGAGGAAACGCTGGGCAGGCCGCAAGCATCGGAGATCACGAAAGATTGATACAGTCGATACAGCCGACGGCGATCACACGATCTTTCGATTATGCATAACATTACCACAGAAGAAAGGAGAGCTGTGCGCGATTTGATGGGGGATAAGTCCCTTATTGTGAAACCCACAGATAAAGGCGGATCGATTGTCATTATGGATAAGGTTCAATATTTGCAAAAAGTTTTCCGCCAACTGTCCGATACTGATATAGCTTGGGTTGGAAGACACTCCTCTTGTGTCATTCGGTACAGTGCTCAATGGTAATGGAGGTAATGTAGTAAGAAGTAAACCACGGCACTCATATTTGTAGTTTTGAAGATTTATATTTTCATTTCATTTGTCATTTCATTTTTATCAGCATCCAGGAATAATAAATGCAAACTGGCCAATGTTTCGGTCCTAACACGGGACCTTGTTCACAGTCAAGATGCTGCATATAACTAAGGCCGTGAACAAGGTCCCGTGTTAGCCAGTTTGCATTTATTATTCCTGGATGCTGATAAAAATTAAATGACAAATGAAATGAAAATATAAATCTTCAAAACTACAAATACGAGTGCCGTGGTTTACTTCTTACAACTGTCCGATACTGACACCTATAGGAAGTTGGATCACAACCCAGTTTTTCAAATTAAGGAAAAGATCATGGGGTTGGTGACCGAATATAAGGCTCAGGGAATCATCGATGAGAAGTTGAGCGAATTTTTGGTCAGACAGGGTGCGGCCTGAGAGAAGTGGGGTTGTCTGACTCCATCCCTGCTGAAGGGAAATATGTGACTCCATTTGTATATGAACAAACACTATGTCTGAACATCCTGTCTGTTTTTATCTGTTTCTTGTAAGTACTCACAGTCTGTGTGAAACAAAACTTAAGCTGAGGGGGGCTGGGGACATTCCACTATGAGTCATCTATTATGTTACTGCAAAGCTTATGTGTATCCATGTTATAGGTTAAGCAAATGCTGACATAATGATTGTGTTGTGGAATCATATATCTATATATCTAGTATCAAATGTATACTTGCTTGTATTATATCTAACAGTTTGCTTAACAAACAAGATGGCCCCTGAAGTAGCAGCCAGCTCCCTTAATAATCCCTTACTAAACACTTTATGATATTGAAATTGCTGACATAGTGCTGACATTGCTAAAGTATGGAGTGATAATGTGATACCTTGTCACGGGACTTAGTAATGTGACAATTAGATCATCAAAATTAGCCGAGTCATAAAGTTCCTCTTTTTTGCTATAAAATATCATGTAATCTCAATAAACGCAGCATCTTGCATTGACTGACTTCTCTGTGACAGTCTGTGTGTGATCTCTCTTTCAAGGCGTACGTATGCCAATTATTTTATATCATTCGGAGCAATACATCAACAATACATCACTGACTATTGGAGTCAGATCCAGAACCATATCAATTGGATGTCAAGGAAGCTGACCCCCCCCCCCCCCCTTCCCTATATCAAGTGCTTACATGCTGCTAATAAACTAGAGTAAATTTGAACAGACACGTGTTTGTGTTGTATCTGACAAGTTAATTCTCCTGGCGCCAGATAAGACTTATCCTAAGCTGACCACTGAAGTCCGGTTCCAGGGGTACCTAGAAAAGGGTCCAA
This sequence comes from Bufo gargarizans, assembly GCF_014858855.1. NCBI lineage: Eukaryota > Metazoa > Chordata > Amphibia > Anura > Bufonidae > Bufo > Bufo gargarizans. The sequence continues at coordinate 339,169,238 of NC_058080.1, forward strand.
TTTCCTTACAGTTTTGTGGGCTCGTGTCCGGGATTGAGAGGGTCATCCTCGGTCCGGTGAAAAAGGCATCGATTTGGTCCTCCGTCTGATCCAAGGGCACTGGCCACGTCTCGACCCAAGTAATTTGAACCATCTACTAAAGACTTTGGGAGGTCACTGTGTCAGGGACACAGGAGACACGGCTCAGGGAGCCAAAGGTGATTAGAAGGGACTCCGGGAGTCCACATCACCACAGATAGATAAAAGTGCACTTAAATCTAAAAGATACTGTTCAGGGAACAAGCTTGGATTAACTAATATATATATATATATATATATATATATATTATGTATATGTCTTAGAAGTGATAAGATTTTCTGTCTGTGTGAGATACTGACCGGGTGGTAAGTGTACGGTCACATCCCGCTGTTACTGTTAATTGATTCATTCTGTTTTCAACACGGTTAATGTGTAAAATTGTTTGTGTTGTGGAGAACCATTAGACGCCCCACTTCTTCGGCTAGGAGAAATCCATTGACCCAGAGACAGTGGTGGTTCAAAGCAGCAATAGTCGATAGGGGTTTGGAGGATACAGAGAGACATTAAGATACGAAAATCAGTTGACAGGATTTGTCGGAGCCTTTACGGTTCAGCACAGCCAGTCCTGACAGCGATTGTCTCACTTATTCTTTGAACTGAGTATACCAACATGGGGGGACAAGGGTCTAAAACTGAATACCCCAAACCTGAGATGGGAGAAACATGTAAAGTTTATGTTGCACGGTGTAGTCCCACAAATTACTTCCTAGTTAACCCATGGGTAGACAATTTGGCAGGATGTGATATTAATGGAGAATTGAAAGTTAAAATGTGAAAAAGAATGTTACAGAGAAAGTGTGGCCCCGGACAGCAGGTCGCATGCCTGGCAACAGGGATGAAAATCTGTAAGACTCTGTGAAATTAGAGCTTACAGACTGTGGACATCAGAACTCCTGTGATGTTGGGGGGGGGGGGGCTCTAATGAGTGAGAAAACAAAGCAGTGTCAGGATGTTAATTGATTGCACTAGCAAGAAAGAAAGTGCCCCAGTGTCTGCATTGTTAAATGTTGTTACCCTAATGATATGTGTGTGTTTAAATAGGGAAGATCCATAGCGCTAGCATTAGAGATTAGAGCAGTAAAGGTGGTCAGTTAATGGATAAGTATTGTACCTATTGTGAGCCACAGAACACGAAGGTGTTAGATAGATATCTCTGTTGAAGTAGTTCTGCTTTCCAGAGTGTGAGAAGACTCAGTATTGTCTGGTGCAGTATCTGTAAAAGTTTGAGGAATATTTAAGACAGTTGAACGTTCTGTGGTGGGCTGATTCACTTCCCTACCTTAATAGAGAAACATTCCTGAAATAAGAGAAGCAGAAAAAGAAAAAAGGGGGGAGGGAATCATGCAGAGTACGTGATGTTATATGTGTAATAACATTATACAAGATGAAGAATTGTTTAATCATTTTCTTCTTTCTCAAGCAGTGTAATGTTGGAATCCAGCTTTTAACAACAATTATTATATATGTGAAACACTAACTAAGACCACCTGGCATATAAGATGATTTGGTGTTAACAAAATTACTGTATGATTATAACATGTATATTGTCTTCTTATAAGAGTTGATTAATCACAGAGAAAAGACCAGAAGACATTGGAATACACAGCACAACAGCAACATAGACCATCAGCAATTCTGGGTGTGGTGTGGCTATCTGTTTCCAGGAAAGCTGTGTTTGTTTGTGCTGCAAGTTTTTGGGATGAAACAAAGGAAACTGTGTGGCTGGGTTGGAAGACAAATGATTCAGTGGAATGTGAATGGGTGTGGCTTTGAGTTGTAGTTGAGTCGAAAATGTGTGAAGACTGATGGATGTTTTTAGCAGAGCTGTGTATGCAATTCATATTTTATGTATAAGGTCGTGGTTATGAGCTGTTTGTGAAAAGGAGTACATGAAAATGTGAATGTGTATGGAGTACGATATTTGTTTTTCATATAATATGCGCATTGAGAATTTAATTTAATTTTTCTTGGAAGATTTTAGGTTTTTATTGGTGCCAACAGTGTTGATTGAGCTGTACATTTTTTGAAGTCAATGAAAAGATTCTTATGGGCACTTTGTGTGTTCATGTCTGTATTGTCAAGTTACGTGTTACATGTTAAGTGTTGTGCTTAACATCAGAGCTCTGTTCTCATGGACGGCTGGGACACTACTGAAGGACAGAAGGAGGACCACAGCGTCTGACTGAAAGGGGTGAACTTAGATGACAGAGTGGGAGGAAGGAGAGTATGATTCATGGTAGATAGCGGTGCAACCTCTAGTGTGTTAAATAAGGATTTGTACAAAGGACCATTGAGAAAATCTGAGCCCTCTATGGAAATTAATGGGGTTTTGACAAAAACTTTCAAAACTGACTAACTACCACTCAAGACCATGGACAGGGAATACATCACAGATCATGTATTCAGCATTGTACCAGATTGCCCAGTCAGCCTCTTAGGGAGAGATTTGTTCATTTAAGCTTGACTTACAAGTGACAGCCAAAAATCAGGGCATAAGAGTACACTTAGATCTCATTCCAATCTCTACACCCGTGCCACTGATTCTTGCAAACATACAGGACCACCCAGAACTTAACAACATTAACCCTGCATTATGGTCCTCAAATGAATATGACACGGGGCTCATAGATTGCACACCTTACAAAGCTACTGTGAAACCAAGTGTCATCTCGGTGTACCAGAAACAATACCCGCTGTCAAAAGAGAAGCTCGACAGACTTGGGCCAATGATAAGAGAATTCCAACAAAAGGGAATCCTGGAAGAGGTGATTTCACCCTACAGCACACCCGTAAATCCAGTGACAAAAACAGATGGTACTACCCGCTTTGTACAGGATTTAAGGCCAATAAACAATATCATTGTGCCCATTGCTGCAATTGTCCCAGATGTCAACACACTTCTTTCTGCAATTCCTGCAGATGCTGTCTATTTCAGTGTGATAGATCTGAAGAATGCTTTCTTCTCTATCCCAGTTGATAAGGCAATCACACTACTTTTTCCTTTGAGGGACGTCAACTGACCTGGTGCAGGATGCCTCAGGGATATGCTGAGTCACCTGTAGTGTACAGCATAGTCCTCCAAGCCACGTTAAAACTATGGTACCCCCCCCCCCCAGGTTCTGTGCTGCTGCAATATGTCGATGATTTGTTACTGTCTAGCATTTCAGCGGAGGCCAGCATTCAGGATGGTTTATCACTGTTACAATGGTTGTCAGGATGTGGACACAAAGTGACACTTAAGAAAATGCAATGGTGTAAAATGCAGGTTGAATACTTGGGCTTTGTCCTCACAAAAGATGAAAGGAGAATCGGCACAGAAAGAGTCCAGTCTATTGCGGGCCTGGTCACCCCGCACAGCAAGAAAGAGGCAAGTTGCGTCCTTGTGCATTTTTCTCAAAGGTTATGCCCACCTCTGTCCAGGGGATGCCGGCACGTCTGCGTTCCCTTGCAGCCTGTGCAATGATGGTAGAATTAGCAACCACTTTCACCCTGGGACATCTAACCTTCTTGCACACTACACATGATGTAGGCTTGCTTAGAGGTGTACATACACAACACATGTCAGGATATAAGATCCTGTTGCTCAGTAACCCTTCACTCCAAATTAAATATGCATCCAACATTACAGGACCAGCACCTATTTTGAATGCATTATTAGGGCTAAAAGGAACAGAAGACGTCCTTCCTGACACACACAATTGCCTACAGGTGCTCAATCATGAGACATCTCCCAGGGCTGATCTATCGACTGTTCCCATACTTGACGCACCAGAATTCTTTGTTGATGGATCATGTTCTCATCCCACTGACACCAAATTCTGTGCAGCATGTGCTATTGTCATGCTGCCAGACATAGTCCTGGAAACGAGACCAATTCCCATCCAGTCTGCACAGGCAGCTGAACTCATTGCACTCACAAGGGCTTGCATACTACACACCAATAAACCTGTCACCATTTACACAGACAGCAGATATGCTCATGGTGTAGTATGGGATCATGGAATGATCTGGCAGAGGAGAGGATTCACTGTAGCAGATGCTAAGAGAATCTCATATGCATAGCTAGTCACGGACCTGTTGGCCGCAATCAGACTGACTTCAGATCTAGCTATAGTACATTGCAGGGCACACACAAACGGAAAAGACAATTTCAAGAGGAAATGCTTTTGCAGATTTGACACACATGCTGACTGACCTACAAAGGTATGCTACTGAAACAGAGGAAAAGGATTGGTGCTGTCCAATTTTGATGAAAAATCCACAGTCTGGATTGGTCTGCAAAGAGAAGCCATGAATACCTCAGCATAGTGCATCCATCTTGATTGCACACTTTCATGGGGTAGGACACAACAGCATACAAACTACCCATATGTTGTTGAGCCAAAGTTTACACTGATAGCAAAAAGTTAGTTACGGAATACATACACAGATGTATTACGTGCTTGAGAAACAACCCTAACAACCCACTGAAAATACCTCACCAACACCTTGACTACCCCACTACACCATTCACCCACTTGCAGGTGGATTACACGCATATACCTAAAACAAAAGGGAAACAAGAGTATGCACTAGTGATAGTGGACATGTTCTCAAGATGGCCAGAGGTCTTCCCTACAAAGGCAGAAGATGCTAAAACTACAGCCAAAATCCTGACTCAGCAAATAATCCCAAGGTGGGACTGTCCTCTGGTTATTAAATCAGATCAGGGGCCAGCCTTCACCTCAAAACTTAACAAGGAGATAGCCAGACTGTTACAGGTGGAATGGAAATTTCATATTCCATACCATCCCCAAAGCTCAGGCATTGTGGAAAGAATGAACAGGACAGTGAAAGACAAACTCGGGAAAGCCACTTCCAGTACATTTTAAAAATGGAAACATCCTACCCATAATACTTGCAGAAATAAGAATGACGCCTAATAAGAAGTTAGGGATGTCACCATTCGAAATTTTAATGGGTAGGCCTTTCCCCACACTGTGGGCAAAACGTCCCCTGGTAGTGCAGGAAGGAGACCTGGATCTGATCAGAGATGAGTATGTCACTAATCTGATCAAGGTCCTCAGTAAAATTGAAGAAAATGTTGCTTGTAAGTCTCCTTCTCTTTCACAGTAACCCACCCATCCATTCCGGGTAGGCAACCAGGTGATGGTCAAGATCTTAAAGAAGGGAAAGGAACCAGTAAGCTTCACCTACTGACCACCCACCGAGGTAGTCGCGATCACCAGAACAGCAGTCCTCACTGAACAGTCACCCACATGGATCCACGCCACAAGTATTAAGCTGGTAAAGAAAAGAGAGGTACTAACTGAGGCAAAAAAATGTTTGGGCAAAAAAAAAAATGGTTTGGGTAAAAGTTATAGCATTTACAAACTATGGTACAAAAATGTGAATTTCCGCTTTTTGAAACAGCTCTGACTTTCTGAGCACCTGTCATGATTCCTGAGGTTCTACAATGCCCAAACAGTAGAAAACCCCCACAAATGACCCCATTTCGGAAAGTAGACACCCTAAGGTATTCGCTGATGGGCATAGTGAGTTCATAGAACTTTTTATTTTTTGTCACAAGTTAGCGGAAAATGATGATGATTTTATTTTTTTTATTTTTTCTTACAAAGTCTCATATTCCACTAACTTGCGACAAAAAATAAAAAATTCTAGGAACTCGCCATGCCCCTCACGGAATACCTTGGGGTGTCTTCTTTCCAAAATGGGGTCACTTGTGGCGTAGTTATACTGCCCTGGCAATTTAGGGGCCCATATGTGTGAGAAGTACTTTGCAATCAAAATCTGTAAAAAATGACCGGTGAAATCCGAAAGGTGCACTTTGGAATATGTGCCCCTTTGCCCACCTTGGCAGCAAAAAAGTGTGACACATCTGGTATCGCCGTACTCAGGAGAAGTTGGGGAATGTGTTTTGGGGTGTCATTTTACATATACCCATGCTGGGTGAGAAAAATATCTTGGTCAAATGCCAACTTTGTATAAAAAAAATGGGAAAAGTTGTCTTTTGCCAAGATATTTCTCTCATCCAGCATGGGTATATGTAAAATGACACCCCAAAACACATTCCCCAACTTCTCCTGAGTACGGCGATACCAGATGTGTCACACTTTTTTGCTGCCAAGGTGGGCAAAGGGGCACATATTCCAAAGTGCACCTTTCAGATTTTGCAGGCCATTTTTTACACATTTTGATTGCAAGGTACTTCTCACACATTTGGGCCCCTAAATTGCCAGGGCAGTATAACTACGCCACAAGTGACCCCATTTTGGAAAGAAGACACCCCAAGGTATTCCGTGAGGGGCACTGCAAGTTCCTAGAATTTTTTATTTTTTGTCACAAGTTAGCGGAAAATGATGATTTTTTTTTCTTTCTCTTTTTTCCTTACAAAGTCTCATATTCCACTAACTTGCGACAAAAAATAAAAAATTCTAGGAACTCGCCATGCCCCTCACGGAATACCTTGGGGTGTCTTCTTTCCAAAATGGGGTCACTTGTGGCGTAGTTATACTGCCCTGGCAATTTAGGGGCCCATATGTGTGAGAAGTACTTTGCAATCAAAATCTGTAAAAAATGACCGGTGAAATCCGAACGGTGCACTTTGGAATATGTGCCCCTTTGCCCACCTTGGCATCAAAAAAGTGTCACACATCTGGTATCGCCGTACTCAGGAGAAGTTGGGGAATGTGTTTTGGGGTGTCATTTTACATATACCCATGCTGGGTAAGAGAAATATCTTGGCAAAAGACAACTTTTCCCATTTTTTTTTTATACAAAGTTGGCATTTGACCAAGATATTTTTCTCACCCAGCATGGGTATATGTAAAATGACACCCCGAAACACATTCCCCAACTTCTCCTGAGTACGGCGATACCAGATGTGTGACACTTTTTTGCAGCCTAGATGCGCAAAGGGGCCCAAATTCCTTTTAGGAGGGCATTTTTAGACATTTGGATCCCAGACTTCTTCTCACGCTTTAGGGCCCCTAAAAAGCCAGGGCAGTATAAATACCCCACATGTGACCCCACTTTGGAAAGAAGACACCCCAAGGTATCCAATGAGGGGCCTGGCAAGTTCATAGAATTTTTTTTTTTTTGCATAAGTTAGCGGAAATTGATTTTTATTTTTATTTTTTTCTCACAAAGTCTCACTTTCCGCTAACTTAGGACAAAAATTTAAATCTTTCATGGACTCAATATGCCCTTCAGCAAATACCTTGGGGTGTCTTCTTTCCAAAATGGGGTCAGTTGTGGGGTGTTTGTACTGCCCTGGCATTTAAGGGTCTCCGCAATCATTACATGTATGGCCAGCATTAGGAGTTTCTGCTATTCTCCTTATATTGAGCATACAGGTAATGAGATTTTTTTTTTCCGTTCAGCCTCTGGGCTGAAAGAAAAAAATGAACGGCACAGATTTCTTCATTCGCATCGATCAATGTGGATGAAAAAATCTCTGCCAAAAAAAAAAAATGGAGGGGAAAGGCGTCTGCCAGGACATAGGAGCTCCACCCTACATCCATACCCACTTAGCTCGTATGCCCTGGCAAACCAGATTTCTCCATTCACATCAATCGATGTGGATAAATACATCATTGCCGGGATTTTTTATTTTTTTTATATATATATATATATATATATATATATATATATATATATATACAAAGTGCTTGCCAAAGCATAGGAACGCCGCCTCCTCCTCAGCTCGTATGCCTCGACAAACGTATCTGTCACTGCAGAGGAGAAAATCCCGTCTTGCAGCGCCGCATACACCGACTTGCGTGTAATCTGACAGCAGCGCAATGCTTCTGTCAGAATGCACATCGATGCTGCAGCTAGTCAATCGGTTGGTCCACCTGGAAGGTAAAAAAAGAAAAAATAAGAAAAAAAAAGAAAAAACCAGGCCGCAACGCAATAATTTTATTAACTTTGCAACAGAACATATAAACTTTAACTTTTTTAACTGAACATTAACGTGTTTGCTTACTGGTGTGTTTTTTTTTTGTTTTTTTGTTTTTTTTTGTTTTTTGTTTACCTTTATAGAACAAACCTCTCCTTCCCCATGGGTCAATGTGCAAAGCGCAAATCGCCCAAAGATGTGGCGAAGTGCGTTATGCACTTTGTCCCATGTGAAAGGAGACGTTTGCAGCAGCAGTGAGTGAATGGGCCCTAATAGCCCTGTGTGCCTGTCCTGGTGAGATGATCCCTATGCTAATAGTGTACCTGTGAGTGGTACTTCCGGAAACACTCTCCAAAGCATAGGGCAGGGTGGTCCGGACAGTCAGGACAGAAATAGCGGGTGTCACGCCTTATTCCACTCCTGCTACAGACACAACATCTTTTTCGGGGTGACGGTTGGGTTGAGGTACCAGGAACGACATTGGGGAAATGTCGCTCGTGTAGACGGCTAACTACACTGGTGGTTGGGGCCACGGAACCTCCTGGATACAGGAGGTTCTCGATGATCTCTTCCTGAAATTTGAGGAAGGATCCAGTTCTCCCAGCCTTACTGTAGAGAACAAAACTATTGTACAGAGCCAATTGAATTAACCAGCGTCTGGTGCGTCGGGAAACTAAATACGGAGACAACATCTGGTCATTGAAGTCGACCCCTCCCATGTGGAGGTTATAGTCGTGGACTGAGAGGGGCTTTTCAATGACACGGGTTGCTCGCTCAATTTGTATTGTCGTGTCTGCGTGAATGGAGGAGAGCATGTAAACGTCACGCTTGTCTCTCCATTTCACCGCGAGCAGTTCTTCGTTACACAGTGCGGCCCTCTGCCCCCTTGCAAGACGGGTGGTAACGAGCCGTTGGGGGAAGCCCGCGCGACTAGTTCGCGCGGTACCACAGGCGCCAATCCGTTCTAGAAACAAATGCCTAAAGAGGGCCACACTTGTGTAAAAATTGTCCACATAAAGATGGTACCCCTTGCCGAATAAGGGTGACACCAAGTCCCAAACTGTCTTCCCACTGCTCCCCAGGTAGTCAGGGCAACCGACCGGCTCCAGGGTCTGATCTTTTCCCTCATAGACCCGAAATTTGTGGGTATAGCCTGTGGCCCTTTCACAGAGCTTATACAATTTGACCCCATACCGGGCGCGCTTGCTTGGGATGTATTGTTTGAAGCCAAGGCACCCGGTAAAATGTATCAGGGACTCGTCTATGCAGATGTTTTGCTCTGGGGTATAAATATCTGCAAATTTCTGGTTGAAATGGTCTGAGGGGCCGGATTTTGTGGAGCCGGTCAAAAGCAGGGTGGCCCCTGGGACGGGAGGCGGTGTTGTCACTAAAGTGCAGGAACCGCAGGATGGCCTCAAAACGTGCCCTGGACATGGCAGCAGAGAACATGGGCATGTGATGAATCGGGTTCGTGGACCAATATGACCGCAATTCATGCTTTTTTGTCAGGCCCATGTTGAGGAGGAGGCCCAGAAAAGTTTTAAGTTCGGAAACTTGGACTGGTTTCCACCGGAAAGGCTGGGCATAAAAGCTTCCCGGGTTAGCGGTGATAAATTGTGTGGCATACCTGTTTGTTTCGGCCACAACTATGTCTAAAAGCTCCGCAGTCAAGAACAGCTCAAAAAATCCCAGGGCCGAACCGATCTGAGCCGTCTCAACCTGAACTCCAGACTGGGCAGTGAAAGGGAAAACTACAGGTGCGGCTGAAGTTGGGGACTTCCAATCGGGGTTTGCCAGCACCTCTGGGATTCTAGGGGCTCTACGGGCACGTCTTTGCGGTGGCTGCGACGGGGTCACTACTGCACGTGCCACCGTACCAGCTTCAACTGCCCTTCTGGTGCTCGCTACTTCACCAGGTTGTACGGCAGTGCTGGTACTAGGTCCAGGGAGGGCTGGGCTGCTGGTGTATGCCTCACCACGTAATCCGACAGCACCAGCCCTACTCTGCTGCTCTTGAAGCGGATCCTGCGCAACCTGCGGTCTAGCGACACGGGGCCGGGTACGCCTGGTGGTATCAGGGACCTCAGCCTCCTCGTCCGAACTTTGGGTCAGAGAGCCACTGCTTTCTACAGGTTCGTATTCTGACCCGCTGGATTCATCAGATGAGGGTTCCCACTCCTCATCCGACTGGGTCAGAAGCCTGTAGGCCTCTTCAGAAGAATACCCCCTGTTAGACATGTGGGCAACTAAATTTAGGGGTATTCCCTGAGACTACCCAAGAAAAAAAAAGAAAGCCTGTCTTACAAAGGGGAGGCTAGCGAAGTTCCGGAGGCCGCTGCGGTTGATAAAAAATATCAAAACTGATTTTTTTATCGCCGCAGTGCGTGTAAAGTGAATGTGCAGTGATCAAAAAAAAAAAATTTTGTCACTGCGGTGGGGCGGGTGTGGGCGACCGATCAGGCCTGATCGGGCAAACACTGCGTTTTGGGTGGAGGGCGAACTAAAGTGACACTAGTACTATTATAGATCTGACCGTGATCAGTTTTGATCACTTCCAGATACTATAAAAGTACAAATGCTGATTAGCGATACGCTAATCAGCGAATAACGGACTGTGGTGCGGTGGGCTGGGCGCTAACTGATCGCTAACTACCTAACCAAGGGACCTAAACTATACCTAAAACCTAACGGTCAATAACAGTGGGAAAAAAAAGTGACAGTTTGCACTGATCACTTTTTTCTTTTCACTTGTGATTGACAGGGGTGATCAAAGGGGTGATCAAAGGGTTAATTGGGGTTCAGGGGGGTGATCAGGGGCTATAGTGTAGTGTTTGGTGTACTCACTGTGAAGCCTGCTCCTCTGCTGGATCCAACCGACGAAAAGAACCAGCAGAGGAGCAGGCAGCCATATAACAGATCATATTTACAAATATGATCTGCTATCTGGCACTTTGATTGGATTTTTTTAAAATCAGCAACCTGCCAGCCACGATCATTGGCTGGCAGGTTGCTGACGAAATACTTCTGTGCGAAATGCCGGCGCGAACTGCGCATGCGCGCGCGCATAGTCGCGTCATCTCGCGTCTCGCGAGATGACGCGTATATGCGTGACTGTGCGCAGCGCTGCCACCTCCGGACCGCACATCTGCGTTAGGCGGTCCGGAGGTGGTTAATGCGGCGTGGCATGGAGGCAATCAGCCTGTGGCACTTCTGAGGTGTTATGGAGGCCCAGGATGCTTCGATAGCGGCCTTAAGCTCATCCAGAGTGTTGGGTCTTGCGTCTCTCAACTTTCTCTTCCCAATATCCCACAGATTCTCTATGGGGTTCAGGTCAGGAGAGTTGGCAGGCCAATTGAGCACAGTAATACCATGGTCAGTAAACCATTTACCAGTGGTTTTGGCACTGTGAGCAGGTGTCAGGTCGTGCTGAAAAATGAAATCTTCATCTCCATAAAGCTTTTCAGCAGATGGAAGCATGAAGTGCTCCAAAATCTCCTAATAGCTAGCTGCATTGACCCTGCCCTTGATAAAACACAGTGGACCAACACCAGCAGCTGACATGGCACCCCAGACCATCACTGACTGTGGGTACTTGACACTGGACTTCAGGCATTTTGGCATTTCCCTCTCCCCAGTCTTCCTCCAGACTCTGGCACCTTGATTTCCGAATGACATGCAAAATTTGCTTTCATCCGAAAAAAGTACTTTGTATCACTGAGCAACAGTCCAGTGCTGCTTTTCTGTAGCCCAGGTCAGGCGCTTTTGCCGCTGTTTCTGGTTCAAAAGTGGCTTGACCTGGGGAATGCGGCACCTGTAGCCCATTTCCTGCACACGCCTGTACACGGTGGCTCTGGATGTTTCTACTCCAGACTCAGTCCACTGCTTCCGCAGGTCCCCCAAGGTCTGGAATCGGTCCTTCTCCACAATCTTCCTCAGGGTCCGGTCACCTCTTCTCGTTGTGATGGCCTTCTGGACAGCAGTCAGGTCGGCAGTCTTACCCATGATTGCGGTTTTGAGTAATGAACCAGGCTGGTAGTTTTTAAAAGCCTCAGGAATCTTTTGCAGGTGTTCTGTTTAGAGTTAATTAGTTGATTCAGATGATTAGGTTAATAGCTGGTTTAGAGAACCTTTTCATGATATGCTAATTTTTTTTAGATAGGAATTTTGGGTTTTCATGAGCTGTATGCCAAAAGCATCAATATTAAAACAATAAAAGGCTTGAACTACTTCAGTTGTGTGTAATGAATCTAAAATATATGAAAGTCTAATGTTTATCAGTACATTACAGAAAATAATGAACTTTATCACAATATGCTAATTTTTTTAGAAGGACCTGTATTAAGAATAAATGTCCTCAACAATACAGCAAAAATTATTTAATTGTCAGAAGGGAAAATATTAGATTTAAGTTACCGTTATAAGATCAGATTGTATTCCTATTGTATGTGTATTTGTTTGTATGTGTTTCCCTGAAAACCGGGAAAGGCTGCACTAGGCTTATCGAGCACGTCTGCAATGTGCATGGTGGCGATCCACACTGCTTGATGTTCTCTGGCATCAAACTGGAGCCTGTAATGCCCTGCGGGGGTGACAGACACAGGGCGCTCCTGAGAAGGATGCGCCATCCACAGACCCCCAACCCATAACAGTGCCATCCACAGACCCCCCCAGCCCATAACAATGCCATCCACAGACCCCCCCAGCCCATAACTGTGCCATCCACAGATGTCCCCCATAAAAATGTCATCCACAGATCCCCCCCGCCACTCCAGTATACAAATATAATGTCGTATTCAATTAAAAGTTATTATATATGCCCCCCAACTCCTAATAGTACCGTACATCCTAACCGCTTCAGTACAACCCAGGCAGGCCGGACGGCCGGCGCGTCACTCACTGACGTCACGTGCCTGCGCCGCCTGCTTCATTCATAAAGTAGGTGGCGCAGGCACGTGACATCAGGGAGTTACGCTGCCGCCCGGCCGGCCTGCCTCCCTGCATTCTACTGAAGCGGTTAGGATGTAAGGTACTATTAGGAGTGAGGGGGCATGTAATAACTATTAATTGAATAAAACATTTTATATTAGTATACCGGAGCGGCGGAGCTATAGTACACTGATTGCACTGCCCCGCTGCTATTGCCGGCCCCCAGCTCCTCCTCCCAATCCCTCCCCCCGCTCTCTCATACCGTACATTGCAGCCAGCATTCGCCCCATAAGACGCAGGGGCATTTCCCCCCCCATTTTGGGTGGAGAAAAAGTGCAACTTATGGGGCGAAAAATACGGTATATTGTTCATGTAGTACTGAATAAAGCCCCTATATGCTTTAGCCAGAAATAACTGCAGAAGTGAACTGAAAATATATATTTCTTGTTGGACTGAAATAGGCCACTATACGCTTTGACCAGAAAAATCTTAGAGTATTGTTGGTCGAGCACCCAATTGCTTGGGTGCTCGAGTAGAGCACCTCGGGATGCTCGGGTGCTCTACAAAGCACCTGAACACAATGGAAGTCAATGTGAGAACCAGAGCATTGAACCAGGCACCCCCTTCTCTGATTCTTTCCTGTATATTTACTTGTATATAAAGAGCAAGTGCTGCCAAAAATTACAAGGAAGAGGCACTCTGATACAACCTGCATATCACATAAAGAAGGTCCTCATTCACATTGTGGTACAATTGTTCAGGTAGTGGGACTCCTACACTCATAAAGCCTATGCACTAAGTGAAAGAGCTGCCAAAAATAACAGGAATAACAAAATAACAAGGAACCGGCACTACAATACACCCTTTATTACACATAAATGAGGGCATCCTATGGCCTGCTGGTGACCCTCAAAAACTATTTGTGCAAGGTCCTGCTGATGTGACCATAAAAACATTAGGGGTGAGGGTCTGTTGCTGAGTTGACCCTCTAAAACAATAGGGGCGAGTGCCTGCTGCTGATCTGACCTTCTAAAACATTAGGGGCGAGGGCCTGCTGCTGTTCTGATCTTCTAAAACATTAGGGGCGAGGGCCTGCTGCTGAACTGACCCTATTAAACATTAGGGGCGAGGGCCTGCTGCTGATCTGACCATCTAAAACACTAGGGGTGAGGGTCTGTTGCTGAGCTGACCCTCTAAAACATTATGGGTGAGGGCCTGCTGATGACCCTCTAAAACATTATATGCGAGGGCCTGCTGATGACCCTCTAAAACATTATATGCGAGGGCCTGCTGGTGATCCTCAAAAACATTATGGGCGAGGGCCTGCTGGTGACCCTCTAAAACATTATAGGCGAGGGCCTGCTGGTGAACCTCAAAAACATTTGGGGTGAGGGCCTGCTGCTGAGCTGATCCTCTAAAACATTAGGGAGCGAGGGCAGCCTAATAAGCATGTTGATATGATGGAGGAGGAGGACGAGAAAAGAGAGATTGAACAATACCCTTTTTAGTGGTGGAAGGGGTGCATGGGAATACAGTGTTTTCAATACACCATAAAAGCCACATTTAGAGTGCCTTTAGGTTCAGCCGCTTTCCCATTGTGGAGTAGAGAAGTCAGGGGCAATCCAGGCCTTGTTCATTTTTATAAGAGTCAACCGGTCAGCATTTTCAGTTGACAGGCAGATGCGCCTATTAATTATTATGCCCCCAGCAGCACTAAATACATACTCTGACAAAACACTGGCGGCGGGGCAGGCCCTCGCAGCTGGCGTAGACTGCCAGTTCGTGCCACGCACCATCTTCCAAAATGTTTCCCTCCTTGTGACACTAGGCCACCCTCAGGTTGAGGGTGCTGGCGGGGTGTCATAAAACTGTCCTGCCTCTGTTTGAACTGCTGTGTGTTCCCCTCATATCCCTTCCTTGGTTCGCCAAGGAACTATGTACTCTGCAGCCAGAGTTGTCAGCTGGAAAATTTGGAGCAATTTTTCCACAAGGACCTTCTGGTATTGCACAATTTTTCTCATCCTCTCCACCACAGGAATGAGAGATGAGAAGTCCTCTTTGTAGCGGGGTTAGAGAAGGGTGAATAACTAGTAATCAGTGTTGGCCAAAATGCGTACAACGCAAGGGTCACGGGAAAGGCAGTCTAACATAAAGTCAGCTATGTGTGCCAGAGTCCCAAGAGACAAGACTTTGCTGTCCTCATCAGGAGGATGACTCTTCCTCCTCTTCTACCCATCCACACTGAACAGATGGACAGATGGAATAAAATTTCCATGGGTACTACCCTCTGTAGGGGAGGCAACCATCTCCTGCTCTCCTCATCATCCAATTTGTGCTGAGAAGACGAACTGAGGGTGGTCTGGCTATCACCCTGTGTACTGTCTTCCCCCATTTCCACCTGTTCCACATGCAAAGCGTCGTCCTTAATTGTGAGCAGCGAGCGTTTGAATAGACACAGAAGTTGGATGGCTACGATGATAATAGCGTTATCGCCGCTCACCATCTGTGTTGATTTCTCAAAGTTGCGTAAAACCTCACAGAGGTCAGACATCAATGTCCACTCTTCGCTTGTGAAGAGCGGAAGCTGACTGGAAAGGCGACGACTATGTTGCAGCTGGTATTCCACTACTGCCCTCTACCGCTTACAAAGCCTGGTCAACATGTGGAATGTCGAGCTTGTTGAGCTGGAAATTGCAAGTGCTGCTGCAGCATTGCCAGACTGGCGGCAGCTGTAGATGAATTGCGGAAATGGGTACACATGTGGCGCACCTTCACCAGTAGTTTTGAGAAACAGCTGAAACACTAGGTTGAACACGTGGGCTAGGCATAGTATGTGTGTGAGCTTGCTGAGCTCCAAAGCAGCCACCAAGTTACGGCCATTATCAGACACAACCATACCTGGTTATAGGTTGAGTGGAGAGAGCCACAGCTCAGTCTGGTCCCTTATCCCCTGCCACAGCTCTGCGGCAGTGTGCTGTTTGTCACCTAAGCAGATCAGTTTAAGTACGGCCTGTTGCCGCTTTTCCACTGCAGTGCTACACTGTGTCCAGCTACTGACTGATGGCTGACTGGTGCTGCAAGATGACAATTCAGAGGTGGAAGTGGATGACGAGGTGGAGGAGGAGGAGGTTGCAGCCACTAATGTAGGTGGTGGTGGTAACACTGGTGGAAGTAGGGCCCGCAATCCTTGGTGTCGGTAGCACCTGTGCCATCCCAGGGTATGACACGCTCCCGGCCTCCACAACGTTCACCCAGTGTGCCGTCAGGGAACTTTAGCGTCCCTGGCCAAAAGCACCTGTCCATGTGTTAGTCGTTAAGTGGACCTTCCCAATAACTGCATTGGTCAGGGCACGGGTGATGTTACGGAACACATGCTGGTGTAAGGCTGGGACTGCACACTGTGAAAAATATTGGCGGCTGGTGACAGAGTAACGCGGGACAACCACCGCCATTAGGCTGTGGAAAGCCTCACTGTCCACAAGACTAAATGGTAACATTTCCAGGGCCAGCAATATGGAAAGGTGCGCATTTAGTGCTATAGCCTGTGGGTAGGTGGCTGGTTATTTGCAATTTCGTTCAAAGGCCTGGGGCATAGATATCTGTACGCTGCGCTGGGACACAGAATTGGATGTGCTAGCTGATGGTGCTTGCAAAGGTCCAGGTGCATGGCGGGAGGGATCCAGGCCTGCGTCTTGGACAGGGGATTGGCCAGCACATAACACAGTGGAAGAGGAGGTAGTGGTGTGACCTGCAGACACTGATTGTGGACCCAGGCGTTCGGCCCACCTATTAAGGTGCTTTGATGCCATGTGGCGGATCATGCTGGTGGTGGTGAGGTTGCTAGTGTTCACGCTCCTGCTCATTTTGGTACAGCACAGGTTGCAAATGACAATTCTTTTATCGTCTGCACTTTCCTTAAAAAAGCACCAGACTGCGGAACACCTACCCGTTGGCAAGGAAGATTGCCGCAAGGGGGTGCTCTGGGGAACATTTGTGGGCCTGTTTGGTGTGGCCAGCCTTCTCCCTTTTGCCACCCCACTGTATCTTCCAGCCTGTTGCGGTGCTGCGGATCACTCTCCCTCTGTACTGCTGTCCTTGCTCGGCTTGCCACCTTTCCAGGTTGGGTCAGTGATTTCATCGTCCACCACCTTTTCTTCCACTTCCTCACTCTGGTTATCCTCCTGACTTGTTGACCTAACAACCTCAGTTATTGACAACTGTGTCTCATACTCATCATGAACCTCTTGAGAGACTAGATGTGGTTGACTTATTGGCAACTGTGTCTCATCATCTTCATCCACTTCATGAAACACTAATTGCCGTTCCCCATCGTCATTTTCTTGTTGAGAGGCCCAAATCAAGGAATGGCGATGAAAAGAGCTCCTCGGAATATCTGAGTGTGGGATCACTTTCTTTGCAAAGACTCTCCTTGGTGGGAGGAAGGAGTATCACAGTGATGATTCTATTGACCACAATCAACAAAGCAAAAGTCCAGGTCCGCGCTTCTTAGAGAGAGTCGAAGATAGCCTTATAGAAGGAAAGCGCAGTCAGTTTATTTCCCACGCTGAAGCTTCCCCACAAGAACACGCCACACTGCCGACCGAAACTCCACAGGGCAAAGGTAACCTTTCAAAAGATCAGCAACATAGTGCAGTACCTGTGATATTAATAAAGAGTAAAGACTTTATTATACTCACAAAAGCACAGCTAGTAATCAGCATGTAAAAAACATTTGAAATGTCGCTGCCCGACCCCGGGTTTCGTCCAATGGCTTTGTCAGTGTTAAATAGAGACATCTATGAAAAACAAATGGAAAATATTTTAGGGGGTCATACTACATATAAAAAGTTGAGAGGTAACCCTACAAACGAATATAGAAAACAATTATTGACCCTGTTGGATAGGGGTTTGAAACAAGGTGTTCTAAACAAAAACAATTTGATTATCTGAACAACCAATATCCCAAGATCCCCGTTATATACTACCTCCCTAAGATCCACAAGGACCTAAAAAATCCGCCAGGGAGGCCAATTGTATCCGGCGTGGATTCTATTACTACTAGAGTATCAGAATATGTGGATTCTTTCTTGCAAAGGTATGTTCCCAAGACTAAATCCTACCTCAGGGACACGGAACAGTTACTTGACTTGTTACGGGATTTCAGTACGATAACTGATAATACCTACTGTTCTGCTTTGCGTTATTGAACTGTTGTATAACACTAGTCAGACAGCTTAACAACAATTCAGAAGTCAAGAAACGTGAGACATCAGATCTGTATATATATTCTCTTCTCTAAATAACTTTGTAAAACTACAATATAAACATAAACAAAACATATGTGTCAATACATTAACCACTTAAGGACCACAGGTTTATACCCCCCTAGTGACCAGGCCCTTTTTTACAAATCGGCACTCCACAACTTTAGCGGTTTATTGCTCGGTCATGCAACTTACCACCCAAATGAATTTTACCTCCTTTTCTTCTCACTAATAGAGCTTTCATTTGGTGGTATTTCATTGCCGCTGACATTTTTACTTTTTTTGTTATTAATCAAAATTTAACGATTTTTTTTGCAAAAAAAAGACATTTTTCACTTTCAGCTGTAAAATTTTGCAAAAAAAACGACATCCATATATACATTTTTCGCCAAATTTATTGTTCTACATGTCTTTGATAAAAAAAAAATGTTTGGGCAAAAAAAAAATGGTTTGGGTAAAAGTTATAGCATTTGCAAACTATGGTACAAAAATGTGAATTTCCGCTTTTTGAAACAGCTCTGACTTTCTGAGCACCTGTCATGATTCCTGAGGTTCTACAATGCCCAAACAGTAGAAAACCCCCACAAATGACCCCATTTCGGAAAGTAGACACCCTAAGGTATTCGCTGATGGGCATAGTGAGTTCATAGAACTTTTTATTTTTTGTCACAAGTTAGCGGAAAATGATGATGATTTTATTTTTTTTATTTTTTCTTACAAAGTCTCATATTCCACTAACTTGCGACAAAAAATAAAAAATTCTAAAAACTTGCCATGCCCCTCACGGAATACCTTGGGGTGTCTTCTTTCCAAAATGGGGTCACTTGTGGGGTAGTTATACTGCCCTGGCAATTTAGGGGCCCAAATGTGTGAGAAGTACTTTGCAATCAAAATGTGTAAAAAATGACCGGTGAAATCCAAAAGGTGCACTTTGGAATATGTGCCCCTTTGCCCACCTTGGCAGTAAAAAAGTGTGACACATCTGGTATCGCCGTACTCAGGAGAAGTTGGGGAATGTGTTTTGGGGTGTCATTTTACATATACCCATGCTGGGTGAGAAAAATATCTTGGTCAAATGCCAACTTTGTATAAAAAAATGGGAAAAGTTGTCTTTTACCAAGATATTTCTCTCACCCAGCATGGGTATATGTAAAATGACACCCCAAAACACATTCCCCAACTTCTCCTGAGTACGGCGATACCACATGTGTGACACTTTTTTGCTGCCAAGGTGGGCAAAGGGGCACATATTCCAAAGTGCACCTTTCAGATTTTGCAGGCCATTTTTTACACATTTTGATTGCAAGGTACTTCTCACACATTTGGGCCCCTAAATTGCCAGGGCAGTATAACTACGCCACAAGTGACCCCATTTTGGAAAGAAGACACCCCAAGGTGAGGGGCATGGCGAGTTCCTAGAATTTTTTATTTTTTGTCACAAGTTAGCGGAAAATGATGATTTTTTTTTTTTTTATCTTTTTTCCTTACAAAGTCTCATATTCCACTAACTTGCGACAAAAAATAAAAAATTCTAGGAACTCGCCATGCCCCTCACGGAATACCTTGGGGTGTCTTCTTTCCAAAATGGGGTCACTTGTGGCGTAGTTATACTGCCCTGGCAATTTAGGGGCCCAAATGTGTGAGAAGTACTTTGCAATCAAAATGTGTAAAAAATGGCCGGTGAAATCCGAAAGGTGCACTTTGGAATATGTGCCCCTTTGCCCACCTTGGCATCAAAAAAGTGTCACACATCTGGTATCGCCGTACTCAGGAGAAGTTGGGGAATGTGTTTTGGGGTATCATTTTACATATACCCATGCTGGGTGAGAAAAATATCTTGGCAAAAGACAACTTTTCCCATTTTTTTATACAAAGTTGGCATTTGACCAAGATATTTTTCTCACCCAGCATGGGTATATGTAAAATGACACCCCAAAACACATTCCCCAACTTCTCCTGAGTACGGCGATACCAGATGTGTGACACTTTTTTGCTGCCAAGGTGGGCAAAGGGGCACATATTCCAAAGTGCACCTTTCGGATTTTGCAGGGCATTTTTTACACATTTTGATTGCAAAGTTCTTCTCACACATTTGGGCCCCTAAATTGCCAGGGCAGTATAACTACGCCACAAGTGACCCCATTTTGGAAAGAAGACACCCCAAGGTATTCCGTGAGGGGCATGGCGAGTTCCTAGAATTTTTTATTTTTTGTCGCAAGTTAGTGGAATATGAGACTTTGTAAGGAAAAAAGAAAAATCATCATTTTCCGCTAACTTGTGACAAAAAATAAAAAATTCTAGGAACTCGCCGTGCCCCTCACGGAATACCTTGGGGTGTCTTCTTTCCAAAATGGGGTCACTTGTGGCGTAGTTATACTGCCCTGGCAATTTAGGGGCCCAAATGTGTAAGAAGTACCTTGCAATCAAAATGTGTAAAAAATGGCCGGTGAAATCCGAAAGGTGCCCCTTTGCCCACCTTGGCATCAAAAAAGTGTGACACATCTGGTATCGCCGTACTCAGGAGAAGTTGGGCAATGTGTTTTGGGGTGTCATTTTACATATACCCATGCTGGGTGAGAGAAATATCTTGGCAAAAGACAACTTTTCCCATTTTTTTATACAAAGTTGGCATTTGACCAAGATATTTTTCTCACCCAGCATGGGTATATGTAAAATGACACCCCAAAACACATTCCCCAACTTCTCCTGAGTACGGCGATACCACATGTGTGACACTTTTTTGCAGCCTAGGTGGGCAAAGGGGCCCAAATTCCTTTTAGGAGGGCATTTTTAGACATTTGGATCCCAGACTTCTTCTCACACTTTCGGGCCCCTAAAAAGCCAGGGCAGTATAAATACCCCACATGTGACCCCACTTTGGAAAGAAGACACCCCAAGGTATTCAATGAGGGGCATGGCGAGTTCCTAGAATTTTTTATTTTTTTGCATAAGTTAGCGGATATTGATTTTTTTTTGTTTTTTTCTCACAAAGTCTCACTTTCCGCTAACTTAGGACAAAAATTTCAATCTTTCATGGACTCAATATGCCCCTCACGGAATACCTTGGGGTGTCTTCTTTCCGAAATGGGGTCACATGTGGGGTATTTATACTGCCCTGGCTTTTTAGGGGCCCTAAAGCGTGAGAAGAAGTCTGGAATATAAATGTCTAAAAATGTTTACGCATTTGGATTCCGTGAGGGGTATGGTGCGTCCATGTGAGATTTTATTTTTTGACACAAGTTAGTGGAAAAAACAAAAACAAACAAAAAATTTCCGCTAACTTGTGCCAAAAAAAATGTCTGAATGGAGCCTTACCGGGGGGGGGGGGGGGGGGGTGATCAATGACAGGGGGGTGATCAATGACAGGGGGGTGATCACCCATATAGACTCCCTGATCACCCCCCTGTCATTGATCACCCCCCCTGTAAGGCTCCATTCAGACATCCGCATGACTTTTTACGGATCCATGGATACATGGATCGGATCCACAGAACGCATGCGGACGTCTGAATGGAGCCTTACAGGGGGGTTATCAATGACAGGGGGTGATCAGGGTAATCAGGGTGATCACCCCCCTGTCACTGATCACCCCCCCTGTAAGGCTCCATTCAGACATCCGCATGATTTTTTTACGGATCCATGGATACATGGATCGGATCCACAAAACGCATGCTGACGTCTGAATGGAGCCTTACAGGGGGGTGATCAATGACAGGGGGTGATCAGGGTAATCAGGGTGATCACCCCCCTGTAAGGCTCCATTCAGACATCCGCATGATTTTTTACGGATCCATGGATACATGGATCGGATCCACAAAACGCATGCGGACGTCTGAATGGAGCCTTACAGGGGGGTTATGAATGACATGGGGTGATCAGGGTGATCACCCCCCTGTCACTGATCACCCCCCCTGTAAGGCTCCATTCAGACATCCGCATGATTTTTTACGGATCCATGGATACATGGATCGGATCCACAAAACGCATGCGGACGTCTGAATGGAGCCTTACAGGGGGGTTATCAATGACAGGGGGTGATCAGGGTAATCACCCCCCTGTCACTGATCACCCCCCCTGTAAGGCTCCATTCAGACATCCGCATGATTTTTTACGGATCCATGGATACATGGATCGGATCCACAAAACGCATGCTGACGTCTGAATGGAGCCTTACAGGGGGGTGATCAATGACAGGGGGTGATCAGGGTAATCAGGGTGATCACCCCCCTGTCACTGATCACCCCCCCTGTAAGGCTCCATTCAGACATCCGCATGATTTTTTACGGATCCATGGATACATGGATCGGATCCACAAAACGCATGCTGACGCCTGAATGGAGCCTTACAGGGGGGTGATCAATGACAGGGGGTGATCAGGGTAATCAGGGTGATCACCCCCCTGTCACTGATCACCCCCCCTGTAAGGCTCCATTCAGACATCCGCATGATTTTTTACGGATCCATGGATACATGGATCGGATCCACAAAACGCATGCGGACGTCTGAATGGAGCCTTACAGGGGGGTTATCAATGACAGGGGGGTGATCAGGGAGTGTATATGGGTGATCACCCGCCTGTCATTGATCACCCCCTGTAAGGCTCCATTCAGACGTCCGCATGTGTTTTGCGGATCCGATCCATGTATCCATGGATCCGTAAAAATCATGCGGACGTCTGAATGGAGCCTTACAGGGGAGTGATCAATGACAGGGGGTGATCAGGGAGTGTATATGGGTGATCACCCGCCTGTCATTGATCACCCCCCTGTAAGGCTCCATTCAGACGTCCGTATGCTTTTTGCGGATCCGATCCATGTATCCGTGGATCCGTAAAAATCATACGGACGTCTGAACGGAGTCTGCCAGGGGGGTGATCAATGACAGGGCGGTGATCAATGACAGGGGGGTGATCAGGGAGTTTATATGGGGTGATCATGGGTTTATAAGGGGTTAATAAGTGACGGGGGGGGGGGGGTGTAGTGTAGTGTTTGGTGGGACTGTACTGACCTACCTGAGTCCTCTGGTGGTCGATCCTAACAAAAGGGACCACCAGAGGACCAGGTAGGAGGTATATTAGACGCTGTTATGAAAACAGCGTCTAATATACCTGTTAGGGGTTAAAAAATTCGGATCTCCAGCCTGCCAGCGAGCGATCGCCGCTGGCAGGCTGGATATCCACTCGCTTACCTTCCGTTCCTGTGAGCGCGCGCGCCTGTGTGCGCGCATTCACAGGAAATCTCGCGTCTCGCGAGATGACGCCTATTGGCGTTAGTGTGACCTGGGAGAGCCGCCGCGATGACGCCTTTCGGCGTTAGAGCGGCGGCAAGCGGTTAAACATAATACAGCAGCCTCACTCCATCAGTGAGAGTACTCACAGACAATTCCATCATAAGTCCAGGAATAGGTCAAGAGCTCCTCTGCATGCAGCCTGCTAGATCCAGGAGCAGTCATGAAATGGAGGAAATACAGTTCCAGGTTAAAGGTTACTGCCTCTGACTGAGAAAAATGCACTTCCTGTAAAGTTCTGGCAAAGTAGAAACTAACTTTGACCACTAGATGGCAGCAACGTCAAACATAACATTTCAGTATAATCTTTACAGCACATTACATACATTTATTATGCACAAAATGGGCAGAACACTCCCTGTCTGGCATAATTTATTATGTCACTACCTAAATAACTACTGCTATGCAGAAAAAAACATATAAACAGGAAATGGAATCCTAGCTAATCTGAAACTAAAATTATAATGTCAGTTCTAGGTCTAAGATAAATTTTGGAAGTCCCATTCTTTGCAATCTTGACCTCCACCTTCCTAACATTGCCATCCCTGCTTGGTAGAGCATTGACAATAAGTCCTACAGGCCACTCGTTCCTGCTCTCTTGGCTGTCCTTCAACAGAACAACATCACCCACTTTTACATTTGGGCGATCCTCAGTCCATTTCCTACGGTGTTGCAGATTTGACAGATACTCCCTCTTCCATCTTTTCCAAAAGGTGTCTGCCAAGCATTGTACTTGCTTCCCTTGTTTCGCATGAACTTGTGTTGTACTTATGGTTCCGGATGGAGCAACAAAGAGTTCACCTTTTGAGTCAACTACACTGCTGGGGTAAGGACCATAGGTGTATCTGGGTCTGGGGACACAGGAACTAAAGGCCTGGCATTCATAATAGCTGTAACCTCTGCCATAAAGGTGCTTAAAGTCTCATGGGTCAAGCGAGCAGTTTTGGTTTGTAGCAACATAGCGTCCAAGATTCGCCTGGCAATACCTATAAGTCTCTCCCACACACCACCCATGTGTGAGGAGTGTGGAGGATTAAAGACCCATGTACATCCTCTGTCTTGGAGAAAGTCTTGCAATTGTGATACGCTGGCACAAATGTTAAGTTCCTTGCAGCTCCTACAAAGTTTGTTCCTCTGTCAGAACAGAGCAGTTTTGCTGGGCCACGAATTGAGAAGAATATCCTGAAGGCATTAATAAAGCTTGATGTTGACATGGTTTCAAGTAGCTCTATGTGTACAGCTCGGGTGGACAAACAAGTGAAAAGGACTGCCCATCGTTTACTGTCTGCGCTGCCTCCTCTACTGTGGCGGGTTAAAACAGACCAAATACATCTAAGCCTACATTGGTGAAAGGTGGTTGAGCAATTACTCTGTCCTCTGGTAGCTCTGCCATCTTTTGACTTTGTAACCTCCCTCGCAGCTTGCGACAGATGACACATTTGTGTATGACGGCTGATACCAAGCATTTGCCACCAAGAATCCAGAATCATGCGGATCTAATTGCACCCTCTGTGATGTGTCGCCCTTGGTGAACTACTTGTTCATGATAGTACCTAACAAGCAGTGTCACAATGTGGTGATTATAAGGTATAATGACAGGCTGTTTCTCTACCTCTGAAAGCTCTGCAAGAGACAAATGTCCACCTACTCTCAACAACCCATTTTTGTCTAAAAAGGGGCTAAGCTTCCTAAGACGGCTTTGTTTTGGGAATGTTTTTTTTTTTTTTTTTTTTTTCAGTCAATTTCCTTCTGGAAATGTTTGTTTTGAATAGAAGAGATTATAACAGACTTTGCCTGAGCAAGTTCTTCTAGATTGACTTGTTCATCAAAACTTTCCCACCTTCTGACCTGATTGCTGCTGGTTTCCCTCTGGAAGGTTTTAGCAACATGAATGAGTCTGGCTAGGGTCTTAACTAATATCTTCCAGCAAGAAAATCTATCAAAGCAATGTGAGTGAAGTGTGGCTTCAGAAGCTCTGTTGCTGAAGCTTGTAATTTCAGATCTGATTTCAGGGTGAGCTTCAGGCTCTATGAGTGGATAAACATTAGCAGTGTCTATCTGCTCACAGTGTGGTTGGTACAAAAAGGATGGGCCTGATAACCAAATAGAGTTCTGAAGGCATGCTGCTTGAGTAGGCCTTGTGGCATAATCTGCAGGGTTTTGATCTGTAGATACATAGAACCACTGATCTGGGTGTGTAGACTGCCTGATTCTATTCACTCTGTTGGAGACATACAGATAGAACCTCCTAGTGGTGTTGCAAATGTACCCTAGGACAGTCTTGCTATCAGTGAAGAATTTCACAGCATCAAAATCAGTGTCTAGTTCATCTGTGATTAGCTCAGACATTTTGACTGCAAGTACAGCAGCACACAACTCTAAACGCGGAATAGTATGGGCTGGTTTTGGGCTTAATTTGGACTTTCCCATGACAAATCCAACATGACACACATTTTCTGCATCAATTACTTTCAAGTAAGCTACTGCACCTATAGCTGTGGTAGATGCGTCTGAGAAGATGCATAGTTCTTTCCTGCAAGCTGATGATAGAGATACGGGCACATAGCATCTGTCTATCTTTAGGTACTCGAACGCTTGCAAGGATCCTGTCCATTGAACCCAGTCTCTCTTGTGGAAGCAATGCATCTCATTCACTTTTCCCAGATGACAATTCACAAACTAAGGCCTTACCTATTATAGTACCAGGTAATACAAACCCTAGGGGATCATAGAGGCTATTTACGGTGGATAGAATGCCTCTACGTGTAAAAGGCTTTTCCTCTGAGGAAACTCTGAAAACAAAACTATCATTTTCTAGATCCCAACTTAGGCCTAGGCTTTTCTGCAAGGGAAGGGTGTCTGTACCTAGGCAAAGATCTTTAAGGTCCTTAGCTCTGTCTGCTACAGGGAAGGCTTCCATTACTTTTTGGCTGTTGGAAGCGATTTTATGAAGACGCAGATTGGATTCTGCCAGCATTTGCTTTGCTTTACTGAGGATGGATATAGCATCTTCAGGTGTGCTAGCAGAAGCGAGTCCATCATCTACATAGAAATATCTCAATACAAAGTGTTTGGCTTCTTGTCCATAGCGCTCTGCATTTTTCTGGGCCGCCTTTTGCATGCAGTATATAGCGACAGCAGGAGACGGGCTATTGCTAAATATGGGCACTTTCATTCTGTACTCGACAATTTCTTTGTATATGTCATTGTCTTTGTACCAGAGAAAATGTAGAAAGTCTCTGTGGTCTTCTCTGACAAGAAAGCAATAAAACATTTGTTGCACATCTGCTGTGAAAGCAACGGGCTCTTTTCTGAAGCGCATGAGGACACCTAGCAAAGTATTGTTTAGGTCAGGGCCACTCAACAGCACGTCATTTAAAGACACTCCTTTATACTCTGCACTGGAATCAAAAACTATTCTGATTTGGGTAGGTTTGTGTGGTTGGTAAACACCAAACATTGGTAGATACCAGTGTTCCCTGTCTGTCTCAAGTGGTCCTGCAACTTCAGCGTGATCATTGTCTAGCATCCCCTTAATGAATTCAGTGAAATCTCTTTTCACTTATGGCTTTCTCTGCAGTGTTTTGCTGAGTGAATGCAAACTCCCTGTTAGGCAATTGCTTGCTCCCTGTTAGGCAAAACACGTCTGGGTGTGCGAAATGGGAGACGGGCCACCCAAATGTGATTGTCATCTTGGTAAGCCTCTTTATCCATAATCTGCAAGAAGATCTAATCCTCTATAGAGAGGGACTGTTTATCATCATCTTTAGCTTTCTGAAATACTGTAATCCCTAGATTGTCTGTCTCAATGTTGTAATTGACTTCTTCTTTACCATATACTGTAGAAGAGTCACAGTGTTGTGTTGACCTGCCAAAGCTTTCCTTGACAATGAAGTTGTGGTGACAGGGACTGAGAAGGAATGTGCGTCCATTTGTTAACACAGGCGTCTTCAAAGTGCTAATGTTGTCAGGCTGGTGCACTGTCCCCAGGCAAACTTCTCCTACACTGACCCACCACAGGTCCAGTCTCTGTGCATAGGGGGCATTATAAGGTCCATTGATTTGCTGGCGTACCTTGTGTACCTGAAGGATATCTCTTCCAAGAAGGATAGAAACATCTGGCTCAACCAGGGCCGCCATCAGGGGGGTAAAGCCAATACCCCAGTAAGGGGCCCAGACCCAGGGGGGGCCCCGCCGATCCCGACCATTTTTTTTTTTTTGTCAGTTAACTTTAAATCAGTGCTCATATTTTTACTATCTTACACTGACTCAGCTCCAGTAACAGGCAGTGCGGGCGGTGCTCACTCACTGATGTCACGCGCCTGCTCCTCCCACTAGGCAGCGCAGGAGCGTGACGTCAGTGAGTGAGCGCTGCCGTCCGCACTGCCTGTTACTAAAGGGAGCTGAATGTAAGGTAAAGAGATGAGCGCTGATTTAAAGTTACTGTCTGCAGGATACAGATTACAGTTTAAAAATGTATCCTACTGTGAGCGGCGGGGAGGGGGATCTATGGATGGCGGCACTGTTATAGGGAGGGGGATCCGTGGATGACACTGGTATGGGGATCTAGACTGTGGATGTCACTGTTATCGGGGGGATCTGTGGATGACACTTATGGGGGGGATCTGTGGATGACACATAGCATAAGATGCTATATACGGTATGTGTCATCCACAAATCCCCCCGCCATAACAGTGTCAGCCACAGATCCCCCTCCATAACAGTGTCATCCACAGATCCCCCTCTATAACAGTGTCATCCACAGATTCCCCTATATAACAGTGTCATCCATAGGTTTTCCTCCATAACAGTGTCATCCAAAGATCCCCCTCCATAACAGTGTCATCCACAGATCCCCCTCCATAACAGTGTCATCCACAGATCCCCCTCCATAACAGTGTTATCCACAGATCCCCCTCCATAACAGTGCCACCCACAGATCGCCCTCCATAACAGTGCCACCCACAGATCCCCCTCCATAACAGTGCCACCCACAGATACCCCACCATAACAGTGCCATCCACAGATACCCCACCATAACAGTGCCATCCACAGATACCCCACCATAACAGTGCCATCCACAGATACCCCACCATAACAGTGCCATCCACAGATACCCCACCATAACAGTGCCATCCACAGATACCCCACCATAACGGTGCCATCCACAGATACCCCACCATAACGGTGCCATCCACAGATACCCCACCATAACGGTGCCATCCACAGATACCCCACCATAACGGTGCCATCCACAGATACCCCACCATAACGGTGCCATCCACAGATACCCCACCATAACGGTGCCATCCACAGATACCCCACCATAACGGTGCCATCCACAG
This sequence comes from Bufo gargarizans, assembly GCF_014858855.1. Taxonomy (NCBI): domain Eukaryota; kingdom Metazoa; phylum Chordata; class Amphibia; order Anura; family Bufonidae; genus Bufo; species Bufo gargarizans. The sequence continues at coordinate 339,198,038 of NC_058080.1, forward strand.
ATACCCCACCATAACGGTGCCATCCACAGATACCCCACCATAACAGTGCCATCCACAGATCACCCCACCATAACAGTGCCATCCACAGATCACCCCACCATAACAGTGCCATCCACAGATCACCCCACCATAACAGTGCCATCCACAGATCACCCCACCATAACAGTGCCATCCACAGATCACCCCACCATAACAGTGCCATCCACAGATCACCCCACCATAACAGTGCCATCCACAGATCACCCCACCATAACAGTGCCATCCACAGATCACCCCACCATAACAGTGCCATCCACAGATCACCCCCCCTATAACAGGGCCATCCACAGATCCCCCATAACAGGGCCATCCACAGATCCCCCCATAACAGGGCCATCCACAGATCCCCCCATAACAGGGCCATCCACAGATCCCCCCATAACAGGGCCATCCACAGATCCCCCCATAACAGTGCCATCCACAGATCCCCCCATAACAGTGCCATCCACAGATCCCCCCCATAACAGTGCCATCCACAGATCCCCCCATAACAGTGCCATCCACAAAAAGGGGCGGGTTAAAGGGTGTGGTCAATAGGCTGAGTCAAAGGGGAGGCAAAATTAGCTTTCGCCTGGGGGGGGGGGGGGGGGGGGGGGCGGGCAGGACTTAAGCTGTGTTAGGGGCCCCAAAATTTCTGATGGCAGCCCTGGGCTCAACAACTGGGATAAGGTAAGCAATTGAGCGGAGGTGGGGGTGGTGATGAGCTACTTCTGGAGATGGAATCTCAGTTTTGTCGTCAGGTATCATGCCACACTCTATTAGGGTAGGAAGTGGGAACTGCACTTTCTTATTGAAGGATTCAATGGTAAAGTCAGTAGCTCTTCTCCCTGTGGTTTCAATGGTCCCCGCACATTTCCTTAGAGTGTATGGAACTGCACTTGCCTTAAGGTTAAAGATATCAAAGAAATCAGACTTTGCAAGGGATCTGTTGCTCTGTTCATCTAGCACTGCATACATTTTCACTTCCCTTTCTTTCTTGCCAGTGGGATACACAGTCACTTGACAGATTTTAGAGCATGATCGTGCACTCTTGCCTCCACATACTTCAGTGCAATTAGACTATTACAGAGGAGATTGGGGTCTCTTGTTGCTCCCTGCCCTGATCTTTCCTGGGTTCTACAGTCTCTAGTGGGGCAGGAGCAGGGCCAGGGTGCAAAGCTGCAATATGTCTCTCACTGCCACATTCTGCACATTCAACTGGTATTTTGCAGTCTTTGGCAATCTGATAAGTAGATCCGCAGCACTTGAAACAGATGCCGTTTTGTTTAAGGAAGGACATCTGCTCTACAATGGGTTTGCTTCTAAAGTCTTTGCATTTCTTTAGTGGATGTGGTTTTTTGTGTATTGGACAATGTCTATCAGGGTTTTCTATGGTGTGTACCTTGTGGGTGCTTTGGTAGTCTGTGACTTCTGAAGGTACAGCTGTTTTGTGTGTGGATACATAGGTCCTACCGTGAGGTTTGTGTGATTGATTGCCGCTGGTGGTGAAGGCGAAACTGGGATCACTTCGGATTTTCGCTTGCTGTCGGACAAACCTAGAAAACACAGAGAAAGGGGGGAAAAGCGACTCCATAATCTTCTTTGAATTTACCTCCTAAAGACATCCACTTGTCTTTCCGATTTGAGGGTAGTTTCTCTACTATGGGATTAGTGCCTCTAGCTGTATCTAGATACGAAAGTCCTTGCAAGTAGCCATCCTCTTTGGCATATTCTATCTCTAGTAGAAGATCACTTAGTTCTTGTAGCCGCACTTTGTCTCTGTAGCCCGCCTTGGGAAAGACTTCAAGTTTTTTAAACAGTGCCTCTTCTATTACCTCTGGGGATCCATACATTTCTTCTAGTCTTCTCCAGGTCATGTTGAGTCCTGCTACAGGGTTGAATAGGTTTGCTCTTCTCATCCTCTTAACATGCTCTGCTGACTCGGTGCCAAGCCATTTTATTATTAAATTAAGCATTTCTGCTGGTGATAAGTTCAGAACCTCAGTGGCATTCAGAAAGGAAGATTTCCATGCCCAATAGTTTTCAGGACAGTCATCAAATTGGAGAAAGCCTGAGCTAACCATTTCTTTGCGGATGAGATATTTGGTGACATCCACTGCACATTGTTGTTCGCACATGTAATCTATAGGTTGAGGTGATGGGAACACTTGTTTTTTGTTCTTAGGGGTTTCTGGTGATTCATTCTTGGTTTGCTGGCAGCCGCTGACCTCATGTGGTTGATTGGGCCTGCTCAGGGGGTATGTGATCTTGGCCTGAATTCCTTTGCTTCAGGTTTAAGAGACTGTTCCTTTGTATGCGCATCAGTAAGGTTCTGGACATACTCACTTGTACGATCTGCAGATAATAGAGGTTTTTCTGGAACCTCGGAATCTTTATATGATTTTTCACTTGCTGACCGACTTTTTCCCATGTAGGCAGCGGCCTCTGCTTCAGCAGCTGCAGCTGTAGTCTGTCGCTGCAGGATGAGCAATTTTGATTCTAAAACCGCTTCTTCTTGTGCTATGGCAGCTTCCCTAGCTGCTTCCTTAGCTGCTTCCTTAGCTCTCTCTTGTGTGCTATGGCAGCTTTCTTTGCTGCTAACTCCTGCATCATCATGGCTTCTTTTTCTGCGTACTGTAGCTGGACGCGGGCAGCTTCTGCCTTGGCATGAGCTCTAACTGCTGAGGAACTTGCTGAGGACATCTTGCTAGCCCGTGAAGTTCTGGACACATGCGACTTTGCATTGTCTTGCTGGGCACTAGCAATGTTCTCCCTGCCTTGCTGTGTCGGCGGTAGCGTGGCATCAGCCTGGTACTTTGTTCCTGATCTTAGACTCATGCTGCAGTAATGGCGTCTCAGTTTATTCCAGACCGCCACGTGGGTTTTCATTTTACTGTTCTGCTTTGCGTTATTGAACTGTATAACACTAGTCAGACGGCTTAACAATAATTCAGAAGTCAAGAAACATGAGACATCAGATCTATATGTATTCTCTTTTCTGAATAACTTTGTAAAACTACAATATAAACATAAACAAAACATATGTGTCAATACATTAACCATAATACAGCAGCCTCACTCCATCAGTGAGAGTCTTAACAGACAATTCCATCATAAGTCCAGGAATAGATCAAGAGCTCCTCTGCATGCAGCCTGCGAGATCCAGGAGCAGTCATGAAATGGAGGAAATACAGTTTCAGAGTTCTGACTCTGAGAAAAATACACTTCCTGTAAAGTTCTAGCAAAGTAGAAACTAACTTTGACCACTAGATGGCAGCAACGTCAAACATAACATTTCAGTATAATCTTTACAGCACATTACATACATTATGACAGTGGACGTTACGTCCCAATATACAATAATCCCGATTGAAATTGGTCTACAGAGTGTAACGTTTTTATGGATCAGGATAAGCAGATAAAGGAGATTCTGAAAGTTTTTATCCTAGACTGTATAACCTATTGTTTGGAACATAATTATTTTTGGTATGGAGAAGATTTTTATGTGCAGGTTTCAGGAGTTGCAATCAGTGCGAAATTTACACCTAGTTTTGCAAACCTGTTCATGGCATTTTGGGAATATAAATATATTGACTCACAGGCCTATATTCCTATGGTAAAAGGTAATTTATGTTTATGGAAGAGATATATAGATGATTGCCTGTGTATATGGCAAGGGGATGAGTTGTCAATAAGGGATTTTTTATCTTGTATAAATAATAATAGCTGGAATATTGTTTTTACGGAAAGCATTAGTAAGGCAAAAGTCCAGTTTCTAGTTTATTCCCTGAATAAAGATAAGATCCAAACCATCACATATTTTAAACCCACTGACAGAAACAGCTACATAGATAAAAGCAGCGGCCATTATGATCCATGGATCAATAACATTCCAAAGGGCCAATTTCTGCGGATAAGGCGTAATTGCACTAATATAAATGACTATGATGAGCAAAGCAACATAATACTGAACAGATTTAAAGTAAAAGGCTATGGTTGTGAGTTATTAGATAAACAAAGAAAAGAGGTCAGGGATAATGATAGCAAAAAGATAAGAATGATAGTAGTAAAGGAGAAAAAATGGAGGGTAAGGAAGACTAGTATAATTTTGCGTTTATGACGACCTACTCAACATTTTATAAAATAATCAGCAGGCACTTCACCATCTGTATTTCACACATGTATAACACATTTATTAGTATTTAAAATGTTTTAAAAAAGATAGACAATATATTTAAATAAAATAAAATAAAAGGTAGATGACAATATATATAAATTATGCACACAATATAGAATGTTAGTAACTGTAGATAAATGTTGTAGAGTCAATTTATAATACAATAAAAAAATTACTTGAATAATCGGATAAAAAATTTGGATGTTAAAAAATTCGGATGTTAAGTAGCAGATAGAATGTCTTTGGTATATTTCTTCTGTAGTTTCCAAATATTATACGAATATATAAAGTATTTCTTGTCTTTATTGGTATAGATAGTCCAACATATTCCAAATATTGAATCAGTTTGCAAAAATGTTCATACTATATTATAGTTGCTTTATATTCAATCAATGATTTCTCCATATATTTCCTTAAGTTGTACCAAAGAGAGATCTGATATTCGCAATAGAATAGTGTAATTATAATTCATCAATGGGTGGTTTTCGAATGATTTAGTGTAGGTAATCTTGTTACAAAATTCGATTATGCTTGCTGTGTAGGCGTCCCTCTCACAGTTAAGCTGACTCACCCAAGTCTGAAGCACTTGTGTCTGCGATATATTGGTTTCATTCAGATGTCAATGGCTCTTGGTATCAAATGGAAGAAAGTTGAAGTTGTTGGAGATCTTGTATAGTCCTTACTTTTTCGATTCCTTAATCCTTAATCCTGCAGGATGGTTTGGTCTATTGTTTATAGTAATCCTGCAGGATTAAGGATTAAGGAATCGAAAAAGTAAGGACTATACAAGATCTCCAACAACTTCAACTTTCTTCCATTTGATACCAAGAGCCATTGACATCTGAATGAAACCAATATATCGCAGACACAAGTGCTTCAGACTTGGGTGAGTCAGCTTAACTGTGAGAGGGACGCCTACACAGCAAGCATAATCAAATTTTATAACAAGATTACCTACACTAAATCATTCGAAAACCACCCATTGATGAATTATAATTGCACTATTCTATTGCGAATATCAGATCTCTCTTTGGTACAACTTAAGGAAATATGTGGAGAAATCATTGATTGAATATAAAGCAACTATAATATAGTATGAACATTTTTGCAAACTGATTCAATATTTGGAATATGTTGGACTATCTATACCAATAAAGACAAGAAATACTTTATATATTCGTATAATATTTGGAAACTACAGAAGAAATATACCAAAGACATTCTATCTGCTACTTAACATCCGAATTTTTTAACATCCGAATTTTTTATCCGATTATTCAAGTAATTTTTTTATTGTATTATAAATTGACTCTACAACATTTATCTACAGTTACTAACATTCTATATTGTGTGCATAATTTATATATATTGTCATCTACCTTTTATTTTATTTTAATATATTGTCTATCTTTTTTAAAACATTTTAAATACTAATAAATGTGTTATACATGTGTGAAATACAGATGGTGAAGTGCCTGCTGATTTATTTTATTTTATTTATATACCTGTTAAGAGATTGGGTGAATCACTTGCAGCAGAGCACCATTACCGTGGTGTCAAATAGAGAGAGCCACTATAATTTATAATTTCAATATCTACTCAACATTTTGCCAACAAAAAAAAAAGTTATACAAAAAAATTGGGATATACTAAAAAATGATCCAGTCATTGGTGATTCTGTATCTAACGGCCCCCTTTTATATTAAAAAAGCGCCAAGTTTGAGGAATAAAATGGTGCACAGCTATATTGAAAAACAGTCCAAACCCAATGCTGAGACGGACCGATTCACATGGTGCGGTTTTTGCAGCGGGTGTAAGAACAGAAGTAGTGCTGATAAAAAGATCAGAAATATCAATAAAGTTATATTGGGGACAGATAGAAAAGAATTCAGAATAAAAGGGAATATGTCCTGCGAGACAGCAGGGGTTATATACATCCTGGAGATCTCCTGCGGTTTGTACTATGTAGGGAGGACCCTATGTAAACTTAAAACTAGGATTGGTGAACACATCAGAAATATCAAAAAAGGCTTAGAAACACATAGTGTTTCAGCACATTTTAAAAGTGTTCATAAAAAAAAAACGACTGGTCTTTAATTTTTAGGTGCGGAGAAAGTGACAAGATTTTGGAGAGGAGGTGACCCAATTTAGCAGATAAATAAAAAAGAGGCTCAATGGATTTTTGATATTGACTGTCTTCAACCTAAGGGGCTCAATATAGAATGTGTGATATTAGGGCAGTGATGTAGTTTTTTTCTTTTTGGTCCTGCGTTTTTATTAAAATACATAAGATAATTTCCCCTATATAGAAGATATTTTGGTAATTCTCTTATACTGCCTGTGAATATTAATCCTAAGATTTATCTTTGTTTTTGCACAATGCTTTATCATGGCACTCTATTTCTATTACGGACATTTGATTTTATGTTTGTGATATTTAAGTATATAAGTGATGTATCACTATGACTGTAATTTATTAATTTGTATACATAGTTTTTTTAAGTATTTATAATCATCTGTTGTTTTTTATGTAAAATAATAAATAAATAAATTCGGGATGACTGCCGGTTCTGCTAGTATTAAGGACTGACACGGAGGTTTGCCGGTTGTGTTAGGGTTAACACCTGACACGGAAGTAGTTACCTGGATGTATAAATAGACACCGGTATTAAGTTATGTAGAGCCCCTGACGAAGCCATTGGGCGAAACCCGGGGTCGGGCAGCGACATTTCAAATGTTTTTTACATGCTGATTACTAGCTGTGCTTTTGTGAGTATAATAAAGTCTTTACTCTTTATTACTATCACAGGTACTGCACTATGTTTCTGATCTTTTGAAAGGTTACCTTTGCCCTGTGGAATTTCGGTCGGCAGTGTGGCGTGTTCTTGTGGGGAAGCTTCAGCGTAGGAAATGAACTGACTGCGCTTTCCTTCTATAAGGCTATCTTTTAAGAAGCGTGGACCTGGACTATTGCTTTGTTGATTGTGTGTTATAAGGAGGAAGGATCGATTCCTATTTTCAGAACTGCTGCTGTTTAGTCTTCAATTTTACACATAGAATTTTCTTCTTTTATCTGATTCTATTGACCAGACTCTTGGCTACTGAGACTGGACTTTGTGGAAGACAGGGTGGTGCTTAACCGACTGGAAGCATTATCTGCTGCAATCCAACCGACCACCTGGTCTCACTGATCTGACTTCAAGGTTGGTGTCCTGCACCACCCTGCAAACTGGGGCATGAAGCTAGGTATCGTGGATGAGTGTCTTTCTTGTGCTCTGGCAGCAGGCAGTTTCACTGTGCCCAGGGCTATGGACTCTGCGTGCACCATCTGCAGCAAGACCACTTCCCCGTCCCTTACTGCTCGTCTTGCGCATATTAAATGGTATATATGCTTGCAAGTATGTCACACGTACAGTAGCGCAGGTTTTGTAAGTGTATGTGCAAATAAAGTACACAGAATGTCCGATATTTTTAGGATGCGCACATGTTAAACAGGAGATGTAGCACAGATAATGTCACTGTCCACAGCATCTACGAAAAAAGTACACTGAATGTCACAGATAATTTTAGGATGCGCAAACGTTATACAGAAGGTATAGCGCAAGTAATGTCGCTGTCACCAGCGGCTAATAAAAAATGACACTGAATGAATGTCACTGATATTTAGGATACGCAAACGTTATACAGGAGGTATAGCGCAAGTAATGTCGCTGTCACAAGCGGCTAATAAAAAATTACACTGAATGAATGTCACTGATATCTAGGATGCACAAACGTTATGCAGGAGGTATAGCGCAAGTAATGTCGCTGTCACCAGCTAATAATATATATTGCAGATACAACTATAGTCCTTAAAAGGACTTTTGGGTCTCTAACAATTCCACACAATTTAGCGCAGGTTGCGCTAATAATTATATTGCTTCCAGATACAACAATAGTCCTTAAAAGGACTTTTGGGTCTCTAATAAGTTTTTTCACTAAAATATTACTATTTCACTCCCTACACTATCTGTCCCTTCTTTCGCACAACTCTCCCTGACTAAGACTGAGCCGAACACGTGTCATCTGGTGCTATATAGCACCGGATGATTCGTTCCGGCCAGCCAATCACTATAATGCCAGTAGCCAACATGGCTACGGCATTACAGTAAGTGCCAGTACCTCCGTGCACGTTTATCAAACGTGTGGGAAGGAGACTCGAGCATCGCGCTCGATCACACGTGGTGTTCGGCCGAACACCGCGATACGTGAGTAAAATTAGTGTTCAGCAGAATATGCTCCCCCAACACTATTAAAGAGTGAAGTGCATATGTATTTTTCTTGTAGTACTGAAATACGCCCCTATACGCTTTCACCAGAAATAACTGCAGAAGTGAAATGCGTATATATTTTTCTTTTTTCTAAAGATACTAAGATATAAGCCACTAAGGCTTTTCAACATAGCATTTGAAGCCCAATAACAAATAGCTGGAATGATAGAGCAGTCTAATGGCTATTTGGATCCCCAAATAATCTTTCTCTGCACTTATAAATCGCTTTCCTATCAATGTCCCTAGTCGCCTTCTGATGTCTCTCCCTGCACTTAGATGCTGTGAAATGATTCCTCCCTATCCTTTCCCTGCACTTATAAATCGTTTTTTCTGTCTTTTTTTTTTCCACAATCAAGTTTTTCCAATTGCTGTCCCTAGCACCTTCACATGTCTGTCCCTGCAATCTGAACGCTGGAAAATGTCTGACTCTAAGATAGCTGCCGTATATATAGGTCTATGACATCACACGGCTGGCTGCTGATTGGCTACATGCAGGCATGTCAATCAGGGTGATCCCGCCTTCCCAGAGTTCCTTGCCCCATGTCCTCAGTCCTCGAAAAAATGTGATTCGTTACCGCGAAGCGTGAGGAAATTCCGCTTTGTCAACTTCGATTCGCTCATCTCAAAATATTAACTTATATTTTCTAAAAACAATAATACATTAATTTATGAGAACATGAATCCTTGACTTTAGAAATGAGACTGTGGAGCTTGAAAAGTGTACCTAGGGCCCAACGTCACCTTCAAAAATCTCCTTTTATCTCTGTCCTGATCCTCTTATATGATTAATAATCCCTTCTGATCCGACCAATGTTTTGTTAACTACTTGGCTGCTTCTGAGTAGGAAACACTGGAACAGGCAAGGATTTCTTTCAGTTTATTATTTTGCTGTATATTATATGCATATTTCTATAGACATTTTACTTGGATAATGCTATGCACATTAGGACTATTTATGTAATACATTTGTCACATATAGCTCACATAAATAGTGAACTACTAATATATAATAGGTACTGAGTTTATAGGCTTAGTTATCCTGCAATGTGGTGTTTCACTTGCTAGTTCAGTTTAAAACTCATTGCACCTTTAAGTTACTAGATGGTGATAAGCATATCATATACAGCAATACAAGCATTGTCTTTTCTCTGCAATATTTAATGTGAGGAAAAATGTTATGTAAAAATGCTTTATTACCTTAATGAGTGCATCAGGAGCACTGGTTTTGCCAGGGTATAATCTGTTCTCAGTAGGGGTTAGGAGAAAGCTGTGTGTTTTTTGTGTGAAATTGACAGTTGCAATATAATAAGAAGAAATGTATTAATATATTTTATGATTTGCATTGTAGAAATACTGATAACAGCTTGGCTTTACAGTCTGAACATAAGAGGGGACACATTTAATATGCAACCCAGTAATTAGAAGATTAATAATGTAAGTAAAGCAGCTCCTAAGGAATGCAATGTGAGTTGAAAAAGAGAAGAATGTTTAATAGGAATGGTAGAGAACGTCCTCAGCAGAAGAATGAACAATACTCTAAATCAGGGTAGCAACATTTTGAAGCAGTAAGGCTACAGAATATGGAAGGTGAACTATTGACACAATACTCCATGGAAGAAGAAACAGAAGCACCACTGTATCAAGATTATAAACCACCAGCGCTAGATGCTATCCAGTTGCCAAAATATGTTCTATACTTGTTGATGGCAGCACTTGTAGTTATAGTAGTAGCATATGCAATCGTGGGTCATTTGATGAAAGATCTTCTACATGATTTTGCAGGTAAGCATTATATTAGTGAGATCTGTTTTCAAAATGAACTTGCGAATGGATATATATCACAAATGAAAAATGGAAAAATAGATGTTGAATGTTGAGATAGATTATATGAATAAATTTGTTTTATAGGTATTTATTCTCTCTATAGAGATATTCTATGAAATAGAAAACTATGGATATTGAAGAATTAGTGAGTTATTTAAGAATTATGTCCTAGTGTTTATAATTATATATATATATATATATATTTACACACATACAAACAAACATAAAGGGAATCTGTCACCAGTTTTATGCTGCTAGGTTATAACAGCTCCAGCGCATGCCAAACGAGCCCCCATATTCATGAGCTCACGGCTCTCCCCACCCACCTGCTTCTGATCGACAGTTATTTCCATCTGAATCAGCAGCTGGTGAGCGGGGAGAGCCGTGAGCTCATGAATATGGAGACTCATTCAACATGCGCTCAAACCCTTTAGTACAAGGCTTTGGCAAAATGACTGGGTCAATTAAACATGGTGAATGGTGACCCAGCATTTTGCTAAGGAGACCCATCACTAGTTTATGTTGCCCTTAGTTAGGACACCATACAATTGGTGAAGGATTCCCTTTAAATGCATTTTATTGGGATTTTATGTGATAGTTCAACATAAAGTAGCAAATATGTGTGAAGTAAAAAGAAAATGATGCATGGTTTTGAAATCTTTTAATAAATAAAAATCCAAAATGTGTGATGTGTATTTGTATTCAGCCCCCTGTACTCTGAGACTCCTAAATAAAATCCAGTGTGACCAATTGCCTTCAGAAGTCACATAATTATTAAATAGAGTACACCTGTATGAATTTTATTCTCAGTATAACTACAGCTGTTCAGTGAAGGCCTCAGAGATTTGTTAGTGAACTTTAGTGATCAAACAGCATCAAGAAAACCAAGGAACACACCAGACAGGTCAGAGGTAAAGTTGTGGAGAAATGTAAAGTAGGGTTAGATTACAAAAAAAATATCCCAAGCTCTGAACATCTCACTGTTCAATCTAAAATCCGAAAATGAAAGGAATATGGCACAACTGCAAACCTACCAATAAATGGCTGTCCACCTAAACTGACAGCCCAGGCAAAGAGAGCTCTAATTAGAGAAACAGACTTGGTCATTCTGGAGGAGCTGCAGGGATCAACAGCTCAGGTGGGAGAATCATGAACTCCAAAAATGTGGCCTTTATGGAAGAGTGGCAAGAAGAAAGCTATGAACCGCTGAGTGACCACCCATACGTGTTTTTACTGTTGTCACTAAGGGGTCTTAGGCAAGGCCGCTGCTTTTTTACGGCGGCCCAGTCTAAGCGCTGCACGGGTCTCCCGTGCAGATAGGAGCGACGGCAAGGCTCTCACATGAGAGCCGCGGCCCTGCTCTAAGAGCCCGGACTGGCAGGAGTGCTGATCTGGGCTGTTTAACACTTTACACGCGCCTGCCACATATAGAGTGCTGACAGAGGGAGCAGACTCCCTCTGTCTCCCATCGGTACCCCGCAAATGGGATCGCGGGGTGCCGATGTGTGTGAAGGCTGGATGGGGTCTCGTTTAGGCCCTCTCTGGTGCAGCCTGCTGGTCAATGTTAGAATAGTACTGAATTTAAAATACAATGCACTATAGGAATAATGCATTGCATTTTAAAATCAATTAGAATGTTGTTTGTTAATAAACACATTTATTAAATAAAAAAATCACATAAAATAAATCTCCCCAATATGTTTGCTGTTGCCGACCCCATAATGACCCGGACTACATAAATATCATGTAAATTATCCCCTACGATGAACGCAGTAAAAAAATAAACAAACAAAAATACAGAATTGCTCATTTATTCTTAGTTGCCACTGAAAAAAATGCAATAACAAGCAATCAAAAAGTGTTATTTATTCCAAAATGATACCAATGAAAAATACAAGTCGTCCCACAAAAATCAAGCCCTCATACAACTCCATAGAAATAAAAATAAAAAAGTTATGGGTCTTGGGAAGCGGTAATGCAAAAACATTTTTTCTTTTAAAAAAAGGGGTTTTATTGCAAGAAAGTTGAAAAATTTAATAAAACTATAAGTATTGTAATCATAGTGACCCAGACAATAAAGATATTATGTTATTTATACTGAAAAATCAACGCCATTTATAACGTAAAAACGCTGTGGCAGTATTGCTGTTTTTCCCATCTCCCTCCCAGAAAGAGTTATTAAAAGTTAATCAAAAAGTTATGTGTACCCCAAAATGGTGCCATTAATTAAACTACAACTTGTCCCTCAAAAAACAAGCCATCATAAAGCTATATAGACAGAAAAATAAAAAGTTATAGCTCTTGGAACACGATGATGAAAAAAGGAAGAAAAATGCTTGGTCAGTAAGGTCCAAAACAGGCTGGTCACTAAGGGGTTAAAGCAAACCATAAGAAATCCTGTTTGCCGTTTTCAACAAGCCATGTAGGGGACACAATAAACATGTGAAAGAAGGTTCTCTGGTCAGGTTAGAGCAAAGTTGAACTTTTTGGTCTAAATGCAAAACGCTATGGGGATGTTTTCTTCAGAAGGGACAGGGAATCTCGTCAGAGTTGATGGGAAGATGGATGGAGCTAAATACAGGGCAACCTGGTAGAGGCTGCAAAAGACTTGAGACTGGGGCGCAGGTTCACCTTCCATCAGGACAATGACCATACAGGCAGAGCTAAAATGGAATTGTTTAGATGAAAGTATATTCATGTGTTTGAATGGCCCAGTCAAAGTCCAGACCTAGATTCCAAAGAAAATCTGTAGCAAGACTTGAAAATTGCTGTTCACAGATGCTCCCCATCCAATCTGACTGAGCTTGAGCTATTTTACAAAGAAGAATGGGCAAAACGTTCAGCCTCTAGATGTGCAAAACTGGTAGAGACATACCACAAAAGAATTGTACTTTTAGTTGTAGCGAAAGGTGGTCCTGCAAAGTATTGGGCTGAATACAAATGCACGTCATGCTTTCCAGATTTTTATTTATGAAAAATTATGAAAACCATCATACCAACGTATCATTTTCTTTTCTGATCACATATACTTGCTATTTTGTGTTGGTATATAACATAAAATCCCAATAAAATACATTTAAGTTTGTAGGTGTAGTTTGTGGGTGTAATGTGAAATTTTTTTCGGTACAATTTAAAAATGATATGACCTTTTCATTTTAGAAAACAATTAACGTAGGCTCACTTGCATTCGCGGAATTCACAACATCAACAGTTTAGGCACTCCCTAAAAACACCTCTTTTTAAGATGGCCTTATCATATCCCTAATTTAACTGTAACCCCCACCCCTTTCTTCAACATCATTCTTCAAAACCTGATCCATCATCAAACACTATCCACAACATCCAATACACTCAGAAACACTACAGATATCAGTCTATTATTTATACTCCCCTATTTTGTTAAGAAGCACTTTTTACCTTTTGTGTCACCCTTGTCTCCTCATAAATTGCAAGCCCTCATTCATCTTGTTTTAATTGTTGACTTGTTTGTTGTTATATAATGTATGATTTTGTTTGTACATGAACCCTCTGATTAAGTGCTGTTGAATATGTTGGCACTATATAAATAAAGCCTATTATTGTTAATTCAGTAGTTTTGGCAGCAAGAATAGCATGGGAAAAGTCTGTGGGGCCTGTCAGTCTGCACATTATCATTGGAATCATAATTTATGGAAATGTAGGTTTAGGGCGCGGGGCCTAGCAGAGTCTGTGAGCGGCAGCATGAAGTGAGAGTTCCTGCTACAAATCGCTGATATAAACACTGTGGGCATTGAAATTGCTGGACCACCACCCACTTCTATCCCTGAAGGGCTATTTCACACGACTGTGAACAGCCTGGGAAACGCAGTCTATATGTTGGCTGCATATCTCTGACATAAACTGACGCGGTTGACCTGGGAACACCTGTGTGTGCTGGCGGATTGACCATAGACTATACAGGAAAATTTCCCAGTGGGCCGATGTCCAGGGGGCCGCCTGAGCCCTTCTCACGGCCACCAGCCAGGTAAGTAATGATCTGTCGCTCCCATAGTTAATTAACGCTGGAGCTATCAAGTTGTACCTGGCTAGCGACCACAGGTGCCCTCCTGATGCCTGAATTCAATTGTATTGTCATCCTGAGGAAATTGGAGTAGGTGGACAGAATGTTGCAGCTTGAGCTGGCTACCACAGAGGGGCAGGTTCTGAGGAGGTATTTTGTGCTGCTAGGGCATTATTTTGTGCTGCACTATGGTTTTTGATGATGCTGGGGCAGTTTATTGTGCTGCACTAAGGTATTTGGCTCTGCTGGGGTGGTATTTTGTGCTGTAATATGGTATTGCTGACCCTGTTTACTTTTGTTGGCCGTGCCTTCTGTCAATTTGATCCTGGTTTTTTGTTCCCAGGCTTATTTATACGTTTCCGGTATGCCCCTGCCTGTGTAAATCAGCCTTTAGACTGTCTTTACCCCTTCTGTAGTACTGGGGACTGGAAAAATGGCTGGTAGAGGAGCCAAAATCAGCAAGGAAGTGGCAGGAGAACAGAAATATCAAAATGGCACTGAATGCCCACTCTGGCAAGTTGCTAGTCATCAATACTGCTGCTAAGGCCTCTTTCACACTTGCGTTGTCCGGATCCGGCGTGTACTCCACTTGCCGGAATTACACGCCGGATCTGGAAAAAACGCAAGTGTACTGAAAGCATTTGAAGACGGATCCGTCTTCAAAATGCTTTCAGTGTTACTATGGCAGCCAGGACGCTATTAAAGTCCTGTTGTCATAGTAGTAGTGGGGAGTGGGGGAGCGGTATACTTACAGTCCGCGCGGCTCCCGGGGCGCTCCAGAGTGACGCAGAGCGCCCCATGCGCATGGATGACGTGCCATGCGATCACGTGATCCATACGCTTGGGGCGCCCTGACGTCACTCTCGAGTGCCCCGGGAGCCGCACGGACGGTAAGTATGCTGCTCCCCCGCTCCCCGCTACACTTTACCATGGCTGCCAGGACTTTAGCGTCCCGGCAGCCATGGTAACCATTCAGAAAAAGCTAAACGTCGGATCCGGCAATGCGCCGAAACGACGTTTAGCTTAAGGCCGGATCCGGATCAATGCCTTTCAATGGGCATTAATTCCGGATCCGGCCTTGCGGCAAGTTTTCAGGATTTTTGGCCAGAGCAAAAAGCACAGCATTCTCCGGCCAAAAAACGTTCCGTTCCGGAACTGAAGACATCCTGATGCATCCTGGACGGATTTCACTCCATTCAGAATGCATTAGGATAAAACTGATCAGGATTCTTCCGGCATAGAGCCCCGACGACGGAACTCTATGCCGGAAGAAAAGAACGCAGATGTGAAAGAGCCCTCAGCTGGCTGGATTTGTCAGAATGCCAGTACATCTGTCACAGGCCAAATGGCCTGTACCAAATGGGATTTCTGTGTATAAGTGGAGAGAAAGGGGGCGCCATGACTGAAGCTGCTGCCACTGACTTCAGCAATGAGGCTTTGCGAGTACCCATCATTAGAACTCAGAAAGGACAGCCTCACCAAGATGAGAACCTGCTGTAAAGGATGTGTTTCTGACTGTAAGGACTACTGGGACTGTGACTACTTTTACACTATTTAACATAGAAATGAGCACCCTTAAGGAGGAGTTCTTCCGTATGAGGCATGCTCTACAATGGATTGCAGCATAAGAGTGCCACATGAGTGAGGCTACTTTCACACTTGCTCTTTCCCTTTCAGTCATAGGATTTCAATAGCGGAGGAAAACGCTTCAATTTTGTCCCCATTCATTCTCAATGGGGACAAAACTGAACTGAACGAAAAGGAATGCACCCGTTACATTTGGTTGTGTCCCTATCGCGGACAAAATAATGCTGCAAGCAGTGTTTTTCTGTCTGTGATGTGGTGTGGAGCAAGACGAAATAGAAAATGGATCCGTCCCCCATTGACTTTCAATGGAGTTCATGACGGATTTGTCTTGGCAATGTTAAAGATAATAAAACCACACCAGTTCATAACGGATGCAGGCGGTTGTATTATAAGAACGGGAGAGTTTTTGCTAATCCATGATGGATCCAGCAAAAACGCTGGTGTGAAAGTAGCCTTACATGGAGGATAAGTTGCTCTCCTTAGGCAGAGACATTTACAGACACAAGCTACAAATTTCCTCTCTCATGCACATGACCATGATTTGAGTCTGCATCCAACTTGCATTTTTTGCGGGTTGGATTTGGACCCATTCACTTCAATGGGGCCGCAAAAGATGCGGAATGCACAGAGTACATATTTGTGCTTTGCCACAAGGTTCCCCTCCACATCCTGATCTTGTTAAACTACTTGTCAAGACAGAAACACAATTCTAATAGCGGCTAGAAGCAAACCTGGCATTATCAATGGGCAAAGTATTATATTTCCCCCCTGATTATTCATCTGATATTCAGAAATAGAGAACATCTATTCACGTGTCTTACTCTATACTATATCTAGTGAAATTGAGAGTCACAACATTGGGAACTACCCATTTTTTTAATCCCAAAGATTCAACAAGATAGACGGATCAAAATGAGCAACACCTGCAACAAGAAAACTGTCAGTGAAGTTAAATCATTTAAATTGTTGTACCCTTGGGGTTGCCCTTAGTGAATGCTTGGTGTATACTGTTTTCTATGTTATAGCCTACAGAGCTCTTTTATCTTGAGTTGACTTAAGTACCTTCTAGCACTCTTATACAGGTGAAACTTGAAAAATTTGAATATTGTGCAAAGTTCATTTAAAGTAATGCGACTTAAAAGGTGAAACTAACATATGAGATAGACTCATTACATGCAAAGTGAGATATTTCAAGCCTTTATTTGCTATAATTTGGATGATTATGGATTATAGCTTATGAAACCCCCAAGTCACAATTTTGAGGTCCCCTTTGCTCAGGGGATATGGATTAATTAGCTGACTAGAGTGCGACAATTTGAGCCTGGAATATTGAACCTTTTCACAAAATTCTAATTTTAAGCTGCATAAATGCAATTCCTTTTAATTTGCATTACTGAAATAAATGGACTTTTGCATAATATTCTAATTTTTAGAGTTTCACCTGTATGCCTTGCTTCATGGTGGATTAATGCCTTACCCTGCTCGATGACCATAATCACATGTCGATGACTTTTGTGCTTTATAATTTTAATATTTTCTTTTTTGTTTGAGCCCACCGTGCTGTCGGATGTCCGGCTGCAGCATGGCAAACATGCAGAGAGGCGACTGGACAAAAAACACAGCATGCTGTAGTTTTATTCCGGCCGCCTCTCGGCATGTTTGTCGTGCTGCCTGAATGGGGCCGGAGTGGACTTCCGCCAGCACGATGGACTTGTGATAGCACGGATCCGACAGACTGTTCCTCCACCTGAACATCCTGCCAAAAAAGGCTACAGCCAGTGTAACAGTAACCGTAAATGCACTAATCTTGTTTTCTGTATGCCTGGATTGTTTGCATTGCGATGCTGCCATCTTGTGGGATATTAGAGGAAAGTGCCGGGGTTATTTACTGTTCCTGGTGTCTATGCATATTCAATTTGTGATAACAGATATTCAATTCAGTTTTGGCCTGAAATGCCCTGGTTTTAGGAGATTGTGTTAAAAGATTTACTCTTATGAACTACTTGCATATACATAGGCCTACAATTATTTGTCTTCTTAATGGATCCTCAGTGAGCCATTCTTTTCATTCCACATGGAATAGGTGAATTGGTACCTAGAATCATTCAATATGAATGTCTGTCCCTCAAACTATGCAATGAGGGTGGATATTTATTATTTTATTTATTATTAAAGCGCCATTCATTCCATAGCGATGTACATATGAAAAGGGGTATACATGCATAATACAGACAGTTGCACTAAGCATGAACATGACGAGTTAGAAAGTAGTACAGAAGGAGAGAGGGCCTTGCCCGTGAGGGCTTACAATCTACATGGTATTGGAGAATGACACAGTAGGTGAGGGTGAAGCTGGTCATGGCGGTATAGAGGCAGCAGGGTCACTGGTTGTACAGGTCCTTCTAAAAAAATTAGCATATTGTGATAAAACTCATTATTTTCTGTAATGTACTGATAAACATTAGACTTTCATATATTTTAGATTCATTACACACCAACTGAAGTAGTTCAAGCCTTTTATTGTTTTAATATTGATGATTTTGGCATACAGCTCATGAAAACCCCAAATTCCTATCTCAAAAAATTTGCATATCATGAAAAGGTTCTCTAAACAAGCTATTAACCTAATCATCTGAATCAACTAATTAACTCTAAACACCTGCAAAAGATTCCTGAGGCTTTTAAAAACTCCCAGCCTGGTTCATTACTCAAAACCGCAATCATGGGTAAGACTGCCGACCTGACTGCTGTCCAGAAGGCCATCATTGACACCCTCAAGCAAGAGGGTAAGACACAGAAAGAAATTTCTGAACGAATAGGCTGTTACCAGAGTGCTGTATCATGGCACCTCAGTGGGAAGTCTGTGGGAAGGAAAAAGTGTGGCAGAAAACGCTGCACAACGAGAAGAGGTGACCGGACCCTGAGGATGATTGTGGAGAAGGACCGATTCCAGACCTTGGGGGACCTGCGGAAGCAGTGGACTGAGTCTGGAGTAGAAACATCCAGAGCCACCGTGTACAGGAGTGTGCAGGAAATGGGCTACAGGTGGCGCATTCCCCAGGTCAAGCCACTTTTGAACCAGAAACAGCGGCAAAAGCGCCTGACCTGGGCTACAGAGAAGCAGCACTGGACTGTTGCATGTCATTCGGAAATCAAGGTGCCAGAGTCTGGAGGAAGACTGGGGAGAGGGAAATGCCAAAATGCCTGAAGTCCAGTGTCAAGTACCCACAGTCAGTGATGGTCTGGGGTGCCATGTCAGCTGCTGGTGTTGGTCCACTGTGTTTTATCAAGGGCAGGGTCAATGCAGCTAGCTATCAGGAGATTTTGGAGCACTTCATGCTTCCATCTGCTGAAAAGCTTAATGGAGATGAAGATTTCATTTTTCAGCACGACCTGGCACCTGCTCACAGTGCCAAAACCACTGGTAAATGGTTTACTGACCATGGTATTACTGTGCTCAATTGGCCTGCCAACTCTCCTGACCTGAACCCCATAGAGAATCTGTGGGATATTGGGAAGAGAGAGTTGAGAGACGCAAGACCCAACACTCTGGATGAGCTTAAGGCCGCTATTGAAGCATCCTGGGCCTCCATAACACCTCAGCAGTGCCACAGGCTGATTGCCTCCATGCCACGCCGCATTGAAGCAGTCATTTCTGCAAAAGGATTCCCGACCAAGTATTGAGTGCATAACTGAACATAATTATTTGAAGGTTGACTTTTTTTGTATTAAAAACACTTTTCTTTTATTGGTCGGATGAAATATGCTAATTTTTTTAGATAGGAAATTTGGGTTTTCATGAGCTGTATGCCAAAATCATCAATATTAAAACAATAAAAGGCTTGAACTACTTCAGTTGGTGTGTAATGAATCTAAAATATATGAAAGTCTAATGTTTATCAGTACATTACAGAAAAGAATGAACTTTATCACAATATGCTAATTTTTTGAGAAGGACCTGTAGGCTTGTCTAAAGAGGTCAGTTTTTAGGTTTCTTTTGAAGCATTCCACTGAAGGTGAGAGTCTGATATGTTGGGGTAGCGAGTTTCAGAGAATGGGAGATGCACGGGAAAAATCTTGGAGGCGATTGTGAGAAGAGGTGATAAGAGGAGAGGAGAGAAAGAGGTCTTGTTAGGATCGGAGATTGCGTGTGGGGATGTATCGGCAGAGGGGAGAGGCAGAGGAGTAACCGGGTGAGAGGTGGATTAGTTGGGCAGCAGAGTGGAGGATAGATTGGAGGGGTGCGAGAGTGCTAGATGGAAAGCCACAGAGGAGGATGTTGTAGTAGTCTACAACATCCTACAGCATTTTCGAAGACTCAAAGTTGAGGAAAGCGCGGATGCGGGAGATGTTTTTGAGTTGGAGGCGGCAGTTGGTGGAAAGGGCTGTATCCAGCAAAATAATTTGCTGCAGAATATATTTTAATAGCAGTTTATATAGCACTTCAATAATATGGTGATTATGGAGGATATGTGTTGTGATATTGGGATAATTGAGATATCCATTATACGGATACAGTAATGTGAATGGACCCTAAGGATCTGTCACTTTCTGATCTTTGGTGTATTCGCCACCCAGTTGTGCAACAATTCTCTTGCTGTTTCAGGACACAAGAGATGCTATCATCATGGTTTGATTTGGCCCAGGGGACGGAGAGGATTATCCAGCAATTAGACTCCGTGGAGATTACTTCCAATTACTATTACACTTGAAGTTTTTTTTGTTGGATAAACCCTTTAAAGGGGTTATCCAACCCCTAAAATGCCTCCCCATACGCCAAGGCCCCTCACACACATAGTACTTACCTCGCTCCCCAGCACCCGCGTTTCTCCTGATGGCTGCCAGGCTGCTGCTGCATCTCCCCGTCACGTGGATGGGCATCACGGGTGGCTTGGCGCATATGGGGAGACATTTTAGGAGTTGAATAACCCCTTTAAGGATTTATGGTCCTTTAACCCCTTTTGGCTACAGACTGTCCTACAAATGCACTTGCTGTACAACAGTATTTTTAATACAATGAGAGTACTGCTCCATATTTTGGGGGTTGCTGTCAAGAACTTTTTTAAGGGGATTGATGTACAAAATTAAAACCAGGCATCATATAGTGCATGACAATACCTTTCTAATAAAAATAGAACTAGCATAAATCTCCAGAGATCTCCACATTCACTGCTCCATTTGCTCTGCTAGATTATCTTCAGCCTGGAAGCTCAGGGGGTGTGTCCCTTCTGTGGCAGCTGTCTCCCTGTAACTTCCATAACTTAGCAGTTTTTTTTAAATGGGAAATGGGATTTAGACATGCCAAGAAAAGAAGCATTCATTCCCAACAGTTGGCTGCTTGTTAAGTGGAGGTGAAGCATTTACATGCAGAAATCGCCTCCACAGTATAAGGAGAAGCAATTGCTGCTGCGATCACTCATCCTTATACAGCCTCATTGTTTCTGGGCAGCAGATTTCTGGACCCCCTTCCCCCCCACCCCTGTATCAGCCAGGTGAACAGGAGTGAGGCCACAAGGGGGGGGGGGGGGGGAGGGGTGGTAGTAACCCACAATCTTATGTCAGCGACTCTGGCTAGACAGGACTCGGCTATGGGAGGACTGGGAGGGAGGAAAGGTACTACTTACAAGCAGCTCTTCCATGAGACTGGACTGGTGGGCGGGACCTCTGTTCTGAGCGGTAAAGTGTCCTACTAGCTGTAGAAGACCATAAGCTTCATAATGGAACTGAGACTCTGCCCTCAGTTCCATAATGAAGCTGCAGTGTGCCTTCCAGTGTGGTTAGAGGGGGAGTTACAGAAAGCCTGCCAGCTGATGGATTCTCTCTAAATTCACTGAGATCAGCCTGCTAAGCATAGGAAGCACATGCAGCTGTAGAACAAATACCGGAAAAAAATAAAATAAACACATCCAAGTGGAGAAATTATTTTCTCCACACAATAAATTAATTAGTGAAAAATTATAATTTTTTCTCTAAAGGTGTACATAGCCTTTAAACCCTTCCCAACCACCCCATGACTTTTTATATGGTGCTTGTTCATGCGTGCAGCGACAGCCATAGCCGCTGGATGCTTGCTGTTTTAAACAGCAGTCACCCGAAACTAATGATGCTATCGACGATAACTTTGATCGCATACATTTAAGCCTTCAGATGCTTTGGCCAGTTAAAAGACCCGGCTGTGCTCTGCCCCCCCCCCCCCCCCTCCCGTCGAGGATCAGGGGAGCTGGAAGCAGTGTGCAGCAGCTCCTGTCCCCAAGAGTGGTACAGGGCTGCCTCAAACAAGTTTGTATGTAGAGCCTGTCTGTGGCAGGACTCCATAGGAAAAGTGTCATTCTAATAGACGTCAATGCTAATGCATTGGAGTCTATTAGAGAAGCAGTATGATGATTGCTTGCTATAGTTCTCTGGGGGAACTATTAAAAAGTTTTTTAAAAAAAGTAAAAAGTTCTAAAAATATTTAAAAAAATATATAAAAATCCAAACCCCCATTCCCTAAAATTAAAATACATAAATAATTAAAAAAATGAACAATGGGCAATTAACAATGGGCTGCATGCGAAAACACCTGTACTATTAAAGTATAAAAATATTTATCCCATATGGCAAACGGCGAAATAGAAAAAAAAAAGGGTTTTGGCCATTTCACTTCCTACAAAACATGAAATAAAAAGTGATCAAAAAGTCTTAAACCATGAAAAGTACAGATTATCCTGCAAAAAAATAAGCCCCCACACAGCTCAGTAAACATAAAAATAGAAAAGTTGTGGAGGTCAGAATATGGCAATACAAAGGGCAAATTAAAAAAAGTTATGGCTTTGGGAGGGCTGGAAGTAAAAAAATGAAAACGAATGGTCTTGAAAGGGTTAACCAAAACTAAACAATCCTTGCAACAGCTTAAAAAGAGTAACTAAAGAATTACTGAAGTTTTTTTTCAAATGTCCAAAATGCCTGAATAAATACTTTTGCTAATGTACTTTATTAATGGATTTTCAATTTTTCATAGAGACATTTACCCCTAAATCGCATCTTTCCCTGTGCACTTTAAATTCACTTTTCTCCACACTGCTGTCAGCTGTACACTTTATAAATGGGGCTGCAGAGAATGGAGTACAGGCAGGAGCAGACATTGCTGCTCCTGTCTGTGCCCGGAGGTTTACTTAATGCTGACATAGCACATGTGCTATGCCAGGATTAGCTGAACTGAGCGGCTCCTGCCTATGCCTGCTTTGCTAAGCTAAAAGCTTTCAGTACATGCAGGAATCTTAGCTTTTTGTAAACATGCTTACCACTAAATAAAGGCCTGCAGAGGAAGTAGGCAGTGGCTTAATTGTCGCCCCATCTCTATCCATTAAAGCATGTCCTTCTTATCAGATGCTTCTCGTTTTTTAAGATGCGATGCACAATCAGACTGTGATATGTCTAATACTATCAGGGAGAGTCCCTGATAGTATTAGACATATCACAGTCTGATTGTAGATCTTATTGATGCTCAGGGCCTGTGTTTAAACTTCCCTTTAACAGAATTTGCTATGATTATTACAATTACAATACCTTCTCTCTAGTGTTGAGCGAGCATGCTCGGCCGAATACCTGTCCGGCTCGAGCATCGCTATGCTCGGCACATGGCGGTACTCTTCTCCTCCCCGCACGTTTTGCGGCTAGAAACGTGCAGGTAAGTACTGCCATCACTGTAATACCAGTGGCCATGATTGGCTGGCCGGAACGCGTCATCGGGTGCTATATAGCAGAGTTTCCCAAGCAGTGTGCCAAAGGCTGTCTGGGCATGCTGGGAGTTGTAGTTTTGCAACAACTGGAGACACATTGGTTGGGAAACTGTCACCGCCAGTAGAGATGTCGCGAACATAAAATTTTCCATTTGCGAACAGCGAACGCGAATTTTCGCAAATGTTCGCGAATGGGCAAACCGCCCTTGACTTCAATGGGCAGGAGAATTTTAAAACCCACAGGGACTCTTTCTGGCCACAATAGTGATGGAAAAGTTGTTTCAAGGGGACTAACGCATGGACTGTGGCATGCCGGAGGGGGATCCATGGCAAAACTCCATAAAATGACATAGTTGACGCAGAGTTGGATTTTAATCCATAAAGGGCATAAATCACCTAACAATCCAATTTTTTTTGAACAACGTGGTTTAAAACATCCAGTGTGTGTATATGATCAGGTATGATGTTGTATTGATCAGGTAGTGTGAGGGTTACGCCCGCTTCACAGACATTGACAGACCAAACTCCCCTTTTAATGCACCGCAAACCACCGCAAACAGTCCATTTGCCCAACCGCAAACTTCCCATTTGCACAAGGTTGGATACCAAGCTAGCCATGTCCCGTTGATGTCATTGAAGGTTTCTTCCTCCACCGAGCCACGTACAACACCAAGGGTCCCGGAAAGGTGAATTTAATTGATTTTTCGAATGGGGAGATGGTTAAAAAAATGCTGGCTCCCTCCCCTTTGTTTGAATCCACGGTCTGTACTGTGCAATTTACTGTCCCCCCGATATGAGTGCTATTTTCTATAGTTCTCTCTTCTCATCAGTTTAATCCCTGTTACAACCCCAATCTGGGGTCCATTTATTAAATGGATTTTTCGAACGGGGAGATGGTTAAAAAATTGCTGGCTCCCTCCCCTTTGTTTGAATCCACGCCACGGTCACTGTGTCTACGCCGTGCAATTTACTGTCCCACCCGATATGAGTGGTATTTCCTGTAGTTCTCTCTTCTCATCAGTTTAATCCCTGTTACGTCCCCAATCTGGGGTCCATTTATTAAATAGATTTTTCGAACGGGGAGATGGTTAAAAAATTGCTGGCTCCCTCCCCTTTGTTTGAATCCACGCCACGGTCACTGCGTCAGCACCGTGCAATTTACTGTCACACCCGATATGAGTGGTATTTTCTGTAGTACTATTCTCATCAGTTTAATCCCTGTTACGTCCCATATCATTGCCTTTTGTGAAAAAAAATTTAGGCCGGGTAGCTTCGATTGCTTTTAATAGTGACTTAGTGGTGTCTTAACTAGTCCTATTCCTATCGGTTTAATCCCTGTTACGTCCCCTATCCGGGGACGTGTGTTGAATTGATTAACCATTGTCGAATTAACGAACCATTACGACATCCTGGAATAATTTAGTTCTGAGCTTTGTACTTGATTTGCATTGGAATTGTTGGGGATTTTTTACATTGTCTGTATTATTTCTAATCAACTATTAAGAGACTTTATTATGATTTTTTTATTTTATGTATTAAAAACACACCCATACAACTTAAAAAAAGATAAATAAAAAAATTTACGTTTTTTTCTATGAAAAAACATCCAGCCGTTCCGATCGCTTTTGGTCTGATCATAATGAAGCAACGGCCTTATCATCTGGGGTGTGGCAACATTGCCAACACACTCACAGAGGTGATGATCGCTTCATTGTGATACGCAAGCCCCTTCACCGCAACAAGGTAACGATCACGAAAGGGGACACTAGTATGTGCCTTTTTTTTGTTTTGTTTTTGCAGCCACATTGCAGCACCAGAGGCCAGAAAAATGTACACATGCCTGAAAAACAATGTTATTGTTGCAGCTGCTATTGTAGCAGCGGCCAGAATTTTTTAAAAAAATTTCAAGGCAGAAAGGTGACTAAAACATTGCGGCTTGAATTGCTGTTGGTGGCGGAGAATTCACGAAAGTCATCAGTCATCAAAGGTATGCAGACATTAAATACAGCAGCATGGGGACCATTTTGAGGCCAAGGCATGTCAGGCCTTTTGTTAGTTAAACGTATCCCCTATTGTCAGTCCCTTCGGGATCCATGCCTCATTCATCTTAACCACTTCAACCCCGCTAGCTGAAACCCCTTTAATGACCAGGCCACTTTTTACACTTCTGCACTACACTACTTTCACCGTTTATCGCTCGGTCATGCAACTTACCACCCAAATGAATTTTACCTCCTTTTCTTCTCACTAATAGAGCTTTCATTTGGTAGTATTTCATTGCTGCTACTTTTTTTGTTATTAATCGAAATGTAACGATTTTTTAGCAAACAAAATGAAATTTTTCACTTTCAGCTGTAAAATTTTGCAAAAAAAACGACATCCATATATACATGGCGGTGTCACCAACTCCACTGCAGAGCCACGCCTTCCATGCTTGGCAGCCGTCAGCAGGTTGACCTAATGCGCAGTGTAGGTGATATACCTGCCCTGACCGTGCTTTGCAGACCAGGTATCAGTGGTCAGATACCCCAACACTGTATGCCAGAGATGCCATGACTTCCTTTTCAATCACCGAGTAGAGGTTTGGGATTGCCTTATTAGAAAAAAAAAAATTGTCCGGGTACCTTCCACTGTGGTGTCCCAATAGCGACACATTTTTTGAAGGCCTCAGATTCCACCAGCTGGTATGGTAAAAGCTTGCTGGCTAAGAGTTCCGTCAAGCCAGCTGTCAGACACCGGGAAAGGGGGTGACTCTGTGACATTGGCTTCTTACGCTCAAACATTTCCTTTACAGACACCTGACTGTGGGCAGATGAGATGGAACTGCTCAAGGTGAGAGGCGGAGTGGCGGGTGGTTGAGAGGGGGCAAGGAGAACAGCAGTAGTTGACGTGGCTGAAGATTCTGGACCAGGAGGAGGATGGTGGCTTTGAGCTTGTGTGCTGCTTCTACTCATCATCATGTGTTGATCCCATAGGCGTTTGTGATGTGTGATCATGTGCCTTTGCAAAGCAGTTGTACCTAGGTGGGTGTTGGATTTCCCACGACTCAGTTTCTTTTGGCACAGGTTGCAAATGGCATCGCTGTTGTCAGAGGCAGACACACAAAAAAAATGCCACACTGCTGAGCTTTGCAATGACGGCATTCTGGTGGTGGCAACAGCATGCGTTGATTGGCCTGCTGTCTGGCTGACCCCGGGTGCCGATACATGCTGTCTGACTGTGCCACTAGCTTCTTGCGACGACCTCCCCCGCTTCCAACTAGTCTCCTCCTTCTCTCTGTCTCCCCTTCTGAACTTTCCCCCTCTTCTTCTTCTCTTCGAGCAGGCACCCACGTGGCATCCATGGACACATCGTCATCATCAACCACTTCACTTGTATCTGACACCTCAGCAAAGGAAGCAGCAGCAGGTACAACATCATCATCATCATCACACTGTACGTCCATGTGTGTAATGCTGCCTGAGACATATCCCTGTTATCTACATCCCCTGGCAATAATGGTTGCGCATCACTAATTTCATCCAACTGATGTGTAAATAACATCTGAGGGATCAAGTGAAGTGGCTGTGGTGGTAGTGGTGGTGGTGGCGGCGGGCTGGAGAGTGGTGACCAAAGCTGAGCTGGAGGAGGATGGTGCATAAAGGTTCTTAGCGGAAGCTGTTGAAGATTGGGTGTCCTGTGTAAGCCGGTCAACTATTTTCTCTGAATTTTTTGGGTTCAGGGTATATGGCCTCTGAACACTGGGCATTATTCCAGGGCCAGTGGGAATCACAGCACCACGAACACTGGCCTGCCTCTGCCTGTCATTTTTTATTAGATAAGTGTTACTATGGGTGCAAGGTACTGTGCCACTCTATATAAGTGGTGGGCAGTGGGCACAGTACAGTCTGTGTGGGCCTGACATACACGGGCTTGCAAATGTGATTAGATCACAGTTAAATTTTAAATAGATTTTTTTTTTTTTGAAAGGTATTTTTG
The DNA here is from genome assembly GCF_014858855.1 of Bufo gargarizans. Classification (NCBI taxonomy): domain Eukaryota; kingdom Metazoa; phylum Chordata; class Amphibia; order Anura; family Bufonidae; genus Bufo; species Bufo gargarizans. The sequence continues at coordinate 339,225,692 of NC_058080.1, forward strand.
GGTGAATGACACCCTGTAACGGTATGAGTTCAGGCCTAGCCAGCCGCTAGCCAGTGGCCACAATACAGTATGTGTGGGTGCCTGACACACACGGGCTTACAAATGTGATTAGATCACAGAAAAATATTAAATATAGTAGTAACATAGTAACATAGTACATAAGGCCGAAAAAAGACATTTGTCCATCCAGTTCGGCCTGTCATCCTGCAAGTTGATCCAGAGGAAGGCAAAAAAACCCTGTGAGGTAGAAGCCAATTTTCCTCACTTTAGGGGAATAAAAATTCCTTCCCGACTCCAATCAGGCAATCAGAATAAATCCCTGGATCAACGATATCTCTCTAGTAGCTATAGCCTGTAATATTATTACGCTCCAGAAATACATCCAGGCCCCTTTTGAATTCCTTTATTGTACTCACCATCACCACCTCCTCAGGCAGAGAGTTCCATAGTCTCACTGCTCTTACCGTAAAGAATCCTCTTCTATGTTTGTGTACAAACCTTCTTTCCTCCAGACGCAGAGGATGTCCCCTCGTCACAGTCACCGTCCTGGGAATAAATAGATGACGGGATAGATCTCTGTACTGACCCCTGATATATTTATACATATTAATTAGATCTCCTCTCAGTCGTCTTTTTTCTAAAGTGAATAACCCTAATTTTGATAATCTTTCAGGGTACTGTAGTTGCCCCATTCCAGTTATTACTTTAGTTGCCCTCCTCTGGACCCTCTCCAGCTCTGCTATGTCTGCTTTGTTCACTGGAGCCCAGAACTGTACACAGTACTCCATGTGTGGTCTGACTAATGATTTGTAAAGTGGTAGGACTATGTTCTCATCACGGGCATCTATGCCCCTTTTGATGCAACCCATTATCTTATTGGCCTTGGCAGCAGCTGCCTGACACTGTTTTTTGCAGCTTAGTTTGCTGTTTATTAAAATTCCTAGATCTTTTTCCATGTCAGTGTTACCGAGTGTTTTAACATTTAATAAGTACGGGTGACTTGCATTATTCCTTCCCATGTGCATAACTTTACATTTGTCAGTGTTAAACCTCATCTGCCACTTCTCTGCCCAAGCCTCCAATCTATCCAGATCCCTCTGTAATAGTATACTGTCCTCTTCAGTGTTAATTACTTTACACAGTTTAGTGTCATCTGCAAAAATTGATATTTTACTATGCAAGCCTTCTACAAGATCATTAATAAATATATTGAAGAGAATAGGGCCTAATACTGATCCCTGAGGTACCCCACTAGTGACAGTGACCCAATCTGAGTATTTACCATTAATAACCACCCTCTGTTTTCTATCATTGAGCCAGTTACTTACCCACTTACAGACGTTTTCTCCCAGTCCGAGCATTCTCATTTTATATACTAACCTTTTATGTGGTACAGTGTCAAATGCCTTGGAGAAGTCCAGATACACCACATCCATTGATTCGCCGCTGTCAAGTCTAGAACTTACCTCCTCATAGAAACTGATTAAATTTGTTTGACATGATCGATCCCTCACAAAGCCATGCTGATATGGCGTTATTTGCTTATTTCCGTTAAGATGCTCTAACATAGCATCTCTCAGAAAACCTTCAAACAGTTTACCCACAACAGATGTCAAACTTACCGGCCTATAGTTTCCAGGCTCTGTTTTTGGACCCTTTTTGAATATTGGCACCACATTTGCCATGCGCCAATCCTGTGGGACATTCCCTGTCTATATAGAATCTGCAAATATCAGAAATAAGGGTCTGGCTATGACATTACTTAATTCCCTTAGGATACGGGGGTGTATGCCATCCGGTCCTGGCGATTTATCTATTTTAATCTTTCTAAGTCGCTGTTGCACTTCTTCCTGGGTCAGACAGGACACTTTTAATGGGGAATTTATTTCAACGTTCGGCATGTCATCTGACAGTTTATTTTCCTCAGTGAATACATTGGAGAAAAAAATATTTAACAGCTTTGCTTTCTCCTCGTCGCTCTCTGCGACTCCTCCCTCATTACTCTTTAACGGGCCGACACCTTCAGATTTATACTTTTTAACATTTATATAATTGAAGAACATTTTAGGGTTAGTTTTACTCTCTTTGGCAATTAATCTCTGTCTCTAGTTTGGCCGCTTTTATTTGTTTTTTGCATGTTCTATTTTTTTCCTTATAGTTTTTCAGTGCTTCCGTGCTACCCTCCTGTTTTAGTGTTTTATATGCTTTTAAAGATATCCCATTTTGTGGCTGTATTTTTATTTGTGAGGACTTTATCCCATTTAGTTAGGCCTATGGCCTCTCTTAGTTGGCTAAATTTAGCTTTTTTGAAGTTTAGTATTTTTGCTCCTCCCTGTAGAAACACTCTTTTGAATGATAATTGGAAGGTTATTACTTTGTGGTCACTATTTCCCAGGTGTCCCCCAACCTGCACGTCTGTTGTTCTGTCAGGCCTATTGGTTAATACTAAGTCCAGTATGGCCGTCCCTCTAGTCGGGTCCTGAACCAGTTGGGAGAGGTAATTGTCTTTAGTTATTGCCAAGAACCTGTTTCCTTTATGAGATATACAAGTTTCAGTTTCCCAGTCTATATCTGGGTAGTTGAAGTCCCCCATAATAACCACCTTATTATGATTTGCCGCCTCGTCTATCTCGTTTAGTAGTAGATTTTCTGTGGACTCTGGTATGTTAGGTGGTTTATAGTAAACTCCTATTAGTAATTTATTATTGTTTTTTAGCGCCATGTATCTCTACCCACAGTGACTCCACATGTTCATGTCCCTCACTTATATCTTCACGGAGTGTGGTCTTTAGACCGGACTTTACATAAAGGCAGACCCCTCCCCCTCTCCGATTTTGACGATCTTTTCTAAACAGACTGCAACCCTGCACATTAACTGCCCAGTCATAGCTATCATCCAGCCATGTCTCAGTTATTCCCACTATGTCATAGTCTATAATCTTTTATTTATCTGCAAGGTATTTTCTGTCACACCCTGTATGAATGGTGTGCACTGTGCACACAGTGCTGTCTATGACTGAGCCTGCAGCCTCTCACACACGAGCAGCCAGGCAACTAAAATATATATATATGAAAAAAAAATAAAAAAGCAGGCTGATGTACCAGCCCTGATAAGGGCTTTTTGGGGTGCTGTCTGGATGCTCTCCTTACAGCAGATGAGTCTGTGGACACAGAACAATGCCCTACCTAACGCTTTCCCTATTGAATCAGCAGCAGCAGTACTCTCCCTCATCTCTCTGTGAATGCAGATTCCGAATGAATCTAAAATGGATGCTGACCTGGAGGTGGGAGGGTCTGGGAGGGAGGGTCTGCTGCTTATTGGCTGGAATGTGTCTGCTGACTGTGAGGTAGAGGATCAAAGTTTACTCAATGATGATTTATAGGGGCGGACCGAACATCGCATAATGTTTGCCCGCAGCGGCAAACGCGAACAAGCTAATAGTTCGGGACATCACTATTTTCCAGTTGTCACCTCCCACAATGGCTAACCAATATTCCAACAAATCACTTCAGAAGATTAAAAAGATACTGCACTAACAATACTAAATTCGAAGAAGCCACACAAATGAAAGAAAAATTTATAAACAAGATGTATCTAGATAAACTAATATAGAGTTCACTAAACAGGGTGAAAAAAATGGACAGACAAGAATTCTTGCCCTCTTCCTGACCAGGCCTAATTTAGCAAATCTGACATATCTTACTTTATGTGGTAATAACTTTGGAACGCTTTTACTTATCCAAGCCATTCAGAGATTGTACTTCATGCTAGTCATACATTTGAGTTAATATATTTCACCTTTATTTATGTAAAAATCCCAAATTTATCAAAAATTTAGAAAAATTTGCCATTCTCTAAATTTAAATTTCTTTGCTTTGAAAACAGAAAGTGTTACCTCATAAAATATGTATTGCTTAACATTCCCCATATGTCTACTTTATGTTGGCATCATTTTGGAAATTTGGAAATGTCATTTAATTTTTTTAGGAAATTATAAGGCTTAGAAGTTTAGTAAAATTTTTTAAAAATTTAAGAAAATTGCCAAAACCCACTTTTTAACCCCTTAGTGACCACCCATACGCCCCATTTTTATGGCGGCCCAGTCTAAGCGCTGCACGGCTCCCCCGGGCAGCGAGGAGCGTGGACCCGGCTCTCACATGCCCTGACCGGCAGAAGTGCCGACCCGGGCTGTTTAACCCTTTACATGGCAGGCACAATTGCGCCCGCTGCATGTAAAGTGGTGACAGAGAGAGCGGACTCCCTCTGTCTCCCATCAGCTACCCGAAAATGCGATCGCTGGGTGCTCATGTGTTGGGAAGCCTGCTGGTCAATCTTTGAATAGCACTGCTATTGAAATGTAATGCATTATAGAGATAACACTCAACCAAAATATTGTATATTATAGTCCCCTTGGGGACTTTTAAGTAGTAAAAAAAAAAATGCTTTTTCCCATTAAAATATGCTTTTCAATGAACAGAAATTGCAAAAAGAAAATATTTCCCATATGTTTGGTATTGCCGCGTCCGTAACGACCCGGACTACAATAAATATTACATAAATTATCCCCTTTGGTGAACGCCGTAAAAAATAAAAATACAGAATTTCTAATTTATTCTTAGTTTCCACTGAAAAAAACGTAATAACAAGCGATCAAAAAGCGGCATTTACTCCAAAATGATACCAACGAAAAATACAAGTTGTCCCTCAAAAATCAAGCCCTCACACAACTGCATAGAAAATAAAATAAAAAAAGTTATGGGTCTTGTGAAGTGGCAATGCAAAATAATTTATTGGGTTAATAAAAGGGGTTTTATTGGTAAAAAAGTTGGAAAACTTAAAAAAAATTGTAAGCATTTAGAATCACTGTAATCGTACTGACCCAGAGAATAAAGATATTATGTTATTTGTACCGAAAAATGAACGCTGTAAAATTATTAATGTAAAAACGCAGTGGCAGTATTGCTATTTTTCCCATCTCCCTCCCAGAAAGAGTTAATAAAAGTTAATCAGAAAGTTATGTGTACCCCAAAATGGTGCCATTAAAAACTACAACTTGTCCCATAAAAAACAAGCCCTTATAAAGCTATATAGACGAAAAAATAAAAAAGTTATAGCTCTTGGAACGAGACCATGAAAAAATGAAAGAAAAACGCTTGGTCATAAAGGCCCAAACATGCTTGGTCACTCAGGGGTTAAGGACCAGTTCAGGTTTGAAGTCACTTTGTGGGGCCTACATAGTATATGACCCCATTGTAGAATGACCCCATTGTAGAAACTACACCCCTCAAGGTACTTAAAACCGATTTTTATACATATTAGGTATCGCCGTGATCGTGACAACCTGCTCTATAAAAATACCACATGATCTAACTTTTCAGATGAATGTTGTAAAAAACAAAAAATAAAACGGTGCCAAAACAGCTATTTCTTGTTACCTTGCTTCACAAAGAGTGTAATATAGAGCAAAATGGGGACACTTTTTGGGAGTTTCTACTCTAGGGGTGCATCAGGGGGGCTTTAAATGGGACATGGTGTCAAAAAACCAGTCCAGCAAAATCTACCTTCCAAAAACCGTATGGCATTCCTTCCCTTCTGCGCCCTGCCGTGTGCCCATACAGCAGTTTATGATATGGGGTGTTTCTGTAAACTACAGAATCAGGGTCATAAATATTAAGTTTTGTTTGGCTGTTAACCCTTGCTTTGTAACTGGAAAAAAATATTAAAATAGAAAATCTGCCAAAAAAGTGAAATTTGAAAATTGTATCTCTATTTTCCATTAATTCTTGTGGAACACCTAAAGGGTTAAGGACGTTTGTAAAATCAGTTTTGAATACCTTGAGGGGTGTAGTTTCTAGAATGGCATCATTTTTGAATGATTTCTATTATGTAAGCTTCACAAAGTGAATTCAGACCTGAACTGGTCCTTAAAAAGTTGGTTTTTGAAAATTTCAGAGAAATTTTATGATTTACTTCTAAACTTCTAAGCCTTGTAACGTCCCCCAAAAATAAAATGTCATACCCCAAATTATCCTAACATGAAGTAGACATATGGGAAATGTAAAGTAATAACTATTTTTGTAGTTATTAATATGTATTATAGGAGTAGAGAAATTGAAACCAGAGTCATGAAGTACAATATGTGATGAAAAAACGATCTCAGAATGGCCTGTATAAGTCAAAGCGTTTTAAAGTTATCTCCACATACAGTAAAGTGACACTGGTCAGATTTGCAAAAAATGGCCTGGTCCTGAAGGTGAAAATTAGCCCGGTCCTTAAGGGGTTAAAGGGTTTCTTCCGATGTGGACGCTGCAGTAATTGCAAATCAACAAATTTCTTAAGAAAAAGAACACAAGTCCGCTCCACACAGAATTCATTTAAATTTGATGAGTGCCTAACATGTAATACAACCTCATAAAAGTTTTTTACGATTTTAAATTATAAATGATTATGGTTCTAGTCCATAGTATATAACAAGTTTCTGGAGTAAGACAATTCTGTAATACAACATATCTACAGGTCAGAACAAACACTTTTTTAAATCTTTTTTATGTACTATTTTTTATATATCTATTTTTTTTACATTTACATATATGAATATATACATTTTCCCCTTTATCCTTTTTTACACTGTCTTAAATTGTTTATTAAATCAAATACTTTTTTCACACTGTCTTAAATTGTGTATCAAAGCGAATATTTGAGACTATGTATCGATACTATGTTATATGATGTATTTAGTGATGGTAACCACAAACAAAACCACAATACTATTATTGGCCTCCATATGTCCAAAATAAAGCATCCAGTCCAGGACTTAGAAATGACCCAACACAATTTGGGCAACACCCCTTTTGAAGAAGACTATTTATAAACCGTGACTTGTTCCCAGTATACAACTATTAACCACTGAGGAAGGGGCAGGAATTCACCCTGAAACGCGTTTGGTGCAGAGAAACAGTGAGGAATATAAAGGCCGAGACAACTACAAAATATTGCGGTTAATCGCCCAACTAACTACATTAAGCGAAAAAATAATAACCGCATTTGTTCTAAACCTCGAAGTTAAAAGAAGACCTATCAGGAATCCCGGATTGAGTGACGCATCGCCCCGCTAGAGTCACATGGGATGCCACGTGATAAAGTTAGAGACCACATGGGACGCCGCGTAAGGTCCTTGCAGGACAAAGTAAAGCACAAATCGGCGTGGAGCTGTAACGTACCCAATTACTCTCTATCTATTTTATGCAGACCATTGTTTTGAAACAGATACAGCCCTGCATATATGCAACTAAATATTGAATTACCTACCAGTATTTAAACAGTATAACATAGGTATGTAAATGTTGCATACAACGGAACCAGCAGAGCACGAGTATTTATTCCCTCCTTGAAAAAGTGCGAATTTTCAGGACTGGAACTCCTTTAAATTGCTATGCCATAACTATTCTGGTATCGACAGCAAACGTTCAATCTATGTGACATTTACGTTCCTCATCATTTTTCATTCATTTTAGTGCACTCGTACAGAACATCTATGTGTACCGCAACCAATGGTTCCCATATATTGAATTTATTTTTATAATACCTTTTATGCATCTAGTTTGCACATAACACTTTGATGTACTCAGTTCGCATTTTATAACTCTTTGTACTCAGTTCATATCAAGTATCTTTGTGTACAGCTTGTACTTAACACTTGTATTCACCATGTATTCAGCTCACACATAGCACTTTCATGTATTCCGTCTGCATATAGCACTTTATTGTACTCAGCTCATACCAAGTATATTTGTGTACTTGCATGCAACACTATACAGTGGGATGCGAAAGTTTGGGCAACCTTGTTAATCATCATGATTTTCCTGTATAAATCGTTGGTTGTTACGATAAAAAATGGCAGTTAAATATATCATATAGGAGACACACACAGTGATATTTGAGAAGTGAAATGACATTTATTGGATTTACAGAAAGTGTGCTATAATTGTTTAAACAAAATTAGGCAGGTGCATAAATTTGGGCACTGTTGTCATTTTATTGATTCCATAACCTTTAGAACTAATTATTGGAACTCAAATTGGCTTGGTAAGCTCAGTGACCCCTGACCTACATACACAGGTGAATCCAATTATGAGAAAGAGTATTTAAGGGGGTCAATTGTAAGTTTTCGTCCTCTTTTAATTTTCTCTGAATAGTAGCAACATGGGGGTCTCAAAACAACTCTCAAATGACCTGGAGACAAAGATTGTTCACAATAATGGTTTAGGGGAAGGATACAGAAAGCTGTCTCAGAGATTTCAGCTGATTGTTTCCACAGTTAGGAACATATTGAGGAAATGGAAGACCACAGGCTCAGTTCAAGTTAAGGCTTGAAGTGGCAGACCAAGAAAAATCTCGGATAGACAGAAGCGACGAATGGTGAGAACAGTCAGAGTCAACCCACAGACCAGCACCAAAGACCTACAACATCATCTTGCTGCAGATGGAATCACTGTGCATCGACCAACCATTCGGCGCACTTTACACAAGGAGATGCTGTATGCGAGAGTGATGCAGAGGAAGCCCTTTCTCCGCACACAGCACAAAAAGTGCCGCTTGAGGTGGGTTAAAGCACATTTTGACAAGCCAGCTTCATTTTGGAATAAGGTGCTGTGGACTGGTGAAACTAAAATTGAGTTATTTGGCCATAACAAGGGGCGTTATGCATGGAGGAAAAAGAACACAGCATTCCAAGAAAAACACTTGCTACCTACAGTAAAATATGGTGGTGGTTCCATCATGCTGTGGGGCTATGTGGCCAGTGCAGGGACTGGGAATCTTGTCAAAGTTGAGGGATGCATGGATTCCACTCAGTATCAGCAGATTCTGGAGACCAATGTCCAGGAATCAGTGACAAAGCTGAAGCTGCGCCGGGGCTGGATCTTTCAACAAGACAACGACCCTAAACACTGCTCAAAATCCACTAAGGCATTTATGCAGAGGAACAAGTACAACGTTCTGGAATGGCCATCTCAGTCCCCAGACCTGAATATAATTGAAAATCTGTGGTGTGACTTAGAGAGCTGTCCATGCTCGGAAACCATCAAACCTGAATGAACTAAAGATGTTTTGTAAAGAGGAATGGTCCAAAATACCTTCAACCAGAATCCAGACTCTCATTGGAACCTACAGGAAGCGTTTAGAGGCTGTAATTTCTGCAAAAGGAGGATCTACAAAATATTGATTTCATTTATTTCTTGTGGTGCCCAAATTTATGCACCTGCCTAATTTTGTTTAAACAATTATAGCACACTTTCTGTAAATCCAATAAACTTCATTTCACTTCTCAAATATCACTGTGTGTGTCTCCTTTATGATATATTTAACTGACATTTTTTTATCGTAACAACCAACGATTTATACAGGAAAATCATGACGATTAACAAGGTTGCCCAAACTTTCGCATCCCACTGTATATACGCAGCTTGTACTTAGCAATTTCCTGTATTCAGTCGGCATATAGGACTTTAAACCAAGTCTATACAACAGCCTCTCCAATATATAATACTGTCTACCCAGCTTGCACATAGCACTTTCATGTACTCAGTCTGCATTTAGCACCTTATTGTACTCATCATTTTCATGTACTCAGCTTGCATATAGCACTTTAAATATACGACAGCCTCCCCAGCATACAAAACTGTTCCTGTTTTTATGTCAAGAATATAAATAAATATTTTTTTTTATATTCAAACTGTTCCACTGTATACCAGATGAGAGTGTGCCATCACATCTATACAATTTAATTTTGATTATACCAAAACGCTTTCTGGGTGTACCGATGAATGAGCACCTCTATCCATATTACACAATTAGTGAGCCACTGAACTACTTTATTTCCTAAGCTATAAGGAGACCGCAGTGCTCACGGGGGCTCTGGTGAGCGCAGCGGCCTCTTCAAACAACTGAATAGCGGGGGTGTCGGGAGCCGGATCCCCACTGATCTGATATTGATGACCTATCCTGAGGATAGATCATTCATATCAAATGCTCAGGTGAACCTTTTAACCCCTTCAACCCCGGGCCAGTTTTTGGCCTCCTGCCCAGGCCATTTTTTGCAATATCTGACGTGTCACTTTATGTGGTAATAACTTTGGAACACTTTTATTTTTCCAATCCATTCTGAGACTGTTTTCTCGTGACACATTGTACTTCATGATGGTCATAAATTTTAGTCAATATACAGTACAGACCAAAAGTTTATAGATTCACACTGAAGGCATCAAAACTATGAATTAACACATGTGGAATTATATACATGACAAAAAAGTGTGAAACAACTGAAAATATGTCATATTCTAGGTTCTTCAAAGTAGCCACCTTTTGCTTTGATTACTGCTTTGCACACTCTTGGCATTCTCTTGATGAGCTTCAACAGGTAGTCACCTTAAATTGTCTTCCAACAGTCTTGAAGGAGTTCCCAGAGATGCTTAGCACTTGTTGGCCCTTTTGCCTTCACTCTGCGGTCCAGCTCACCCCAAACCATATCGATTGGGTTCAGGTCCGGTGACTCTGGAGGCCAGGTCATCTGGCGCAGCACCCCATCACTCTCCTTCATGGTCAAAGGTGTGTTTGGGGGCAAACCGGATGGAATAGCATGCCGCTACAAGATGCTGTGGTAGCCATGCTGGTTCAGTATGCCTTCAATTTTGAATAAATCCCCAACAGTGTCACCAGCAAAGCACCCCCACACCATCACACCTCCTCCTCCATGCTTCACGGTGGGAACCAGGCATGTAGAGTCCATCCGTTCACCTTTTCAGCGTCGCACAAAGACACGGTGGTTGGAACCAAAGATCTCAAATTTGGACTCCTCAGACCAAAGCAGAGATTTCCACTGGTCTAATGTCCATTCCTTGTGTTCTTTAGCCCAACCAAGTCTCTTCTGCTTGTTGCCTGTCCTTAGCAGTGGTTTCCAAGCAGATATTCTACCATGAAGGCCTGATTCACACAGTTTCCTCTTAACAGTTGTTCTAGAGATGTGCCTGCTGCTAGAACTCTGTGTAGCATTGACCTGGTCTCTAATCTGAGCTGATGTTAACCTGCGATTTCTGAGGCTGGTGACTCGGATGAACTTATCCTCCGCAGCAGAGGTGACTCTTGGTCTTCCTTTCCTGTTCCTTCCTTTCCTGTTCCTTTTGTAGCTCTTGATGGTTTTTGTGACTGCACTTGGGGACACTTTCAAAGTTTTCCCAATTTTTCAGACTGACTGACCTTCATTTCTTAAAGTAATGATGGCCACTCGTTTTTCTTTACTTAGCTGCTTTTTTCTTGCCATAATACAAATTCTAAAAGTCTATTCAGGAGGACTATCAGCTGTGTATCCACCTGACTTCTCCACAACGCAACTAATGGTCGCAACCCCATTTATAAGGCAAGAAATCCCACTTATTAAACCTGACAGGGCACACCTGTGAAGTGAAAACCATTTCAGGTGACTACCTCTTGAAGCTCATCAAGAGAATGCCAAGAGTGTGCAAAGCAGTAATCAAAGCAAAAGGTGGTACTTTGAAGAACCTAGAATATGACATATTTTCAGTTGTTTCACACTTTTTTGTTATGTATATAATTCCACATGTGTTAATTCATAGTTTTGATGCCTTCAGTGTGAATCTACAATTTTCATAGCCATGAAAATAAAGAAAACTCTTTGAATGAGAAGGTGTGTCCAAACTTTTGGTCTGTACTGTATTTCACCTTTATTTATGAAAAATTCCCAAATTTACCCAAAAAATTCTCTGTTTTAAAACAGAAAGTGATACCTCATAAAATATTTATTACTTAACATTCCCCATATGTCTACTTTATGTTGGCATCATTTTGTAAATCTAATTTTATTTTTTTAGGACGTTAGAAGGCTTAGAATTTTAGAAGCAATTCCAAAACCCACTTTTTAAGGAACAGTTCAGGTGTGAAGTCATTTTGTGGGGCTTACATAGTGAAAACCCCCCATAAATTACCCCATTGTAGAAACTACACCCTCGCAAGTTACTCAAAACTGATTTTACAAATGTTGTTAACCCTTTAGGTGTTCCACAAGATTTAAAGGAAAATGGAGATGTAATTTCTAAATTTCTCTTTTTTGGCACATTCTCCATCTTAATCCATTTTTTTCTTTAACACATCTGGAGAAGGTCCAGAGGAGGGCATCTAAAGTAATAACTGGAATGGGGCAACTACAGTACCCTGAAAGATTGTCAAAATTAGGGTTATTCACTTTAGAAAAAAGACGACTGAGAGGAGATCTAATTAATATGTATAAATATATCAGGGGTCAGTACAGAGATCTATCCCATCAGCTATTTATTCCCAGAACTGTGACGAGGGGACATCCTCTGCGTCTGGAGAAAAGAAGGTTTGTACACAAACATAGAAAAGGATTCTTTACGGTAAGAGCAGTGAGACTCTGGAACTCTGTGCCTGAGGAGGTGGTGATGGTGAGTACAATAAAGGAATTTAAGAGGGGCCTGGACGTATTTCTGGAGCTTAATAATATTACAGGGGTCATTGATCCAGGGAGTTATTCTGATTGCCTGATTGGAGTCGGGAAGGAATTTTTTATTCCCCTAAGTGGAGAAAATTGGCTTCTGCCTCACAGGGTTTTTTTTTGCCTTCCTCTGGATCAACTTGCAGGATAACAGGCCGAACTGGATGGACAAATGTCTTTTTTCGACCTTATGTACTATGTTACTATGTTACATCGAGGGTTAACAGCCAAACAAAACTAAATATATTTATTATCCTGATTCTACGGTTTACATAAACACCCCATATGTGGTCGTAAACTGATGTATGGGCACATAGCAGGGCGAAGAAGGAAAGGAACACCATATGGTTTTTGGAAAGCAGATTTTGCTGGACTGGTTTTTAGATGCACTGTCCAATTTAAAGCCCCCCTAATGCACCCTTACAGTAGAAAATCCCCAAAAGGGACCTCATTTTGGAAACTAGGGGATAAGGTGACAGTTTTATTGGTACTATTTTGGGGTACATATGATCTTTAATTGCTCTATATTATGTTTTTTGCGAGGCGAGGTAATAAAAAAAAAAATTTGCACCGTTTTTATCTTTTTGTTTTTTACAACGTTCATCTGACAGGTTAGATTATGTGATATTTTATAGAGCAGGTTGTTACGGATGCAATTATATGAAATATGTCTACTTTGTTTCAGTTGTACATATTAAAGCAGTTTTGAAAAAAAAAATATGTTTTTGTGTCTCCATTTTCTGAACACCATATTTTTTAATTAATCGTCTTGTGCAGGGCCCCCTTTTTTTTTTTTGCAGGTAGAGTTGATGTTTTTATTGGCACCATTTTTGGGTACATATGATTTTTTGATCATTCATTATTACACTTTATGGGGCAAGGTGACCCCAAAAATTTGTTGTTTTGGCACAGTTTTTATTTATTTATTGTTACAGCTTAACCTGAAGCTTTAGGTCATGTGACATTTTTATAGAGCGGACATGGCAATACTATATGTATACTTTTTCTTATTAATTTAAGTTTTACACAATAATAGCATTTTTGAAATAATAAAATGAAGTTTTAGTGTCTCCATTGTCTAAGAGTCATAGTTGACCAATTGGCTCAGGGAGGGACCCATATTTTGTGGGATGAGGTTATGGTTTGTGTGGAACTATTTTGGGGGGCTTACTCCTTTTTGATTGCTTGGAGTTGCAATTTTTGTGATGTTAGGTGACAAATAATGGCTTTTTAGGTACTGTTTTTATTAAAAAAAAATTTACGGTGTTGAGCTGAGGGGTTAGGTAATGAGATATTTTTATAGAGCTGGTTGAACGGACGTGGCAATGCCCAATATGTATACTTTTTTTATTTTATTTCACTTTAACACAATAATAGCATTTTTGAAAACAAAAAAATTGTTTTAATGTCTCCATGTTCTGAGAGCTATAGTTTTTTACATTTTTTTTTTTAGCGATTTTCTCATGTAGGGGCTCATTTTTTGTGAAATGAGGTGACAGTTTTATTGGTACCATTTTGTGGGACCTTTTTGATCACTTGGTGTTGCACTTTTTGTGATGTAAGGTGACAAAAATTGCATTTTTTTTTACACAGTTTATGTCTAATCAGACACCGTTTGTCTATCAGACACCATTATAAAATCCGGGGGTAAGGGCTTTTTGTTTATTTTATTTTTTACTTGAAACTTTATTTTTTTTTATTAAAAACACTTTTTTTGCTTTTTATTTAAACTTTGTGTTCCACTCTGAGACTTTAAAGGGATTCTGTCACCTCCCCTAAGCCAAAAAACGATTTTAAAGTAGCCATGAAGCACAGCTTACCTGGATTAGGCTGTGCTCTTTTATCTTGAAATCCGTCCAGCAGTTACTGCAAAAAACGACTTTGATTGATATGTAAATGTGTCCTGAAGGTGCCCAGAGGGGCGTTTTTTTCTTCTTAGAGAGCCCAGTACCGCCCCTCTTTCAGTGCCCAGCCCGCCTTCCTTGCACTGTCTAACCGCCGCCCCCAGCCTGCCACAGCCTCTCCTCCCCCTCCCTCACGCCGAACGAACTCTCGCACAGGCGCAGTACCCACTGAGGGCTGCGCCTGTGCGATCAGCAGGAGACTGAGGGCAGGAGCTTCATCCTCGTCACTGGGCATGCGCCGAGCCCAGTGACGTCCGATGCTCGCTCTTCCCTGCTGACTGAGGGAAGAGCGAGCATCGGACGTCACTGGGCTCGGCGCTGGCCCAGTGAGGAGGATGAAGCTCCTGCCCTCAGTCTCCTGCTGATCGCACAGGCGCAGCCCTCAGTGGGTACTGCGCCTGTGCGAGAGTTCGTTCTGCGTGAGGGAGGGGGAGGAGAGGCTGTGGCAGGCTGGGGGCGGTTAGACAGTGCAAGGAAGGCGGGCTGGGCACTGTAAGAGGGGCAGTACTGGGCTCTCTAAGATGAACAAAACGCCCCTCTGGGCACCTTCAGGACACATTTACATATCAATCAAAGTCGTTTTTTGCAGTAACTGCTGGACGGATTTCAAGATAAAAGAGCACAGCCTAATCCAGGTAAGCTGTGCTTCATGGCTGCTTTAAAATCGTTTTTTGGCTTAGGGGAGGTGACAGAATCCCTTTAACTTTTGAGGGTCTGATCCCCTCTGCAATGCATTACAATACATCTGTATTGTAATGCATTGCCTGTTAGTGTGTTGCACTGGGTAATTGTCATGGCGGGGAGTGCGGTGTCAAAGGGTAAAAGGGAATCAGCCTGGCCAAAAGGAGTAATAAGGGAGCAGGTCACCTCCTACAGCTTCCCTAATCCTCTCCATATGAGTGGACCCCGATGGTAGGACGACTCATACTCAGGATTCTTAGAGACCCTAAATCGCCCTGGTAATCCCTCACCAAGGAGCAGGGAAGAGACAACCTGTTCATCCCAGTATAGGAGGAACAGGAGTCTCTATCTGAGGCCAGGCTGCAAGGAACACATACAGCATATGGAGATGGCAGGTAAGCGAAACCCATAACACACTTACCGGCCACAGACACACTGACTGCAACCCGTGCACAAGTGCTAGTGTCCACACCAACATTAAAGGACACAGCACACACCACAAACCACACAGGCACCCCGGACACCCATAGCTGCTATAACATGAGACAGGGGAATATCTAGAAGACATGACACCAAACACCACCAGACATGTAACACCAAACTAGACATACAACCACCCTGAACATAACCCACTCCATACAAATAGGGACAGGAAGGGAAGGAGACAACGGAATGACATTGATGACCACAAGGGTGGCCCTCACTGGACAGATGGTAAAAGCCTGTAACAGAGCCCCACCAGCATACACCAAGGCTGGAGGAACCCATGAGCTACAGGCTTCCAGAAGAGACTAAATAGCCCAAGCAGCCACACCCACAAACACCTAAACCCCGTGTTCACAAAACACTAGGAAGGGAGTTAACCCTTCCAACACCAGACAGAGGTAGGAAGCCACTAAAAGGGGAAGTGCACACACAAGCATGCCAAACCACACGTTACCACTGGCAACAGCATGCGTGGCAACCATGTCACAGTAATCACCCAGAAGGCCAAGACATTGCCACCGCATGCTCTCACAGCAACATGTTGCCGTGGGCAACCGCAAGTGTGGCAACAGTGTCACAGTGGAAACCAAAGGCCGTGACAGTAATACACTAACTGGTTGCCTAGGAGACCCAGCCTGAGGCTGTATCTCCTCGGCACCTGTAGAGGGAAGGTCCCAATGCCATGCAAGGCATTGGGCAGCCTGTGCATGGCATCGAGCTGCCTTGTCATCCTTCGGGTCCCTGCCACAGCTGCGCAGGGACTCAATGGGCTCCCTAACCCGTCGCATGCACCTTCTATGCTGCGGTCAGAGTTGACCATGGCAAAAAAAGGGTTAATCCTTCTGCATCGGCTTTTATAGCAATGGCGGCGGATACAGCAGGGGCCCGGCTATCAGGGACTGCCGAGCCCCTGCAGTGATCGGACACGCACTGCTCCGGTGCCTGCCCGATCGCCATGATGTGATAGTACGTCAAAATGTGGCAAGTCACGGGAAGGGGTTAAGTGAAAAAACAAGAAGCAGGTTGGAAAGACAAACATATATAGTGTAACTCTCCTTTAAAAACACTTTCTACGTGTCATAGCGACCTGCCAATTTAGATTGGTGGAAATTAGGGTATTGATACCCCACTTAAATAAGGAGGCAGAAATGCTCAGCCTTGTACTATCCCTCCTTCCTAACGAAAGACTGGATCACAGACTCATGCACATGACAGTATCCATAGTCTGCATGCATTCCACATTGGATGCGGACCTATTTATTTAAATAGGGCAGCAAAAGATGCAGACAACACACCACGTGCTGTTCGCATCCATACTTACTTTCCTTGGCCTCACATAAAAATAGAGCATGTTCTTTTCTCTAGACTGGAAAAAAAGATGGCATGCTCATGGCCAAGATCCGTGTTTTGCAGACCACAAAACAGATACAGTCATGTGCATGAGGCCCTACCCAGTATTCAGCTAGTGAGCAGGGACAACACTTGACTGAGCATTTCTGCCTCCTTGTTCGCTTATATTAGATATATATATATTCTCTTATATAAGTGAAGAAGGAGGCAGAAGTAAATACAGTGTGTGTATATATATATATATATATATATATATATATATTGTGGCAATGTGAACATTGAAGTGTTGTTTCCCCGGGTTCCAGTCCGGGACTTAGGGCATGCTCATGTCCAGAGATCCTATTTATTCCTGCTACTGGATCTTGGGTGTGTCTCACTCTGGAGAGTGTGCAGACAGAGGCCTGGTGAGGCTCTGTCAGTGTGGTCTCAGTTAGGCAAGGCTGAGGGGCCACGAGGCTATGCAATAGCCTGGACTTTGGGGGACTTGCACACAGAAGGCTGGAGTGGCTCTGTGTGGTCTGAGCCGGGAGGGCTGAGAGACCACTATCCCCCCAAGAGACACTGGTGTGGGAGCAGCCTGGAGGCTGCTGAAGGTTGGGCTGGGAAAGCCGCATCTTATCACGGGTGTGAACTGTGGTATGCTTTAGGTGAGTCAGGGAAACCTATGTGTTTAGATAGGGCCCAGACGGGCAAGGTATTTTATTTTGGCTTTGTGTGTTTTTCTTTATGCCGTGTGCCACAATAAAGCACAGTTTGGCCCCTAAATCCTGGTGTCTGTGAAAAAGTGTGTGTTTGCAACCCCTGGAAAAGAGCTAATCCCCTACAATTGGTGTCGGATGCGGGCACATGTCCGTGCTGAAAAGTAAAAAAACAATGTGGTTGCTAAGGGCAACAACCTGATGGAAAAGAGCAGGTGCTGCTGAATGTTGCCAAGGAATTGCTGTGTTGCTGTGCAGTGATTTAAAGGACTACTGGTGTTAATCTGGACTTTTTGCACCACAGAAAAAAAAAAAAAAACCAGTGCAGGACTTAAAGGGCCAGTAGCCGAGTAAAAGAGACTGACTTGTGGCATTTCTGGTCAAAATGGCTGCAGCTTGGTATCATCCATGGGAGAAGGACTGCGAGCTAGTGATTGGGGGTATCCCGCTGGGGGTCACTCTAGATGCCCGCCAGCAGGTGTCTCACGTCAGGCCTGAAGTGCTGGACTTTCTGGAGAGTGGGCCAGAGACAGATGTCACCGTGTCTCTGACCTTTATAACAGACTATGGCCCTATGCAATGGGAGCAATATAACAAAACAATAACAAATACAGGTGCACTCTGCAGTCTCACTAAACCCTCAAACTGATTTTAAAATTGAGAGATTAGTCAACATGTCCTGCTAATGCCACCTTGTCTTTTTGGTTTGTATATATAGATTCCTGGAGGTGTATAAACTCTAATTTAAATGTGCCTGTTTTCCATCTACAGGCCACATTAAGGTGCACCTGTGAGGCATGGGCCATATCAGCCAGTCTTGAGTGGGACTCACAGACTCCTCCCTCCTCCCATTGCAAGCATGGTTACATGCTGGAGGTAACTGGTGAGTTGTTTGTGAGTCGGCCTCATGCTCCTGTAATTTGCCCACTGGCTCCTGGTATCGCCCATACGGCTCAGGTAGGAGAGTGTTAGGTCCCGGGCTACTTGAGAAACCTTGACGTTGTGCCCGGGCTTAGACATGTTCTACACCGTAGGACATGTTGACTAATCTCTCAATTTTAAAATCAGTTTGAGGGTTTAGTGAGACTGCAGAGTGCACCTGTATTTGTTATTGTTTTGTTATATTGATTATGACATTCGCACTTGTTACCTTGTGTGAGATGTCTATTGTGGTACTTGTGGTTCGTCGCAGGCATCCTCCACCGTATGCATTTTGCTGGGGATCGCCATTAGCAACGGGCCACAAGTGCAGGATTTGCTCCCCTGTATATATGCACGACTGCATGTGGGTTTGAGCACCTCCTGCTAATGCCACCTTGTCTTTTTGTCCTGTGCAATGGGAGCTCTTAAAATGTGAGACCCTGGAAGTGGAGGTTGTGCTTGGCAAAGACTTCCCATTATTTTGGCAGCTGTGGAGCGGAGAAAATGCTACGAATTGTGTACCTGGAGAATCCGATGAACAGCAGATATGTGCTGTTACCAAGGGCAACCGTCGGGAAGACAAAGAGATGGAGAGCAGGTGCGGTTCTCAGGAGTGCATATCTTCCCTGCGACTGTGTCCGGAGTCCTAGAGAGGAAGTGCGGAGGTGCAGTAAAGCTGTTGCTGGGAGCAACCACAACCTTGATGAGTCCGCTGGAGAGAATGTCACTGCTTTACCAGAATGGTTGATTACAAAGGGTAAGACTGTTCCTGTTATTAACCATGTGGCAGACCCAGTGACAGTGAGCCGGCGGCAGTTGATACCTGCTGGTCCGGTAGGTAATAAATCACACAGAGAAAAAAACTATGTCTGGACAGGCGGATAAGCCTGCTGTGATTGCTCCCTCGCAGAAACCTGCAGGGGAGAAGGTTTCTGTTCTGTGTTACCTCAGTTGCCCATGACCAAAGCTAGTTTTAGGATGACAAGGATCCGGGATCCCATGCTAGCCTGGGTGAGAGGTAGCACAATATTGAAACCTGAGACTGGTAAAATAATAAAGATGCTTGACAGTCGTGCGGATAAGGACTATCTTCTGATTTTCACTGAGCGTGAGACTCCAATGAGAACAGAAACTGATGAACTTGATGTTACAGATAAGCTTATGCATGAGAGAGTGTTGGGGTGTAATTTTCCCTTATGCTGGGAGTTGTGGCGTGATGGAGACACTTCTGCAGAGAGCGCAAAAACTCCTGCAGAACATGTACCTGTACCTTTAAGTGAACGTGTAAGGGAAAGGACCATTGAAAACAGTGATGGTACCATGTTTGCCGAAATGCATAATGGAAATGTGAAGTCATGTGAAATATGTGATAATAATGACATGCCTTTTCCTTTGCAGGCTGTGATTGGGGAAAAAGCTCCCCCTGTTGGTAAACATGTGTCTGATATAAAAGTGTTGATAAATGTTGAAGAAACACCGCTAGGAGACCCCATTGTAGACAATGTGGCGGGGCTAGAGGGTGTACCACACGGACCAGAGGTGGATGTGCAGTCTCCACAGGTTTCTATGATTAATAAAATGTCCCAGGTGGGGATTGACTCAGGGGTGCCCCTAGAGGCCAGGGTTAATAATGACACGAGCAGTATAAGTGGCCTATGTGCCGTGACAGTTAGCAACTCCGAGAGTGAGGCTACCATGTCAAGACCCAGCAAAACTAAAGTGGTTACTAGTAGCGAGTCTAGCGACCAGGTGACAGTTATATCTGACGAGACGAGAGTTCAGTCGGGTGACAGCCTAGTGTCTGAAGCTCCTATCCTGACAGTTGTAGATGACCTAACAGGACAGTACAGCTACAAACTTGAAGATGTTTTTGCTCGCTTTGTACAGTACCTAGATACACTAGAGATGGGGCTAGCTGTTCTCGCAGAGTAACTGCAGGAATCTCCAGAGGAGTCACAGAAAGAGATGAATGAACTGAAGGAACTAGAGTCACTAATAGAAGCAGAAATTCTCCAACTTCAAGAGGAACTTGCAGCTTCTGAGCGATCCAGACTTCATGCAGAGCAGGAAAGAGATGAGCTGGCTGATGAGGTTCTAAACAGTGCCTCAGAAAAATATTCTCTCTTGGAGGAGAAAAGACATTTGGAAGCCAGGATGGCTCAGCTTGATCAAGAGTTATGTGATCGCATGGTGGACCTGGACCACCAGAGACAAACTGTATCTAAATTGGAGAAGAAACAAAAGTTTGACCAGCTCTTGGTTGAAGAGAAATGCATATCGGCTCGATATGCCGAAGAACATGACCAAGCGGAGGCTGATGCTCGAAAGAAAGAGTCCAAGGCCCTCTCCTTGGCTAGAGCCCTTGAAGAAGTGCTTGAGGAGCGAAATGAATTAGAGAGGCTGAACAAGCAACTCAGAGAAGAGATGGAAGCTCTCATGAGCTCAAAAGATGCCATCTATGAGGTGGAGAAGCCTAAGCGTGCTCCTGCACAGCAGGTGGAAGAAAGTGAGAAACCGGAAGAGGAAGATCCTCTGGAAGGTGCCAAAAAGTCAGAGCCTGGTAAGAGTGGGTCTGGAGATGGTGGTGCCAGGGTGCTGGCCAAGGCAGAGAAGGTGGAAAAGGTATCGGCTGAACCAGTTGATGGGGCTGATGTTGATGCAGAGGCCAAGAGTCTCATGACAGTGTGTAACCAGGACCAGGTCGCAAAAGACATCCCCTCCGCCTACAAGGCCTTCCAAGTAGCCAGCTGCCTGCTGGGGAAGAAATATGAGGAGATGGACGACCAGTATGCAGATCCGGGCTATTACGATGGGCTGTCTCTCCTGACTCATCCCCAAAAGGAGACCAGTGTCCTGGGTGAGCCTCTGGAGAAAACGCCAGGAGACAAGAAGTATGCTGAAGACCCCAGTGCCTCCAACCTTGAGGCGAAAGGGAAGGAGGAATTAAGAAAGCAAGGATATGATGCCATGTCCCTGAATGGTGAGAAGGCTAATAAAGTAAAGGTCAAAGAGACAGAGGCCAAGGAAGCTAAGGCCGAGCTTTTGAAGTGGGAGAAATCCTTGGATGTTCCAGAGATCAAGGGTAAAGCCAAAGTGGGGAGAGGCAGTGAAGAGGCAGAAGACCCCGAAACTGAGGCACCATCTGAGAAAACCACTGCTGGAAAAGAAGCGAGCGGGGGCAAGCCAGCTCTGCTGACGGAGCTTCGCAAAGACAAGAAAAAAAGGCCTAAGCGTCTGCAAGAGCCAGTGAAGTCAGAGTCTGTCGTTTGCCTAAAAATATATTCTGAAGGGAGTTCCAGAAGCCGAGATCTAAATTCTAAGAGTAAAGGAAAAAGAAATGTACGATCTGCTGTTAAAATAAAGAGAGAAAAAGAGGCGAGTCATAAAAAGCGTGCTCGGCTAAAGCAGCTGTGTAAGTCAAAGAGAGAGAAAGATAAAAAGAGATGGTCTGCCTGTCACATGGACATGGAAACATTGCAGACAATGGGTCAGATTTATCATTACTCTGACAGCTCACTCCACTTTAACATACAGTTGCAAGAAAAAGTATGTGAACCATTTGGAATGATATGGATTTCTGCACAAATTGGTCATAAAATGTGATCTGATGTTCATCTAAGTCACAACAATAGACAATCACAGTCTGCTTAAACTAATAACGCACAAAGAATTAAATGTTACCATCTTTTTATTGAACACACCATGTAAACATTCACAGTGCAGGTGGAAAAAGTATGTGGACCCCTAGACGAATGACATCTCCAAGAGCTAATTGGAGTGAGGTGTCAGCCAACTGGAGTCCAATCAATGAGATGAGATTGGAGGTGTTGGTTACAGCTGCCCTGCTCTATAAAAAACACACACCAGTTCTGGGTTTGCTTTTCACAAGAAGCATTGCCTGATGTGAATGATGCCTCGCGCAAAAGAGCTCTCAGAAGACCTACGATTAAGAATTGTTGACTTGCATAAAGCTGGAAAGGGTTATAAAAGTATCTCCAAAAGCCTAGCTGTTCATCAGTCCATGGTAAGACAAATTGTCTATAAATGGAGTAAGTTCAGCACTGCTGCTACTTTCCCTAGGTGTGGCCATCCTGTAAAGATGACTGCAAGAGCACAGCGCAGACTGCTCAATGAGGTGAAGAAGAATCCTAGAGTGTCAGCTAAAGACTTACAAAAGTATCTGGCATATGCTAACATCCCTGTTAGCGAATCTACGATACGTAAAACACTAACCAAGAATGGATTTCATGGGAGGATACCAAAGAGGAAGTCACTGCTGTCCAAAAAAAAACATTGCTGCACGTTTACAGTTTGCACAAGAGCACCTGGATGTTCCACAGCAGTACTGGCAAAATATTCTGTGGACAGATGAAACCAAAGTTGAGTCGTTTGGAAAAAGCACACAACACTATGTGTGGAGAAAAAGAGGCACAGTACACCAACATTAAAACCTCATCCCAACTGTGAAGTATGGTGGTGGGGGCATCATGGTTGAGGGCTGCTTTTGCTATCATCGAAGAAAAAAAATGAATTCCCAAGTTTATCAAGACATTTTGCAGGAGAACTTAAGGCCATCTGTCCACCAGCTGAAGCTCAACATAAGATGGGTGTTGCAACAGGACAAAGACACAAAGCAAAGAAGTAAATTAACAGAATGGCTTAAACAGAAGAAAATACGCCTTCTGGAGTGGCCCAGTCAGAGTCCTGACCTCAACCCAATTGAGATGCTGTGGCATGACCTCAAGAAAGCGATTCACACCAGACATCCCAATAATATTGCTGAACTGAAACAGTTCTGTAAAGAGGAATGGTCAAGAATTACTCCTGACCGTTGTGCACGTCTGATCTGCAACTACAGGAAACGTTTGGTTGAAGTTATTTCTGGAGGTTCAACCAGTTATTAAATCCAAGGGTTCACATACTTTTTCCACCTGCACTGTAAATGTTTACATGGTGTGTTCAATAAAAACATTGAAACATTTAATTCTTTGTGTGTTATCAGCTTAAGCAGACTGTGATTGTCTATTGTTGTGACTTAGATGAAGATCAGATCACATTTTATGACCAGTTTGTGCAGAAATCCATATCATTCCAAAGGGTTCACATGCTTTTTCTTGCAACTGTATGGCTAAAGTCAGTTTTATGATCGGCCCTTTAAGACTGTAATAAATGTGGTTTGATGGTAGCAGTTTATCCGTCAGTAAGCAGCTTTACAAAAGTCACACATCTTTACGAAAAAGTCACATGTTTTTATGAAAAAGTCGCATGTTCTATTAAAAAGTCTCATAAGATGAGCATGGTCCTCACTGGAGTGAAATTTGTGACTTTTCTGCAACTTTTTAAATAGTCCCAATAGTAAATCTGTCTAGAGATTAATTTACATAAGAAAACACGCCCACTTTCAGAAAACTGGCGAGCATAGTGCAGAGCAGAAAAAAGTCGCAAATTTGTGCGCAGTTTTAGCGTTTGGGACTTTTTGGGGGACTTTTTCACTCCATTATTCTGACCTGAGCTAATGATAAATCTGGCCCAATGTCTCTTGGGCAAGATGTCAGTGTGGGTAACAAACCAAGCACTGATGGCATGGGTCTGGCAAAATAAAGGGAAGCCTCTAACGCTGACCACATCTTCCAGGGGGAAGGTTGAGCCAGGTGATGGCAAGAAAATGCGGGGGTACGGGGGAGATATGTGGCAATGTGAACATTGAAGTGTTGTTTTCCCCAGGTTCCAGTCCGGGACTTAGGGCATGCTCATGTCCAGGGATCCTATTTAATCCTGCTCCTGGATCTTGGGTGTGTCTCATTCTGGAGAGTCTGGTGAGGCTCTGTAAGGGTGGTCTCAGATAGGCCAGGCCGAGGGGCCACGAGGCTATGCAATAGCCTGTACTTTGGGGGACTTGCACACAGAAGGCTGGAGTGGCTCTGTCTGGTCTGAGCCAGCAGGGCTAAGAGACCACTATTCCCCCCAAGAGACACTGGTGTGAGAGCAGCCTGGAGGCTGCTGAAGGTTGGGCTGGGAAAGCTGCATCTCATCACGGGTGTGAACTGTGGTACGCTTTAGGTGAGTGTATGTATGTATGTGTATATATATATATATATATATATATATATATATATATATATATATATATATATGGGGATTTGCTCTGGTAGACAGACAGGCTTGTGGACGCAGTATAGAGGCAACGACAACGTCTTTAACTTAAACAGTTCAGTGTTTTATTCACACATAATTAAAGTGACAAGAAAGTCAGTTTCAAGGAAAAAACTGTCACCTTGAGTCTTTTTTTTTTGACAGCAGTGGCTTCCTCTGTGGTATCCTCCCATGAAATCCTTTCTTGTTTTAGTGTTTTACGTATCGTAGATTCGCTAACAGGGATGTTAGCATATGCCAGAGACTTTTGTAAGTCTTTAGCTGACACTCTAGGATTCTTCTTCACCTCATTGAGCAGTCTGCGCTGTGCTCTTGCAGTCATCTTTACAGGACGGCCACTCCTAAGGAGACTAGCAGCAGTGCTGAACTTTCTCCATTTATAAACAATTTGTCTTACTGTGGACTGATGAACAGCAAGGCTTTTGGAGATACTTTTATAACCCGTTCCAGCTTTATGCAAATCAACAATTCTTAATCGTAGGTCTTCTGAGAGCTATTTTGTGTGAGGCATCATTCACATCAGGCAATGCTTCTTGTGAAAAGCAAACCCAGAACTGGTGTGTGTGTTTTTATAGGGCAGGGCAGCTGTAACCAACACCTCTCATCTCATTGATTGGACTTCAGTTGGCTGACACCTCACTCCAATTAGCTCTTGGAGATGTCATTCGTCTAGGGGTTCAGATACGTTTTCCACCTGCACTGTGAATGTTTACATGGTGTGTTCAATAAAAAGATGGTAACATTTAATTCTTTGAGTGTTATTAGTTTAAGCAGACTGTGATTGTCTATTGTTGTGACTTAGATGAAGATCAGATCACATTTTATGACCAATTTGTGCAGCAATCCATATCATTCCAAAGGGTTCACATGCTTTTTCTTGCAACTGTATATATACATTATATATTAGGAAGGTGCAAGGGTCCATCATTGATGGAGGGTATGTGTCTCCAAGATTTCTGGCCTTGGTGAGGTAAGAGCCTGTAATTTTATGTGTCAGCGGCAGTTAGTGCTGATTGACACTTTTTGTTGTTTAGTATGGCTTTAAAGCCGACTCCCAGTAAGAGCCGGGACGGCTCTTACTGGGAGCAGTCAATGTGCAGGGTGTGTGGCTGCTCCCCACGCTCCAGGCCGGGTTTTGGCTGGGATATAAAAACCCAGCCAGCAGTCTCCAGTGGTGTGAGTTTTACCTCCATCTGACAGCGAAGCTATGGAGCCTCTGTGCTGAAGGCTGAAGACTGCAAACAGGCGTGCAGGCCGCCTGGAAGAGGCCAGTGAACTTTTTCGTGGCTGAGCATTCAGCTGGGTGTATACTGACACCTAGGATTCCAGATAACCACTGTTTTGTCTTGCTGTGAACAAGCACAAAGACTTATGTTGTTATGTTTTGCTGTGTGTGAATAAGCACCAAGACTGTTTTGTTTTTGCTGAATGTGAAAAAAAAAACCCACTGAAGTTGATTTACAACCTGGTTCCTTGCCTCTATACTGCATCCACTAACCTGTCCACCAGAGCAAAACCCCACATTTTGGTGTCTGATGCGGGCAAATGCTGTCAGGCTGTCCTAAAGGCCGAAAAAGGCACAGGTGTATGTCTTTTATCAAGCCGGCAAGGCTACATCCCGTATCCCCTGAAAAAATGGAGGCAGTAATGAAAGCCCTTGTGGAGGCTAACTTTCAGCAGCAGGAAACCAACCAGCTGCTATTACAGCATGTGATGGCATTACAAGCGGCAGGAGCGTCCCAGAACATCCACGATGCCCGGAAAGCTGTTCGTACTGCGATCCCTTAGATAATCCAATCGGACGACGTTGAGACTTATCTGGTCATGTTCGAAAAGGTGGTCTTGTGGGAGAAGTTACCCCCCCCCCCCGGACCAATGGGCTGAGGTCATCGCTCCGTCCCTGGCGTCTGGACCCCAGCAGGTGTTTTTTCGACCTACTAGCTGACGCAAAAGGTGAGATTCTGGGAAGACTGGGGGTGAATGTATTGATCCGGGCTCAGCGAGTGCATCAGTGGGAATTTAACCCGGCTGAACCCGCCAGACTGTAGTATTATGATCTGATACACCGGCTGCAAAAATGCTATGCTGGAGCGCCTGTTGGCGGGTGTGTTCTGGAGGGCTTTGCTGTACCTTCTCCAGCACTGGATCGGCCAGGTGTCTCCTGGTAATGCACAAGAGATGGTCGACCTGGTGGAGCGCTATGAGGTCACCATAAATCTGAAGGGGGGTTCTTTTGGGAGGGGGCCAGTCAAACCATGGAAATCTCCACCCCAGGCCCGGTGGCTTGTGCCAGCCAAACCCACCCGGGGCGTACCTCTGCAGACCCAGCCCCGGTGGTCTGCTGGTGGTGTCACAAGCCTGGAAACATAAGGGCCAACTGTCCCCATCGGGGTGAACCCATAGACATTTAACTTTGGCTACCGCCCCTCAATGTATGCCAGGAGGCTGTGTGCATCCGGTAACCCTGAGACAATACCCAATAGTCACCTGTGCCAGCTGCAGGTGGGAGATACCCTGGCAGTGGCGCTGCTGGACTCAGGGAGCCTGGTGTCCTGGTAAGGCTGCCCTGGTGCGGCCCGCCGAGTATACTGGCGGAAAAGTAGTAGTGAGCATCCATGGAGACTTAAAGGACTATGCCGTGGCACTGGTTTCACTATGCACGGTAGCCGGCACGTGGACTCATGAGGTGGCCGTCACCACAAAGTTGCACTATGAACTAAATAATTGGGAGAGACTTCCCCAGTTTCCCGGCACTATGGCCGGATACAAAAGTTACCGATACCTAGGAGACAGATGTGAACCTAGCAGAGTGGCCCGGTTTAGGGGAGAGACCAGAACCCTGGGAATCTGAGTGCGAATGGCCAGCGGTAGGGGTGACCGCAACTTTGGTGGAAAAGGGGGAGACAACCCCACTAAGTGTGATGGTGGGAGACATGGAGGACTTGCCGCCGGGACCGGAGTTGGCAGACCTCAACGTCTCCGGAGATAACTTTGGTACAGCACAGCCCCCAGGACATTACTCTACTCTATTTCGAACCTGGGAAAATGTGGTGGTAGTTGAGCGTGAGCCGCAACAACCAGGAGCTGAGTCTATGTTCCCGCGTTTTGTGGTTCAACAGGAGATGCTGTACCGGGTAAATCAACTTCAGGGTGAGCATATTGAACAGCTGGTGGTGCCCAAGGCGTATCGCAAGCTCGTGTTGGAGTTAGCCCACCAACATGTTCTTGGGGGACACCTGGGCCAGCTGAAAATGCAGGACTGGATTCTACAGTGGTTCTACTGGCCCAGTGTGTTCATAGAGGTGGAAGAGTATTGCAAGTCTTGCCCAACTTGCCAGATAACCAGCCCCCAGCCACATTTCCGTAGTCCCCTGGTCCCTCTCCCGATTTATTGAGGTTCCATTCGAGTGGATCGCTATGGATTTCATAGGCCCAGTACCGAAGTCCGCTAGGGGGGACCAACACATCTTAGTCATCCTCGACTACGCCACTAGGTACCCGGAGGTGGTGCCGCTGTGTCATACATCAGCCAAACTCATAGCTAAGGAGTTAATAGAGATGTTTTCTAGAGTGGGTCTGCCTAAGGAGGTTATGACTGACCAAGGGACCCCGTTTATGTCCAAGGTCATGAGGGAACTCTGTAAGTTGATCCTCATAAAATGGCTACGGACATCCGTGTATCATCGGCAAACGGATGGCCTGATGTTTAATCAAACACAACAAAATATGCTAGAAAGAGTGGTGTCTAAGGATGGGAGGGACTGGAAAAGTCATCTACCTAAAGTACAGGCTGTAGTTGACTCCCTTAGGAAGGCTGGCTTAACTGCTAACCCAAAAAAGTGCACGATAGGGTTAGAAGAGACCAATTACCTAGGATATATAATTGGGCACGGAATGATCAAATCTAAGGTGAACAAAATTGAGGCAATTAGGAATTGGCCCCGACCTGTCACTACTAAAGTCGTTCCTGGGTATGGTGCGGTACTATATTAGATTTGTAGAGAAAAAGAGATTTTGTCCAGCTTGTACTTGTGGTAATCCAAGGCTTCTTTATTGAAAATTCAGTATAAAATCCAGGTACAGAAAGCAGAGTCTACATGTTTCGGGCACAATGCAATCTTAGCCCTTACTCATGACTGTTTCAGATACACTGTGAGTTACTTTTGTAGAGAGGAGGGGGAGGGTCTCTCACCTGAGATAATCAGGCTGAAAATTCAGCTGAAAATTCAACCCCTCCCTTCTACAAATGTGTACATAGGTAAAAACATGCCAAAAAGACAATTCATATGGTCCATAAAATAATACATATAAGGCCACTTTCACACTTGCACTTGATCGGATCCGTTCTGATCGGATCCGATCATATCAATGCAGACGGCGGCTCCGTTCAGTACGGATCCGTCTGCATTAATAACTTAGAAACATTTCTAAGTGCGCAAGATGCCTGAGCGGATCCGCCCAGACTCCCAACGCAGAGTCAATGGGAGACGGATCCGGCCGAAGACTAAGCCATATGGTGTCATCCTCAAGCGGATCCGTTCCCACCGATCTACAACGCAAGTCCGAACGGATCCGCTCGCCTCCGCACGGCCAGGCGGACAGCCGAACGCTGCGAGCAGCGCTCAGCTGTCCGCCCGGCGGCGAGCGGAGCGGAGGCTGAACGCCGCCAAATCGACACAGTCCGTGCGGATCCGCTCCATTCAGACTGCATTAGGGCTGGACGGAGGCGTTCGGGTCCGCTCGCGAGCTCCTTCAAACAGAGCTCACGAACGGACCAACGAACGCTAGTGTGAAAGTAGCCTAAAGGAAATGGGAAATAAAGGAAGAAAGGAAGAGAAATAAGCCGTTAGTTAATACTGCAGAATTAGATCCAGTTTCTTATTTAAACCTTGAGGCTGGCGACTTTCAAGTCGGAAAATCCAATATGATTCTCTGTTTAAGAGTTTCCTCTTTCTGTCACCACCTCGTGTTGGTTTTTTAACCTTTTTCAATGCCTTGTACTGACATATAGGAGACATCACCACCATGTACCATGGCAAAATGGAGACTTGCCGCAGATATGTTGCGGTTCTCATGGTGCGGTATGTCTGATATATGTTTTCTAATGCGTGTTTTTATTGCATTTGTGGTACATCCCACATATTGTAGCCTACAGTTTGTGCATGTTATGCAGTAGATCGCATAAGTGGTATTACAATTTAAAAAGGATTTTATTTTGAAAACTTGGCCGTTAATAGTGGATTCAAAATTTTGACAGATCTTCATGTATTTACAACAAATGCAAATGGAGTGACCGCATTTATAGTTTCCTGTTGTTGACAGCCATGTGTTTTGTGTTGTTCGAGATTTGTCATTTTTGAAGAGAGATGGGCTGATGGAGCTAGCTATGGTGGGTGCCTTTCGGGCTGCACATTTAATGCCATTGTGTACCATAGATGCCCATGTTTTGTCACACGCTAGCACTGGGAAGTGTTTTCTGACAATGTCACAAATTTGAGTGTATTCCTTACTATATTGTGTGACAAAAATATTTTTTCTTTCTTGGTTAGATATCTCTCTAGTTTTTTGTCTCTTTGTTTCTATATGTGTGTTCAATAGTGTATTCCTATTCATGTATTGAATGTCTCTGCTGCATTTCTTCATCTTTTTTTTTTTTCCCGAATATGCTCTATGTGTTAGTCTACTTATGATGTTTTGCGCCTCTGTTTCGTATGTCGACTCGTCACTGCAGTTTCTTCTAGCCCTAATTAGTTCTCCTTTTGGTATATTTCTGATGGTATGCATGGGATGGCATGATTGTGCATGTAGTATTGTATTGCCTGATGTTGGTTTTCTGTAGGTGCTAGTGTAAATGGAGGCCGAGGCGGAGTCTCCCCTGAGGCGGAGATCCAGGAACTCAATGCTCCTGGCGCTATGTTGAACGGTAAATTGGATACCGTTCACACATGCGTTCAGATAATCTGCAAATGATGGTATGGCCGCCACATCACCAGACCAGATAAAGATCAGGTCATCAATGTAACGGCCATACCATCTTATGCTATCTGAAAATGGGTTGGTGTCGATGAGGAGAAAGCCCCTCTCCCACCATGCCATAAATATATTGGCTATGGAGGGAGAGAACTTAGCCCCCATCGACACACCCGATGTCTGCAGGAAAAACTTTCCATCAAACATGAAATAATTCCGCCTCAGGAGGAAGTCCACCACGGCCACCACATACTCCATTAGCACCACAGAAAAATTTCCAAAATTCTCCAAAAACCATACCAGGGAGATATTTACCAATTTATGGGGAATGCTAGGGTAAAGTGCGACTACATCAGCTGTCACCCATAGATAATCTTGGGACCATTCCAGGTTTTGTACAGCCTGTAAAACTGATTTAGTGTCTCTCAGAAAACCGGGGATATTTGGAATCAAGGGTTTTCAAGCGGATCCGTTTGGACTTGCGTTGTAGATCGGTGGGAACGGATCCGCTTGAGGATGACACCATATGGCTTAGTCTTCGGCCGGATCCGTCTCCCATTGACTCTGCGTTGGGAGTCTGGGCGGATCCGCTCGGGCATCTTGCCCACTTAGAAATGTTTCTAAGTTATTAATGCAGACGGATCCGTACTGAATGGAGCCGCCGTCTGCATTGATATGATCGGATCCGATCAGAACGGATCCGATCAAGTGCAAGTGTGAAAGTGGCCTTATGTATTATTTTATGGACCATATGAATTGTCTTTTTGGCATGTTTTTACCTATGTACACATTTGTAGAAGGGAGGGGTTGAATTTTCAGCCTGATTATCTCAGGTGAGAGACCCTCCCCCTCCTCTCTACAAAAGTAACTCAGTGTATCTGAAACAGTCATGAGTAAGGGCTAAGATTGCATTGTGCCCGAAACATGTAGACTCTGCTTTCTGTACCTGGATTTTATACTGAATTTTCAATAAAGAAGCCTTGGATTACCACAAGTACAAGCTGGACAAAATCTCTTTTTCTCTATACTTCCGTATTTCTCCTGATTCGGGTGAAGGAGCTGCTCCGTGCTATACCAGTGGAATCCCTGGCAGGTGAGAGCTGCTCAATACTTTTGTTTTCTTTATATTAGATTTGTCCCTTTATTTTGCTACAGTCGCCGCACCATTGACAGGCCTTTTGACGGGATGCAAGTCAGTAACAGTCCAGTGGAATGAGCAGGCGAAAAAGGCTTTCTTTGCTTTGAAGTCTGCCCTGTGTGGGTCCCTGGTATTGGTGACACCCGAGTTCAAAAAGGGGTTTGTGGTACAGACTGATGCCTCTGAAGTAGACCTCTGAGCTGTACTCTCTCAGGACATCAATGGGGAAGAACATCCCGTTGTCTTCCTGAGCCGAAAGCTTACCCCAGCCAAGACTATGTACAGTGTATATATAAACACTTTTTTCCAGCTCACCATATCTTTTCCCATGCACGGAACAGACCGGACCAGTCCTCACTTGAAACACGAAGAAAGAGAAGTTCCAGCATTTAGGAAAAACCTACACATTTTCTTTATTCATAATGGTCACAATTCACATACATGGACAGCTTCTCCCTCCACTGTTAGGTTGACATGTTTCGGGAAACATGTCAACCTAACGGAGTGAGAAGCGGTCCATGTATGTGAATTGTGACTGTGACGAAACCAACCTCACCACTGGGTGGGGGAGAAGCCTGGCTACCAGCCTCTTGCCTCAGGATTATGGCCCATACTAACTTTGAAGGAGAAGACAGAGTGGCCGCACAGCTTAAATCTGTGGAACTGTTTTGGGCGGGAAAGCCATGCTTGCGGCCGGCCAAATGTGACTTCCATGGAATGAAAGGATATGTTGTTCACCCAGATCAGAGCTATCCATGGATGCATACATTATGGGGATATGTGGGGTTTTGAGGTGTTTTGGGAAAAATGTGTGGTTTCTGTCTGTGAGTTATTAAGTTAGCCCATTATGTTGGTAATTGTATTTTGTTGATTGCGTCAAAGACAATGCCAGTGTGTTTGTTAATTGCGTCACAGACAATGCCATTGTGTTCGTTTAATAGGGTTAGTTTTGTGTTTTAAACTGTACAGGATTGGCCTCAGTATGTCATGTGTATATAAGTCAATGCTGTGTGTTCAATAAAGAGTTCCTGTTTTGCCCTTCATCATGTTGAGGCTGGTGTTTGGGTAACTGATCGACACTGGGGATTGCTATACGCTAAACATTTGCTATACTCCCCGAGCTATACTATTAGCTCTTGTAAGAGCTGTTCCTGCTCTCTGTATTTAGGAGAGGTTCACCCACTGGAGCCTGGAGCCTTGTCGTAGGTCCAGGGTGGGTAGGAGATGGCGAGTCCTCAACCAAGCTTCGGCGGTTTGTGGGGTCTGCAGTGCTTACGGTGTCGAGTGGAGTGCTTGGAGTCCTCGGGAAGCGCTAGGAGCATCCATCGACTGAGGTACCCAGTCGGGGTGCCAGGAGATCTGTTACAGTGAACATTATGAATAAAGAAAACGTCTGTTTTTATCCTGAATGCTGGAACTTCTCTTTCTTCGTATGCACAGTATAGTGGAGAGAGAGAGCGAGTGCCTGGCCATCAAGTGGGCACTTGAGTCTCTCCGCTATTATATGTTGGGGAGAAAGTTCTGTCTGGTGAATGACCACTCCCCTCTCAAATGGATGAGCCAAGCCAAGAGAGGAATGCTCGGATCACCAGGTGGTTCTTGTCTTTACAAAACTTTAAGTTTTTGTGGGAATATAGGGCAGGCAGGTTACAGGGAAACGCAGATGCCCTGTCCTGCGTACACTGTCTGGCAAGTGTTCACCCCCTCAGGGTTGAACAAAGGGGGGAGAAATGTAGGACGGCGCAAGGGTCCGTCATTAACGGAAGGTATGTGTCACCGATATTCCTGGCCTTGGTGAGGTAAGAGCCGGTAATTTTAAGGGTCAGCGGTAAGTTAGTGCTGACTGACACTATTTGTTGTTTAGTATGGCTGTAAAGCCGATTCAGGCCGGGCCTTACTGGGAGCAGCCAAAGTGCAGGGTGGGTGGCGGCAACCCATGCTCCAGGCTGGGTTTTGGCTGGGATATAAAAACCCAGCCAGCAGTGTGTGGATTTTACCTCCATCTGACAGTGAAGGCTAAAGGCTGGTGTGCAGGCCGCCTGGAAGATGCCAGTTAATTTTTCTGTGGCTGAGCATTCAGCCAGGTGTGAACTGATGGCTAGGATTCCAGGTGACCATTGATTTGTCTTGCTGTGAACAAGCACAAAGACTATTATGTTATGTTTTGCTGTGTGTGAACAAGCACCAAGACTGTGTTTTTGCTGAGTGTGAATAAAACACTGAAGTTGATTTACAACCTGGTTCCTTGCCTCTCTTTCACACTGGCGTTTTGGTTTCCGTTTGTGAGATACATTTAAGGGTTCTCACAAGAAGCCCAACATTTATTAGTTCAGCCCCAATGCATTCTGAATGGATCCGTTCAGAATGCATCAGTTTGACTGCGTTTGGTCTCCGTTTCGCTTTTGAGGCGGACACCAAAACAGTGCTTGCAGCGTTTTGGTGTCCGCCTGACGATGCGGAGCCAAACGGATCCGTCCTGACACACAATTGAAGTTAATGGGAACCGATCCATTTGTAATGGCTCAGTCTGAGGCGGATCCATTTACATTCGTTTTGCTCAACTAAGCATGCTCCACAACTGTCACCACCCCCAGCAAACATAGCGGCCATCTTGGATGCAGTTCAGAGCAAACGGGTATGTAGTTCTCTCTTTTTCTTTCTTTATTTCTTTCTGGCATTAGGGGCAGATTATGGCACTGGGATGCAGGTTCTCAGACAGATGGCACAGAGGTGTTGGGTCTATGGCAAGGTGGGGGGGAAAGCTGGCATATATGGTGGGGCAGATGGCATATATGGTGGGAACGAGGCACTGTTGGTAGGTCATAGAACGGGGGCAGATTTTTGCGCAGGGGTGGGGTGGTGGTGGCAAAGATGGCACTTAGTGGGGGCAGATAGTCAATCGGTGGTGTAGGGGGGGGGTGGCAAATGTACTATTTAGGGGTTAAAAGGAGGCTGATTGCACGAGGGGAGGTTGGTTATATTGCTCAGAGGTGGTGCTGATTACAATTTTGTGGGGCACGAGAGACTGTTGGTGGGTCATGGATTAGGGCGCATATTATTGCACTGTGGGGGCCAGATGGCACTGAATTAGGGGCAGATGGAAGAGAGGTGTGGCTGATTGCAGGGGGGTGGAAGAGGCACTGTTGGGGCTCGTGTCATGTTGGTAGCTTATGGCAGGGGGGGTTGGGTTGATGTTAATTAAGGGGGCAAATGCCACTGAGGGTGGGGCATATGTCAATGGGGGTTGCTGTTGGCATATTATTGTATAGGGGGGGGAGTTTATGGCTCTTGGAGGGTTGGCGATGGTACTGGGGGGGCAGATGGCACTGAGGGGGGGCTTAAAAATCAAGTGCATTTAAAAGATGTTTTTCTAATGTTTTTTTTTTTCATATTTTTTTTTTCTTTATAGCATCTACCAAAGCATAAAATTAATAATCTTTTGAAGACCCAAAACATTGCATTAAAATGCAAGTTTTTAAAATAAATATTTCTGATATCTACGTGGACTTGTTCATAAAGCATTTTTATTTGCATTTGTATTATTTCTCTACAGATGTCTGAAGCATCCAAAAGTGCTCACAGAAGGCCACCAAGAAGGCGTCATCGCATTTAGCAAGCGGTAAGTACAATCGACAATATGATTTTCTAATACAATAAGATTCAGGACATTAATCTGTATGTCTCTTTGTTCTAGTCTTCATCATCCACACGCTCAGCCCCCGCAGCACCATCTCCAGCACCATCTCGTGTTGCGCGGTTTTCGAGGACCTCCGCGTCACCAAGGGGAGGTGGCCGTAGCACTGACCAGGATTGGCAGGAAGTAAGTATATT
Organism: Bufo gargarizans; assembly: GCF_014858855.1. NCBI lineage: Eukaryota > Metazoa > Chordata > Amphibia > Anura > Bufonidae > Bufo > Bufo gargarizans. The sequence continues at coordinate 339,261,351 of NC_058080.1, forward strand.
TGAATATAATCTTTGTAAGAAAATATAATAATTTTTTTTTACACTTTTTTAAAAATGTTTTTAGGCACCTTCAATTAGAGCCGCCAGGCAGGATCCTCCAGTCTCCTCCAGAGCTTGTGGGAGACGCTGTGGCGGGCGGGGACATGAAAGTATTGAATACGTAGTTTTATTAAATTCCTTTTTTGGAGGAGGGGGATAATTAGTCTTTTCCTTTTTCTTCCAGGGTTCCAGACTCTCCACCAGTGATGATATGGAGTTTGTTGTCCCTCACATAGACAATTAACTCCTTATTCAGCTGGTGGAGGCGCGTCCCGCATTATGGGACCACACCAACCGCCTACATGCTAACCATCATTATACCAATTATTCTTAAAATATATATAAAATGATTTACTTTCATCTCCCTATGACAGCAAAGGGCTGCGAGAGACAGAGGAGCATTTGGCACATCTGTTTCATGCTGGCCCCTACAGTAGCAGCGACAATTGTTCTCTACCTATGACAGCAAGGGGCTGCGTGAGACAGAGGAGCATTTGGCACATCTGTTTCATGCTGGCTCCTACAGTAGCAGGGACAATTGTTCTCTACCTATGACCGCAAGGGGCTGCGTGAGACAGAGGAGCATTTGGCACATCTGTTTCATGCTGGCCCCTACAGTAGCAGGGACAATTGTTCTCTACCTATGACAGCAAGGGGCTGCGTGAGACAGAGGAGCGTTTGGTCCCTCTGTTTTATGCAGCCCCCTACAAGAGGTAGGCATATCATAACCTGGACGCAATAATTCATGGCCTTTTCTTTTCTTTTTCTCCACAGTACTGCCAGCAGCACTCGGGTGCCTGAACCAGCTCTTGAAGCAGAACCGGTAACCGGCCGCCACCCATAGCCCTCCTGTCTCTCATGCAAAGGTTCAGGACAATCCTGGTCCCCTACAGGGTCCTGCTTTTCAACATACCCTCTCAGCATTGGAGACAAAATGTAAAGGGATATGTTGAATAGCAGGAGATCCGGTAGGAGCCATCGGAAGGATTATGGTAACCTTGTAGAGATTGTTTCTGATGCTCTAGAAGGTTTTGCAGAAGAGATGAGGGGCGGAGGCAATGCGTCAACTCACCGCTCACCAACATTACCTGCAATCCCTAAACCCCCTGATGGACCAAATAACGCCCGAGCAGGTGCATGAGTTTAAAAATTTTGTGGAGAACAGGTCGTGGGAAATTTTGCACCGGCCCACACCTACCCCTCATCCCACTTTTTCCCACCATCCTCTTTCCTCCAACCATCCCTTTCCTGCCATCTGCCACTTTCCCACGCCCCTCCCGAGCATGTGCTAAATCTTCCCCCCCATGCCTTCTCCTCCTCACTATACCGCCCGACTTCTTTTCAATCTTCCTCTTCAGCACATGCTCGGGAACATTCCGAATCCGACCCATCCGCTCTCCACACCCCTGAAGATGGGAGGGCTACCGCTGCCGGTCCAAGGATGTCCACCCCGCAACGCTCCACTTCCCCTTGAAGTTATCGAATATTATAATATTTTTATTTATACAAATATTTACTAATTTTCTGGTAATTTATTGTTGAATAAATATTTTTCTTGAACTTTACTGTGTGTGCTTTTATTTCCTGGCTATTTCCAGGCTATCATCACTTATGGCCAGTCCAGCTGTTGGGAAATTAGAACTCCCAGCAACAAACAACATTGCGTTTATTATTAATGCTGGTAGAATCTAAAATTGGTTTCTAGGAGTTTTAATTTCCCAATGCCTGTAGTGGCCTAATCTTTGATGGTGTATGGGCTTTCTTAGGCTGGGTTCACACGGGCGTTGCAGGAAAATATGCCGATGCCTTGCGGGAACATGCGCGATCCCCCCCCCCGCGAGTGCAAAGCATTTTGATGCGTTTTGCACGCACGTGAGAAAAATCGGCATGTTTGGTACCCAGACCCGAACCCGGACTTCTTCACAGAAGATTCATTCTGTAAATTGTATTATTTTCCCTTTTATAACATGGTTAAAAGGGGGAAAAATAGCATTCTTTTAATACAGAATGCTTAGTAGAAGGTCAATTGAGGGTTAAAAAAATAAATAAAAATAACTCCTCCTCCAATTGATCGCGTAGCTGCCGGTCTCCTGTTCTTTCTCCAGGACCTGTCAAAGGACCTGTGGTGACGTCACTGAGCTCATCACATGGTCCATCACATGATCCATGACCAGGGCTGCGTGAATAAGTTGAGTTAAATGATTTAAGATTATTTTATTTTTTCCCCTCAAGCCCTATTCTGTGGTAAGAATGCTATTATTTTCCCTTATAACCATGTTATAAGAGAAAATAATAATGATCGGGTCCCCATCCCGATCATTTCCTAGCAAACATGCGTAAAAATCGCACCGCATCCACACTTGCTTGCGGATGCTTGCGATTTTCATGCAGCTCCATTCACTTCTATGGGGCCTGTGTTGCGTGAAAAATGCACAATATAGAGCATGCTGCGATTTTTCACGCAATGCACAAGTGATATAGCTCCTTATTGATGATATTCATCAGTCAATCAAGTGTAAATCCACATAAACCCTTGTGGGTAGTCACGGTATATGTGAATCAGCATCATCAACAATTCAGTTACTAAAAAGCATTGCACCCGCATGGAAAACTCGCCCGTGTGAAAGGGGCCTTATAGCGCCTTATTGATCATATTAATCAGTCAATCAAGTGTAAATTCACATAAACCCTTGTGGGTAGTCACGGTACATGTGAAACAGCATCATCAACAATTCAGTTACTAGTGAGCGAAAATTTTTGTTTTCGCTCTTTAGCACTAATTAAGCTGTCACATTAAGTATCGTCATATCAAAGGGAAATTATGCTGTTATGGAACAGAGCCGATGAAGGACCTGCACCCAGCCTCAGCAGTTCAAGATGCGATGCTCTTTCTTGCCCTGCGCAGGATCATGCAGAACAAGGGATGACAATAACACACTGCTAAGAGGAGGATTCCACCAAACTGTGTTTTTGTTTATGGAGAGGTTTGACAGGCTATGGCAGGGATACAGATGGCCCAATAATGCTGGTGATACAACGGGACTCACTGATGGATGCACAGATTCATGTTGGCTGACAATAAAAAAAGTAAGCGAAAGGTGTTTTAATTTTTTTTTATTTAGTAATAAATCAAATATAAAAGATAAAATAAAAAACATTATACAGGAAAATCACTCTGCCCGCTGAGGAACAAACATGATTCCAAAATACACTACCTGAGTGGAGGTATACACTGTTTAAAGTGTGTGGACTCTTTGAGATATACATTTTCTTTAAAAACGGATCCTCTAAACGGAAGCAAACACAATGTACGGATCCGATTTAGAGGTGCCTTCATTTGAACGGATCTGGTTAAAAGGCCCCTGTTTGCATCTGTTTTGCAATTTTTGAGACAGATCCGTTTTAAACGGATCTGTGAAACACGAGTGTGAAAGTAGCCTTAGTCGCATCCCACAACAAAAGCCATAGTCAGACCCCTTCAGCTGGGAAGATATTGTGGAGGTTTACTGGGAAGAACCCCAGGGGGCCAGTGAAGATGGGAACCGAGGTCTCTCCACCGGTCCTGCAGGGAATTGGGAGCCCAGTCTCCATTCCCCAGCAGCAGGCTGAATTACAGGGGGCAGAGACAGTCGGTCCTGTCCCCCAGCGGCAGAGTGTCCTACAGGGAATAGATAGTCCAATCTCCTTTCCCCAGAAACAGGACAATGTATTGGGAGCGGAGACAGTCGGTCTCTCTCCCCAGAGGCTGGAAGTATGTATGGGAGAGGAGTTTGCTACCCCCTCTCCCCAGCGGCAATGTGATTTATTGGGAATTGGGAGCCAAGTCTCCATTCCCCAGCGGCAGGCTGAGTTACAGGGGGCAAAGACAGTCGGTCCTGTCCCCCAGAAGCAGAGTGTTTTATTAGAAGAGGAGAGCTTTGTCCTCCCACCCCAGCGGCAGAGTGTCCAGCAGGGAATAGAGAGCCCAGTCTCCTTTCCCCAGCAGCAGGACACTGTATTGGGAGCGGAGACGGTCGGTCGCCCTCCCCAGCAGCTGGAAGTATGTATGGGAGAGGCGCTTGTTACCCCCTCTCCCCAGTGGCAGCTTAACGTACCAGGGGGAGACAGTAAGTCCCCACAACAGTGCAGATGGGACAGTGGTATCTGCACTTACAGCACAGGGGGTAGGGACAGTCGGTCCTGTCCCCCAGCAACAGGGCTGGATATCCAAAGGGGAGACAGTTGGTCCCCCCTCCAACAACCAGGCTCCAACCAGGCTTCTTCCGTGCCAGCTCTGGCACCAGGGCAAAGTACCGCTCATCTCTGCCCACTCAGCAACCCACCAAGGCAGTCTACCAGTCCCCCACACAGCCGTGGTGAGGCACCTGGACATGGACAAAGTTCTCCCTTGCTCAGGTGTAGTAACCATTTATTGTGGGTGGGCTGTACTGCTGTTTCTGTTTTGTGGGTGGGCTGCTGGACTAACAAGGGCACTGACTGGCAGGAAATTAGATACCCTTGTTAGTCTGTTTGGAAAGGGGGAGAGATGTGACAAGACCAATCTCGCCAAATTGCATTGGAGAAGCCTGGTTGCCCGCCTGCTCCCTTTAGACTATGGCCCCATGTTGAAACGCTTGATTTTCCCCTGCAAAGACATAAAAGCCGGGTCATTTGGTACTTGCCCTATTTGAACAGTGATACCCCAGATAGCTATGAAATGGAGCCCATTCGGATAACAAAAGACTATGTGAAAGAATTTGGCTCCATGGCGATTCTACTGTATTCGTGTAGTCTGAATACCATTCACCTATTAAAATGCAGTCAGACCTGAGCTATCTGGGGATATGTTAAATGTCTGTGTTTACTGTAATGTTTGTGACATTGTATATTTGAATAGTGATTTCTGTCCTGTTGTTCCCACGTGTACAATGGCAATGTCCCTTTGTCCTGAGAGATAATTGAATTACTCCTCGGTTGTCTCCGGGACAGAGAGGAGGAAACCAGGATGCATTATGGAGATGTATTGTGTCTGTGTATCCTGAATTGCTTCATATCTGTCCTGTGTCACAGTCCTTCATCTGGTCCCCCTAGGGGAGTGTCCACCAGATGGGGACCTGCATAAATACAGGCAGGTAGCCCTCAGTAAAGGGAGATTCTGATTTACCCTCAACACAGAGCTTGGTCTCGTTCTTGGGGGGATTTATTGTATGCTGTTCCAGTTTGACTGCTAGGAGTGTAAACCTTTCATATGGTTTTTCCTATTCGGCTGTATGCAGCATTCATATGGTTTCCAGTTCGGGAGATTGGTGTCTTTAGTAGCTGCCTTTGCGTCTGGAAAGGGAAATTCTCATAAACGGCTTTTACCCCCTTTTATGCCTGGGGTGTCGTTACACCTTCTGTCAATGACGGACCGTTGCACCTTCCTACATACCTCCCCCTTTGTTCAACCCTGAGGGGGTGGACACTTGCCAGATAGTGTACCCGGGACAGGGCATCTGCGTTTCCCTGTAAGCGGCCTGCCCTGTGTTCCACTGAGAACTTGAAGTTCTGTAACGACAAGAACCATCTGGTGACCCGAGCATTCCTCTCTTTGGCTTGGCTCATCCACTTTAGAGGGGAGTGGTCGGTCACCAGATGGAACTTTCTCCCCAACAGATAATAGCCGAGAGACTCGAGTGCCCATTTGAAGGCCAGGCACTCTCTCTCCACTATACTGTACCTAGTCTCGACTGTGGTAAGCTTTCGGCTCAGGAAAACAACAGGATGTTCCTCCCCATTGATGTCCTATGAGAGTACAGCTCCGAGGCCTACTTCAGAGGCATCAGTTTGTATTACAAATTCCCTCTGGAAGTCAGGTGTCACCAATACCGGGGACCCACACAGGACAGACTTCAAAGCTGAGAAAGATTTTTCAGCCTGTTCGTTCCACTGAACTGAACCATCACTGACTTGCGTACCTTCAAAAGGCCTGTCAATGGTGCAGCAACTGTAGCAGAATTTGCAGACAAACCTCATATAGTACCATTACCCCACCATACCCAGGAACGACTTTACTTGTCAAGTAGTGACTGGTCGAGAGCCAATTCCTAATTGTCTCAATTTTGCTCACCTGAGGTTTGATCATTCCGCGCCCAATTACATACCCCAGCGGTTAAGCCAGCCTTCCTAAGGGAGTGCACTAAAGCCTGTACTTTAGATAGGTGACTTTCCCAGTCGGTGTTATGGATAATGATATAGCCCAGGTACGCCGAAGCGTACCGATGATGTGGGTGTAGTACAACGTCCATTAGCCTTTGAAACATGGTGGGTTGTAGACCAAAGGTTAATACCTTTTACTGATACAGCCCCTCTGGTGTGATGAAAGATCTTTTTTCCTTGGCAGCCTCCGTCAAGGGGGATATGAGTCAAACTTGGACACCTCATTCAGTTTGCGGAAGTCGTTACAGAACCGCAATGTCCCATTCGGCTTGGGTATTAAGTCTATCAGACTGACCCATTCACTTTTTGACTCCTCGATGACACCTAGCTGGAGCATTAGCTGCACTTCCTCCGCAATGGCTTGTCGCCGAGCCTCGGGTACCCGGTACGGCTTTAACCAGACTTTTGCCTGAGCCTCAGGGATAATGTAATGCCGGATTATGTATGTGTGCGTCCAGGGCGGTCCGAGAATACATCCCTGGTAGAGTTGAGCGGACACCTGGATGTTCAGGTTCGCCGAGTTCGGCCGAACTTGAAAAAAAAAGTTCGGGTTCGAGACCCGAACTTGACCTCGAAACCCATTGAAGTCAATGGGGACCCAAACTTTTGGGCACTAAAATGGCTCTATAACAGTCCTGGAAAGGGCCAGAGGGCTGCAAAAGGCATCAAAATGTGCTTAAGAGCATGGCAACTGTTCTGCAAACAAATGTGGATAGGGAAATGACTTAAAATACCATAAAATACCGAAACATTTAAAATAGCAGTCTGGATCTAGGAGTAGGAGGTTGAGGAGGCGGTGGATGTGGCGGTGTAGGTTGACATGGCGGTGTAGGTGGAAGCGGTGGTGAAGGAGGAATAGGCCAACACTGATTTGTGTTATTTTTTATTTTTAAATTGGGGTCTCTCCCAAAATATTGGGACATATAACAAAATAAAACAAAGAATAAGTGCACTTGAGTACAAGAATGGATGGTTGAGGCTGGTATAAATGACTATTCTGCACAAGGTACAGACAAGTCCTGTGGGATCCATGCCTGGTTCATTTTAATAAACGTAAGCTTGTCCACATTGGCTGCGGCCTGTGATAATGCTCTCTGCCGTGCTAAACACACGTTCACACTATACACTGGCTGCAGGGCAGGTCAGCACCTCCAAGGCTGACAAAGCTTTTCCACATTTTCGCCATGCTAACCCTGCCTTCTCAGGTGCTGGTGATGCCCCAGCTGCGTTGGCGACCTCTTCCTCCTCCTCTGCCTTCGCTTTGTGCTTCCACTGTGCCCCCATTGTCAGGTGGGAATGCCATCATCAGCGTGCGTTTGTAGTCGCGCATCTTCCGATCAGTAACAGATGTTTTCACTAATTTTAGTTCCCTTGTCAGCAATGCAGAGCAGGGGTTCATTCACGGCAAAAAGGGGTTCATGTCACCCAGCAATAGAACAGAGGATTTTGAGAGAACGAGGCCCATGTCACCCAGGCACAGCAGGGATTCATTCACGGCAAAAGGGGGTTCATGTCACCCAGCAATAGAACAGAGGATTTTGAGAGAACGAGACCCATGTCACCCAGGCACAGCAGGGGTTCATTCACGGCAAAAGGGGGTTCATGTCACCCAGCAATAGAACAGACGATTTTGAGAGATTTAGGCCCCTGTCACCCAGGCACAGCAGGGGTTCATTCACGGTAAAAGTGGGTTTATGTCACCCAGCAATAGAACAGACAATTTTGAGAGATTTTGGCCCCTGTCACCCAGGCACAGCAGGGGTTCATTCACGGCAAAAGGGGGTTCATGTGACCCAGCAATAGAACAGACGATTTTGAGAAATTTCGGCCCCTGTTACCCAGGCACAGCAGGGGTTCATTCACGGCAAAAGGGGGTTTATGTCACCCAGCAATAGAACAGACAATTTTGAGAGATTTAGGCCCCTGTCACCCAGGCACAGCAGGGGTTTGTATACGACAAAAATGGTAAAATGTCACCCGACAATTGAAAATAAGATTTTTTTTCAATTTAGGGCACTAAAATTGGCACTTTTTTGCATTAAAATGGCTCTAAAATACTCCTTGAAAAGGCTAGAGGGATGTAAAAGGCAGTAAAATGTGCTTAAGAGCATGGCAACTGCTCTGCAAACAAATGTGGATAGGGAAATAACTTAAAATAAAATAACTAAAAATTACAAATTATTAACCTGCATCTCAGAGAAGGAGGTGGATATGGAGTCGGTTGTTGAGGAGGCGGTGAATGTGGTGTTGTAGGTGGAGGCAGCAATGAAGGAGAAGGAGGTAGCCAACAATTTTTTATTTATTTTTTTAATTTTTTTTATTGGGGTAGGTAGCCCCCAAAATATTGGGACAAATAAAAAAAAAAGAAAACAAAGAATCATTTCACTTGACTTGAGTACAAGAATGTATGTTTGATGGTGGTATGCAATCGGTGTGGCAGGCTGCCCAGAGGCAACGAAAAGCTGTCCTCTGTGGGAGGTGTATCGTCTGTGTCTTCTGTATCCCCCCATCCATGCACCAGTGATGGCCATGAGCTGGTCTGGGTGCCACACTGCTGTGAACATGGTTCCTCCTCCTGCATTTCCTCCTCATCATCCTCCAGAACTGTGCCCTGGCTGGACAATTGTGTACCTTGGGTTTGTGGGTGCAGGAACCCCCCCTTGGAACCACTTGGGAATGACGGGCCAGAAATGATCCCTCTTCCTCCTCCTCCTCCTGTGCCATACCCTCTTCCATTATCGCCATGAGCGTTTTTTTCAAGGAGGCATAGAAGTGGGATAGTAACGCTGAGAACAGCGTTATCGGCACTGGCCATGTTTGTGGAGTACTCGAAACAGTGTAACAAGGAACACAGGTCTCACATGGAGGCCCAGTCATTGGTGGTGAAGTGGTGCTGTTCCGCCGAGCGGCTCAACGTGCGTGCTGCAGCTAAAACTCCACTATCGCCTGCTGCTGCTCGCACAGTATGGCCAGCATGTGCGAGGGGAAGTTCCACCTTGTGGGCACGTCGCATATGAGGTGGTGAGCGGGAAGGCTGAAGTTACGCTGCAGCGCTGACAGGCGAGCAGCAGCAAAGTGAGAATGCCGAAAGCGCGCACAGACGGTCTGCACTTTATGCAGCAGCTCTGACATGTCAGGGTAATTTTTAAGGAATCTCTGCATCACCAAATTCAGCACATGCGTCAGGCAAGGGATGTGCGTCAAACTGGCTAGTCCCAGAGCTGCTACGAGATTTCGCCCATTACCGCACACCACCAGGCCGGGCTTGAGGCTCACTGGCACAAGCCACTCATCGGTCTGTTGTTCAAGACCCGTCCACAGCTCCTGCGCGGTGTGGGGTTTGTCCCCCAAACAGCTAAGTTTTAAAACTGCCTGCTGTCGTTTACCCCTGGCTGTGCTGAAGTTGGTGGTGAAGGTGTTACGCTGACCGGATGAGGAGCTGGTAGAGGATGAGGAAGCAGAGTAGGAGGAGGAAGCAACAAGAGGCAAACTGAAACGCCCTGCAATCCTCGGTGGTGGAAGGACATGCGCCAAACTGCTATCCGCCTCAGGCCCAGCCGCCACTGCATTTACCCAGTGTGCTGTTATGGAGATATAAACGGCCCTGACCGTGCTTACTGGTCCACGTATACGTAGTCAGGTGCACCTTGCCACAGATGGCGTTGCGCAGTGCACACCTGATTTTGTCCCCTACTTGGTTGTGAAGGGAAGGGATGGCTCACCTTGAAAAGTAGTGGCGGCTGGGCACGACATACTGTGGGACAGCCACCGCCTTAAGGCCTTTAAACTATCGGACTCCACCAGACGGAATGACAGCATTTCAAAGGCAAGTCATTTAGAAATGAAGGCATTCAGGGCTAGGGATCGCAGATGGGTAGGGGGGTACTTCCTCTTCCTCTCCAGCGTTTGGGATATGGAGAGCTGAACGCTTTCGTTGGACATTGTGGAGATGCTTGGTGACCCAGGTGTTGGTGTTTGCTGGCAGATCCTCTGTTTGCGGGGTGCCGGGTGGCACTGTATGAAGAGGCACTGTATGAAGAGGTATATGAAGAGGCCGCAACTGCAGCAGAAGAGGAAGAAGGAGGAGCCAGAGACATTTCTTGGTTTTTGAGGTGTCTACTTCACTGCAGCTCGTGCTTTGCACTTAAATGTCTGGTCATGCAGGTTGTGCTCAGGTTGAGAACGTTTATGCCTCACTTCAGGCTCTGATTGCCCAGCGTGCAAACCACTCGTGTTTTGTCGTCCGCACATTGTCTGAAGAACTGCCATGCCAGGGAACTCCTTGGAGCTGGCTTTGGTGTGCTCGGTCCCTTGCTGCGGTGGGCAGTAGGAGGCGTACTGTCTAGAGGACGGCCGCTCCGCTTTTGCACTCTGTTCCCTCTTCTGCTATGCTGGTGGCTCTGTGCGACCACCGCCTCTTCCTCCAAACTACATAGGTCACTCGCATGACCTTGATTCCATGTGGGGTCGAGGACCTCATCATCCTCCACATCATCTTCCACCCAGTCTTCACCCCTGCCTTCTTTGTCGGTCTGCGCACTTTCGAAAGTCCCAGCAGTTGGCACCTGTGTTTCATCATAATCAGAGATGTGCTGCGATGGTCCTCCCATGTACTCATCTTGAAACATAAGTGGTTGGGCATCGGTGCACTCAATCTCTAACACTTCTGGGCCAGGGATAGGTGGATGGCCTTGGGAAACCCTGCTAACAGAGTCATCAAAAAGCATAAGAGACTGCTGCATGACTTAGGGCTCAGACTGCTTGGCTGATTTGCAAGAGGGTGAGGTGCAGGTGCCAACTCTGGTCTTTCAGCGTGAGACTGGATGGGAGACAATGTGAAGGAACTGGATCCACTGTCAGCAACCCAATCTACTATCGCCTGTACTTGTTCAGGACTCACCATTCATAGAGCAGCATTAGGCCCGACCAAATACCGCTGCAGGTTTTGTCGCCTACTCGCACCTGAGGAAGGGGTTGTGCGTGTATCTGGCACAAATCGACCACGTCCTCTTTCTGCAACAGGAGCTCCAACAGCTGCACCACTACCTGAGCCACGTCCCTTATTTGACGCTCTCCTCATATTTTTTTTCATTTAGGATCTTGCCCTAAATGGGTGTTTAATTAATACAAACCGGATTCCAAAAAAGTTGGGACACTATACAAATCGTGAATAAAAACTGAATGCAATGATGTGGAGATGGCAAATGTCAATATTTTATTTGTAATAGAACGTAGATGACAAATCAAACGTTTAATCCGAGTAAATGTATCATTTTAAAGGAAAAATATGTTGATTCTAAATTTCACGGTGTCAACAAATCCCCAAAAAGTTGGGACAAGTAGCAATAAGAGGCTGGAAAAAGTAAATTTAAGCATAACGAAGAGCTGGAAGACCAATTAACACTAATTAGGTCAATTGGCAACATAATTGGGTATAAAAAGAGCTTCTCAGAGTGGCAGTGTCTCTCAGAAGCCAAGACCAATTAACACTAATTAGGTCAATTGGCAACATGATTGGGTATAAAAAGAGCTTCTCAGAGTGGCAGTGTCTCTCAGAAGCCAAGATGGGTAGAGGATCACCAATTCCCACAATGTTGCGCAGAAAGATAGTGGAGCAATATCAGAAAGGTGTTACCCAGCGAAAAATTGCAAAGACTTTGCATCTATCATCATCAACTGTGCATAACATCATCCGAAGATTCAGAGAATCTGGAACAATCTCTGTGCGTTAGGGTCAAGGCCGTAAAACCATACTGGATGCCCGTGATCTCCGGGCCCTTAAACGACACTGCACCACAAACAGGAATGCTACTGTAAAGGAAATCACAGAATGGGCTCAGGAATACTTCCAGAAACCATTGTCAGTGAACACAATCCACCGTGCCATCCGCCGTTGCCAGCTGAAACTCTACAGTGCAAAGAAGAAGCCATTTCTAAGCAAGATCCACAAGCTCAGGCGTTTTCACTGGGCCAGGGATCATTTAAAATGGAGTGTGGCAAAATGGAATACTGTTCTGTGGTCAGACGAGTCACGATTCGAAGTTCTTTTTGGAAATCTGGGACGCCATGTCATCCGGACCAAAGAGGACAAGGACAACCCAAGTTGTTATCAACGCTCAGTTCAGAAGCCTGCATCTCTGATGGTATGGGGTTGCATGAGTGCGTGTGGCATGGGCAGCTTGCATGTCTGGAAAGGCACCATCAATACAGAAAAATATATTCAGGTTCTAGAACAACATATGCTCCCATCCAGATGTCATCTCTTTCAGGGAAGACCCTGCATTTTTCAACAAGATAATGCCAGACCACATTCTGCATCAATCACAACATCATGGCTGCGTAGGAGAAGGATCCGGGTACTGAAATGGCCAGTCTGCAGTCCAGATCTTTCACCTATAGAGAACATTTGGCGCATCATAAAGAGGAAGGTGCAACAAAGAAGGCCCAAGACGATTGAACAGTTAGAGGCCTGTATTAGACAAGAATGGGAGAGCTTTCCTATTTCTAAACTTGAGAAACTGGTCTCCTCGATCCCCAGACGTCTGTTGAGTGTTGTAAGAAGAAGGGGAGATGCCACACAGTGGTGAAAATGGCCTTGTCCCAACTTTTTGGGGATTTGTTGACACCATGAAATTCTGATTCAACATATTTCCCCTTAAAATGGTACATTTTCTCAGTTTAAACTTTTGTTCCGTGATTTATGTTCTATTCTGAATAAAATATTAGATGTTGGCACCTCCACATCATTGCATTCAGTATTTATTCACAATTTACATAGTAACATAGTACATAAGGCCGAAAAAAGACATTTGTCCATCCAGTTCGACCTGTCATCCTGCAAGTTGATCCAGAGGAAGGCAAAAAAACCCTGTGAGGTAGAAGCCAACTTTAGGGGAATAAAAATTCCTTCCCGACTCCAATCAGGCAATCAGAATAAATCCCTGGATCAACGATATCTCTCTAGTAGCTATAGCCTGTAATATTATTACGCTCCAGAAATACATCCAGGCCCCTCTTGAATTCCTTTATTGTGCTCACCATCACCACCTCCTCAGGCAGAGAGTTCCATAGTCTCACTGCTCTTACCGTAAAGAATCCTCTTCTATGTTTGTGTACAAACCTTCTTTCCTCCAGACGCATAGGATGTCCCCTCGTCACAGTCACCGTCTTGGGAATAAATAGATGACGGGATAGATCTCTGTACTGACCCCTGATATATTTATACATATTAATTAGATCTCCTCTCAGTCGTCTTTTTTCTAAAGTGAATAACCCTAATTTTGATAATCTTTCAGGGTACTGTAGTTGCCCCATTCCAGTTATTACTTTAGTTGCCCTCCTCTGGACCCACTCCAGCTCTGCTATGTCTGCTTTGTTCACTGGAGCCCAGAACTGTACACAGTACTCCATGTGTGGTCTGACTAATGATTTGTAAAGTGGTAGGACTATGTTCTCATCACGGGCATCTATGCTCCTTTTGATGCAACCCATTATCTTATTTGCCTTGGCAGCAGCTGCCTGACACTGTTTTTTGCAGCTTAGTTTGCTGTTTATTAAAATTCCTAGATCTTTTTCCATGTCTGTGTTACCGAGTGTTTTAGCATTTAATAAGTACGGGTGACTTGCATTATTCCTTCCCATGTGCATAACTTTACATTTGTCAGTGTTAAACCTCATCTGCCACTTATCTGCCCAAGCCTCCAATCTATCCAGATCACTCTGTAGTAGTATACTGTCCTCTTCAGTGTTAATTACTTTACACAGTTTAGTGTCATCTGCAAAAATTGATATTTTACTATGCAAGCCTTCTACAAGATCATTAATAAATATATTGAAGAGAATAGGGCCCAATACTGACCCCTGAGGTACTCCACTAGTGACAGTGACCCAATCTGAGTATTTACCATTAATAACCACCCTCTGTTTTCTATCACTGAGCCAGTTACTTACCCACTTACAGACATTTTCTCCCAGTCCGAGCATTCTCATTTTATATACTAACCTTTTATGTGGTACAGTGTCAAATGCTTTGGAGAAGTCAAGATACACGACATCCATTGATTCGCCGCTGTCAAGTCTAGAACTTACCTCCTCATAGAAACTGATTAAATTTGTTTGACATGATCGATCCCTCACGAAGCCATGCTGATATGGCGTTATTTGCTTATTTCCGTTAAGATGCTCTAACATAGCATCTCTCAGAAAACCTTCAAACAGTTTACCCACAACAGATGTTAAACTTACCGGCCTATAGTTTCCAGGCTCTGTTTTTGGACCCTTTTTGAATATTGGCACCACATTTGCCATGCGCCAATCCTGTGGTGTCAATATAGAATCTGCAAATATCAGAAATAAGGGTCTGGCTATGACATTACTTAATTCCCTTAGGATACGAGGGTGTATGCCATCCGGTCCTGGCGATTTGTCTATTTTAATCTTTTTAAGTCGCTGATGTACTTCTTCCTGGGTCAGACAGGACACTTTTAATGGGGAATTTATTTCAACATTCGGCATGTCATCTGACAGTTTATTTTCCTCAGTGAATACATTGGAGAAAAAAATATTTAACAGCTTTGCTTTCTCCTCGTCGCTCTCTGCGACTCCCCCCTCATTACTCTTTAACGGGCCGACACCTTCAGATTTATACTTTTTAACATTTATATATTAGTTTTACTCTCTTTGGCAATTCATCTCTCAGTCTCTAGTTTGGCCGCTTTTATTTGTTTTTTACATGTTCTATTTTTTTCCTTATAGTTTTTCAATGCTTCCGTGCTACCTTCCTGTTTTAGTGTTTTATATGCTTTCTTTTTGTCATTTATTGCTTTCTTTACAGTTCTGTTTATCCACATTGGTTTCTTTTTGTTCCTTAACCTTTTTTTCCCATACGGTATGTACCTCTCACAATGAGATTTTAGGATGCTTTTAAAGATATCCCATTTTGTGGCTGTATTTTTATTTGTGAGGACTTTGTCCCAGTTAGTTAGGCCTATGGCCTCTCTTAGTTGGCTAAATTTAGCTTTTTTGAAGTTTGGTATTTTTATTCCTCCCTGTACAAACACTCTCTTGAATGATAATTGGAAGGTTATTACTTTGTGGTCACTATTTCCCAGGTGTCCCCCGACCTGCACGTCTGTTGTTCTGTCAGGCCTATTGGTTAATACTAAGTCCAGTATGGCCATCCCTCTAGTCGGGTCCTGAACCAGTTGGGAGAGGTAATTGTCTTTGGTTATTGCCAAGAACCTGTTTCCTTTATGAGATACACAAGTTTGTATAGTGTCCCAACTTTTTGGGAATCCGGTTTGTAGTAGAATAGAACGACAGTATGTAAAGGGTGTATCTCACATGGCCTGAACCAGACTAGGCCTCAATAAAATATTTTTATGCCCAAAATGGCTGTATTTTAAATGCCTAATTAAAAAACCCTGTATGTAGAGGTAGTATCTCAGAGGGCAGGAACCTCTGTAGGCCTGCAGTAAATATATCTTTGCACAAAAAGGCTGTATTTCAAATGGCTGTATTTCAAATGCCAAATTCAAACCCCTGTATGTATAGGGGATATCACACAGGCCCTGAATCAGTGTAGGCCTGCAGTAAATATATCTTTGCACAAAAAGGCTGTATTTCAAATGGCTGTATTTCAAATGCCAAATTCAAACCCCTGTATGTATAGGGGATATCACACAGGCCCTGAATCAGTGTAGGCCTGCAGTAAATATATCTTTGCACAAAATGGCTGTATTTCAAATGGCTGTATTTCAAATGCCTGATTCAAACCCCTGTATGTATAGGGGGATCATACACGCCCTGAACCAGTGTAGGCCGGAAGTAAATATATCTTTGCACAACATGGCTGTATTTCATATGGCTGTATTTCAAATGCCTGATTCAAACCCCTGTATGTATTGGGGGGATCACACACGGTCTGAACCTGTGTAGGCATGAAGTAAATATATATTTGCACAAAAAGGCTGTATTTAAAATGGTTGTATTTAAAATGCCTAATTCAAACCCCTGTATGTATAGGGGATATCACACACGCCCTGAATCAAGGTAGACCTGAAGTAAATATATCTTTGCACAAAATGGCTGTATTTCAAATGCCTGATTCAAACCCCTGTATGTATAGGGAGGATCACACACGCCCTGAACCGCCGCTGCCGCCACCCATCTAACTAACACCCATCTAAAAGTTAGTATTTTTTGGTTAATGAGCTCAGGGCAGGGTAAAACGATAGTGCCCTGCACCCACACAACTATTTGTCTGTAGATCACTGAGTTAGATTCTCTCCTATGCTCTCCCTGAAATCACAAGTCCAGCAGCATCCTCTCCCTACACTTGTACCAGCAGAGTAACGTGCAGCTCTACTTGACTCAAGCTTGTATAGAGCCTGGGTCACATGCTGCTCTGGCTAATCACAGCTATGCCATTAGTAGGCGTGGCTGTGATGGCCTCTTGGGGCAAGTAGTATGATGCTTGTTGATTGGCTGCTGTGCAGCCTTTCAAAAAGCGCCAAGAAAGCTCAGAACACCGAAACCGAACCCAAACTTTTACTGAAATGTTTGGGTTCGGGTCCGGGGTCCCAAAATCCTAAATTTCGGTACGAACCTGAACTTTACAGTTCGGGTTCACTCAACCCTACTCCCTGGCTTCCTGAGCCTGTTTAGAGGAGAGGCTGTCACTGTGGCAGCCGCTTTCCTTGCTACAGACAGAGGGTCTGAAACCACTTCCTCTTAGAACCCTGGTCATGGGCTGTCTTCCATACAGGTTTCCCTATCGCTCCATGGTTTGAGCAGATTCACATGGTAAACCTGCTCCGGCTTTCGCCTCCCTGGCTGGAGTACCTTGTAAACTACCTCTAAAAATTTTTTAAGTACCTCGTAGGGCCCCTGCCACCTAGCTAGGAACTTACTGTCTACAGTTGGTACCAGAACCAACACCCGATCACCCAGGTTAAAGGTCCGTACCTGAGCCTGAATATTATAGACCGCACTCTGGGCTCGCTGTGCTGCCTCTATATGCTCCCAAACCAGAGGTAACACTGTTTCCATCCGTCCTTGCATCTGGTTGACATATTCAACAACACTTTTGTGTGGTGTGGGTTGTTGTTCCCACGCCTCTTCTGTGACATCCAACAGACTGCGAGGGTGCCATATAGCAGTTTGAATGGCGAGAACCCAGTAGAGGCCTGGGGCACTTCTCGCACTGCGAACATGAGATAGGGCAGAAGAAGGTCCCAGTCCGTCCCATCTTTAGATACAGCTCTTTTTAACATATTTTTTTGTGTTTGATTAAACCTCTCTACCAGGCTATCCGTTTGCGGATGATACGCGGACGTCCGTAACTGTTTTATGTGGAGCAACTTACAGAGTTCCCTTATGATCTTGGACATAAATGGGGTCCCTTGGTCAGTCAGAACCTCCTTAGGCAGTCCCACTCGAGAAAACATCTCCATTAACTCCTTAGCTATGAGTTTGGCTGATGTATGACACAGTGGCACTGTGATGTAATCGAGGATGACTAAGATGTGTTGGTGCCCTCTAGCGGACTTCGGTACTGGGTCTATGAGATCCATAGCGATCCGCTCGAATGGAACTTCAATAATCGGGAGAGAGACCAGGGGACTAAGGAAATGTGGTGGGGGCTGGTTATCTGGCAGGTTGGGCTAGACTTGCAATACTCTTCCACCTCTCTGAACACACTGGGACAGTAGAACCGCTGTAGAATCCGGTCCTGCGTTTTCTGCTGGCCCAGGTGTCCCCCAAGAACATGCTGGTGGGCTAACTCCAACACCAGCTTGAAATCTGCCTTGGGCACCACCAGCTGTTCAATATGTAGTTGATTTACCTGGTACAACATCTCCTGTTGAATCACAAAACGGGGGAACATAGACTCGGCCCCCGGTTGTTGTAGCTCATCCTCAACTACTACCTCATTCTCCCAGACTCGGGATAGAGTCGGGTCCTGGTGCTGTGCTATACCAAAATTATCTCCGGAGATGTTGAGGTCTGCCAACTCCGGACCCGACGGCAAGTCCTCCATGTCTCACACCATCACACTTAGCAGAGTAGTCTCCCCTTCTTCCACCAAAGTGGTGTTCACCCCCTACCCTGGCCCTTCATACTCAGGTTCCCAGGGTTATGTTCTCCCCCCTGAGCCGGGCCACTCTGCTAGGGTTACGTTTGTCTCCCAGGTATCGGTAACTATCGTATCCGACCATAGTGCCGGGAACCCGGGGAAGTCTCTCCCAATTATGAGTTCATACTGTAATTTTGTTGCAACAGCCACCTCATGAGTACACCTGCCGGCCACCATTGATAGTGAGACCAGGGCGGTCTCACTATCAACCATCACACTATGCCGACCTTTCGGCCAGTATACTTGGCGGGCCATACCAGGGCATCTCCTACCAGTGACACCAGGCTCCCTGAATCCAGCAGACCCACCGCCATAGTGTCCCCCACTTCCACCTGGCACAGGTGGCTATTGTCTATAGGCTTGGAGGTTCCTGTGGCACACAACTTCCTGGCATATAATGAGTGCCGGTAGCCATAGTTGGTGTCCATAGGTTCACCATGATGGGAACAGTTGGCCCTTATGTGTCCAGGCTCCTGACATCGCCAGCAGACCACCAGGGCTGGGTCTGCAGGGGGTAGCACCGGCCGCTGGGTCTGAGGTTGAGATTTACGGGGTTTGACTAGCCCCCTCCAAACAGAACGCCCCTGTAAATTTCTGGTGGCCTCGTAGAGCTCCACCAGTTCGACCATCTCCAAGGCATTACCCAGAGACACCAGTTTAAATTCCCACTGATGCACTCGCTGGGCCCGGACCAACACATTCACCCCCAGTCTTGCTAGGATCTCACCTTTTACCATCAGGTAGTCGGATGCTTGATCATCGGGGAGATTGAAAAAAACTTGCTGGGGTCCAGACGCCAGGAACGGAGCGACGACCTCAGCACACTGGTCTCGGGGTAACTTTTCCCTCACGGCCACCTTTTCGAACACCGCCAGATAGGTCTCGACGTTATCCGAGGGGGTCCTCTTAGGGATCGCTGCACAGACAGCTTTCCGGGCATCGTGGAAGTTAAGGGATGCTCCTGCAGCTTGCAATGCCATCACATGTTGCAATAGCAGCTGGTTAGATTCCTGCTGCTGCAAGTTAGCCTCCACGAGGGCTTTCACAACCGCCTCCATTCTGTCAGGGGACACGGGTCGTAACCTTAGGACCTTAATTTAGGACATGCACTTGTGCCGGGGAAAACAAAAACTTTTCGTCCTTCAAGCCTGCCTCACTGAGTTTTCCCTCATCCTCCACCAATTGTGGGGATTTGCTCTGGTAGACAGGTTTGCAGACGCAGTATAGAGGCAACAACAACGTCTTTAACTTAAACAGTTCAGTGTTTATTCACACTTAAGGATAAGCAAAACAAAAAGTCAGTTTCAAGGAAAACAGTTACCTTGAGTCTGGTGTTTGTTCACACCATCCAGCAATGCAGAGGTCCTTGGACATAGCAGAAACCACCTTCTCTCACAAAAACAAGGTAGCAGGCCTTTACTCAGGCCCAAACTCCCAGGTCCCAACACAGAGACTGACAGAGCTTCACTGTCTGAGAGGAGTAAATTCCTACCACCTGACAGTGCTGCCTGTGTTTTATGGCCCAAAAGAACTGGCTTGGAACGTGGGGAGCAGCCATCCACCCTGCACTTTGGCTGCTCCCAGTAAGAGCCAGCCCGGATCGGCTTTACAGCCATACTAAATAGCAAAAAAACCATGTCAGCCAGCACTAGCTGCCGCTGACACGTTAATTACCGGCTCTTACCTCAACGAGGCCAGGAATCTCAGTGACACATACCTTCCGTCAATGACGGACCCTTGCACCTTCCTACAATTTATACAGAATGTATATGTATTGTGGGGCTGTGCTCCTGGTAGGCTACGGTAGCCGCGTCACTATTGAGGCAGTCACAGACAGTCTTTGTGATACCCCGTGACTTTATTCACACCAAAGGCATAACAGGCAGTGTGCAGACCACACAGGTGCGTATCCACGTAGTGCATAGACCAAAAGTCCTTCCATAGCAAAATAAACAGCAGGTTTCAGTCACCTTGTTTCTGGACCACAGGTCCCTGGGTTATCCTTCAGTTTGTGCTGTGCCCATTCTCTCCTTGACCAGCATCGACTCTGTCTGTCAAATCTTCAGCACAGCAAGACACACCCCACCACCAATCTTCAGCAGGCTGGGTTCTTCAAAGGCCAAGCTCCACCAAAAACCTGGGCTGGCCGTGGGGAGGAACCGGCCCGAACATGCTGCGCTAGCAGCATTCGCCGCTGTAACCGCAATGATCCGGTTCTTACTCCACCGAGGCCAGGACCTCTGGTGGCATGTATCGTCCGCCCATTATTATCCCGGGGACTCTCCTACAGTATATACAGACACACACATAAAAACTAAAAACTTGCCTTATTCTGACACCCATGACTATTTTATATTTCCATCTACAGGATTGTGTAAGAACTATTTTATATACAGTCATGTGAAAAAATTAGGACACCCTTTGAAAGCATGTGGTTTTTTGTAACATTTTTAATAAAAGGTTATTTCATCTCCGTTTCAACAATACAGAGAGATTAAAGTAATCCGACTAAACAAAGAAAACTGAAGAAAAGTCTTTTCAAGATCTTCTGTAAATGTCATTCTACAAAAATGCCTATTCTAACTGAGGAAAAAGATAGGACACCCTTGCCCCTAATAGCGAGTGTTACCTCCTTTGGCTGAAATAACTGCAGTGAGACGGTTCTTGTAGCCATCTACCAGTCTTCGACATCGGTCTGAGGAAATTTTACCCCACTCCTCAATGCAGAACTTTTTCAGGTGTGAGATGTTTGAGGGGTTTCTTGCACGTACAGCCCTTTTCAAGTCACCCCACAGCATCTCAATGGGATTCAAATCTGGACTTTGACTTGGCCATTCCAGGACTCTCCATTTCTTCTTTTTCAGCCAATCTTTGGTTGATTTACTAGTATGTTTTGGGTCATTGTCATGTTGCATGGTCCAGTTCCGCTTCAGCTTTAATTTTCTAACTGATGGTCTCACATGTTCTTCAAGCACCTTCTGATACACAGTAGAATTCATCGTGGATTCTATGATGGTGAGCTGACCAGGTCCTGCTGCAGCAAAGCAGCCCTAAACCATGACACTTCCACCTCCATGCTTCACAGTTGGTATGAGGTTCCTTTCTTGGAATGCTGTGTTTGGTTTACGCCAAACATGTCCTCTGCTGTTGTGTCCAAATAATTCAATTTTGGACTCATCTGTCCAAAGAACATTATTCCAGAAGTCCTGGTCTTTGTCAACTTTATCTCTGGCAAATGTCAGTCTGGCCTCGATGTTTCTCTTGGAAAGCAAAGGTTTCCTCCTTGCACACCTCCCATGCAAGTTAAACTTGTACAGTCTCTTTCTGATTGTAGAGGCATGTACTTCTACATCAACAGTAGCCAGAGCCTGCTGTAGTTCTCGAGATGACACTTTAGGGTTTTTGGAGACCTCTTTTAGCATCTTGCGGTCTGCTCTTGGGGTGAACTTGCTGGGGCGACCAGTCCTGGGCATGTTGGCAGTTGTTTTGAAAGCCCTCCACTTGTAGACTATCTTCCGGACAGTGGAATGGCTGATTTCAAAATCTTTTGAGATCTTTTTAAATCCCTTCCCAGACTCATAGGCTGCTACAATCTTTTTTCTGAAGTCCTCTGACAGCTCTTTTGCTCTCACCATGGTGCTCACTCTCACTTCAACAGTCAGGAGCACACCAAACTAAATGTCTGAGGTTTAAATAGGGCAAGCCTCATTCAACATGCAGAGTAACGATCTACTAATTATGTGCACCTGGTGTGATATACCTGTAGTGAGATCTGAGCCAATTTAAGAGGGAATACATGTGAGGGTGTCCTATCTTTTTCCTCAGTTAGAATAGGCATTTTTGTAGAATGACATTTACAGAAGATCTTGAAAAGACTTTTCTTCAGTTTTCTTTGTTTAGTTGGATTACTTTAATCTCTCTGTATTGTTGAAACGGAGATGAAATAACCTTTTATTAAAAATGTTACAAAAAACCACATGCTTTCAAAGGGTGTCCTAATTTTTTCACATGACTGTACAGTGAACTTTACTTTTTAATGATAAAATTTGGGATTATGTATGACTTTTTGATAATTTTTTTCATTCAATTTTTTGGGGTGGGGGCAAAGTGACAAAAAAATAGCAAAGATTTAGCCATTGTGATTTTTTTTCAGTTATGGTGATCACTGTATATTTTGTTAGTATAGATATTTGCAGAAACAGCCATAACAAAGATTTTTATATGTTTTCTGTTTATTTCTATATGTTAAATGAGGAAAGGGGGTGATTTACATTTATAAAACTTTTGTAACTTTATTTTCAGTCTCCCTAGGGAACTTGAACATGCAATCTTTAGACTGATTGTCATGGGCGTAGCTATAGGGGGTGCAGAGGTTGCAGTCGCTACCGGGCCCAGGTGTCACGACTGTGACTGATCCAGACAGGTCTGGGAGGAGAAGGTCGCAGCGACTTGCTACTCGCGATAGCTTGTGAGTTTGCTCCGTGGTTCAGGGTATGTCATCCGGGTTTTGCCTTGTGAACCTTTTTGTCCTGACTGGGAGTTTGTAGGCATCCTTCTCAGGTGAGTCCTGTCTGCCACTCCCAGCTACTATATTAGTTTCAGTTTCACTTGCAGTCATTGCCAGATATAGTCCTTACTTCCAGTGCTATTCTGACCTTTGAAGGAGATCGTTTGACGGTATTGCTGCGGAGCTCTTGTCCGGTGTGGACTGTCGTTATTGGGATTACCTTCTCTGCTCGTGACTGGATAAGTCTATCTCTGCTATAGATTGTTTGTTTGTTGCTGTCTTCCTCTGTTGTTCTCCTAGACATGAGTGATGGTGACTAGTGCTCCCATCTGCCTTTCCCCAGTCTAGTCTTGTTAGGGTGACTGAGGGTTTAGGCATCCTACTCGCCGCATCCTACATCTAGGGTATCAGGGCAGACAGGTGCCAGCTTAGGGTTAGTCAGGGGTGGCCGTTCTATTTCCCATCCGTAGATTAGGGTCCCCCTTCCCCTCCATCTGGTGCGACACGACTGCTGCTGGGATAGCGGTCGTGACACCAGGAGCCTGAGGGGGCCCAAAGACCCTTGTGCCACATAAGACACTGGCATTATAGAGTGCATCCTGGTCAATTTACACCTCTGACTGGAGGGAAGGGTTTAGGTTAAGAATTTGGCATGAGGGGGTTCCCTTTTAATGTTTGCCTCAGGCAGCAGGAAGTCTATGTGCTCCCCTGCCCCTTGCCAACAAGCACTGAGGGACGGGGGCCCAAGCTGAACTTTTGCACTAGGGCCCATGAGCTTTGAGCTATGCCCCTGCTGCTTGTACCATAGACTTCAATGGTTTACCACTGCATTCTATGGTAATATTGTTGTGTTCCTATTAGGCCAGCAGGCAGGGTTTTAATGTGTTCTCTGGGAATTGTTTAAAATGGTCGCTAGCAACCTGAACTAGAATGTGAGCAGAACTGGTTGCTTCCACTTGTATACCTGCCGCATAACAGGCTGAACTGGATGGACAAATGTCTTTTTTCTGCCTTATATACTATGTTAATATGTTAGGTGGGTTGAGGGGGGGGGGGGGGTCTCACTATGCTTGCACTTGCACATACTACATGTTGGCGAGATTTCCCGTCAGGCTGCTCAGCCATGATGGCATAATGTAGGCAGAATTGCATTATTTCCATGTATTGTAGAACAGGGTAGTGTCTAGTGAGGCCCTGCCCCTCACCCGCCAAGTAGATATGCAAGTAGAGTTAACCAGTCTTGCTGAAATTCTAGTACAGGTTGTACAGACATTGTAAATCATTCTGTGCACTCATCCAATGGTGCAGAAGCCGAACGTGCACCTGGCCAAGTTGCTAGTTCTACAGTCCTTTCCTTTACATGTAGTTGACTCTGCACACTTCAGAAAACTGATAGCTTGTGCCTACCCAATGTGGATAATCCCAAGCCAACATTACTTTTCCTAAAAGCTCTACTAGCCCTGCACACGTACAGTGAGCAGACGGTGTGCCAGTCCTTGGACCTCTCAGTGTCTAGCAGAGTTCAGGCTTCAAGTCTGCACTGACGTATGGAGTTATAACTATAGTCAAGGACAATATATGTTGTTCACAGCCCACTAAGTAAATGTGGTTCACAGCCCACTAAGTAAATGTGGTTCTCGCAATCGGTGGACGGCGTGATGACGTGAACACGTCACGTTTCGCTCTCCCCCCCCCCCCGCTGGCCTCCTCCCTCCATGCTCCCGGCTCCGATCGAACAGCGGATGTCCTGAGCGCTGACCGCTCCTGCGTGCTGTGCCGCTGTGACTACCCCTTTCAGCTGCCCTGGAGTGTCGGGATCCCTGCGAACCACTTACCGGCCTGGCTGCTGGCTGCTGGTTGCCTCCACTTCCTCTCGGCACCTGGTTTCTGCCGCTGGCGTGTTTCCTCTCTGCCCCTGGGTTTGGACTCGCCTGGACTTCTTGTCTCCTTCCTCGGCTGGCTCCTCTCCTCTGCCTTGGTTTGTGGCGTGTGTCCGGATTTGGTCGCTCTGCTCCGCTGTTCACTGGCTTGCTGTTGTGTTTGCCGTCTGCTCCCTCTGCTGGTGATCGGTGGGATTTTCTGTCTGCAGCCTTTTTTCTTGAAGCGGCCACTTGGACCATCTGGACTACCTGTCATCCGGACCTTTGCCATCCTGAAGATCAGTGAGGACCCGGTGGTACAGAGGCGAAATTTGGTTGTCCCCTTCCCTTTGTGGTGCTGGAGAGGGGGGGATAGAGGGGTGATAAGAGGGGAAAGAGAGGAAAGGAAAGGGCTAAAAAGAGAAGTAAAAAGGGAGGAATAAGAGAAGGGGAGAAAGAAGCAAAGGGGATATAAAGAAGAGTATAAACCAAAATAAAAGAAGGTAAAGAAAGAGGGGGAAAGGAGAGACGGGGAAAGAAAAAGGAAAAAGAATGGCCCCAAAACGACAGTCAATTGACTCCTCTGTAACAAAGTTGGGGTCCAAGACTCCAGAGAATAAAATTGATAAGTTCTTGAAGTCGCCCTTTCTAAATGAAAAGAACTCAGCTAAAACAAAACTCTCTGCTAATCTGAAGAAATCTGTTAAAACGCCCCAAACTGATGAACTTTCCAAGGACGGTTCAGCGGAGGTAGATCAGGAAGTAGGAGGGAAAGGTCTCTCTGCACAGATGCGAGCTGACTATGACCCTTCTGTTTTGGACAAAATTCTCTGTGCCGTGGAGAACAACGGCACTTTAGTGCAAGAGATGTCCACTCAATTAGGGTCTGTGCAGAGCGACATTTCTCTAATAAGAGAGAACCTGGTAAAGATCCGCGATCGAGTCCTTAATGTGGAAAAAACAGTGGACTCTTTGCAAACCGATATCGATATGTTAAAATCTAAAACTCTGCTTCTTGCTTCAGAAAATCAAGCACTACAAAATAAGTTAGAGGACTTTGAAAATAGGTCAATGCGAAACAATGTCCGCATAATTGGCTTCCCAGAGGGAGCGGAAGGCCGACACTTAGAGGAACAACTTAAAGATGTGGTCTTGTATAACCTTGGTAGCGACTATTTTTCCTCTATGTTTCAAATAGAAAGAGCCCATCGAATCCCAGGAGGGAAACCTATTCCAGGGAGGCCGCCGCGTGCAATTTTAATGAAATTATTATCATCCGTCGACAGAGATATGATACTGAGAAGAGCAAGAGAATGTACTACCATTGAATATCAGGGTACTAAGTTGCTCTTTTTTCCTGACTTTGCTCGGCAGACTCAGGAAAAAAGAAGAAATTTTATAGACATAAAGAAACGCTTGGCGTCTAAGGAGATTAAATATTCCCTACAGTATCCAGCGAAACTAAAAGTGACCCATAACGGGACTTCCCTTTTTCTTTTTTAAACACCACAGCAAGTGTTAGATTGGATGGAGCAAAGGGGTATTTGAAATTGTGCACCACTATGATTGAAGCGATGGAGGGGAGGTGGGGCTAGGGTGGGGGAGAACGGCCGCAGGTTAGAGGTTCGCTGACTAGATCGGGCGGATCAACAGAGAGGGGGGATGGGAGGGAAGGGGGAGAGGGGACCCACCTTGCAGGCATGTTTTTTTTTTTTCTTTTGTTGTGATTGATGTCCACTAGAATTGTATCTTGGAATGTCAGAGGGCTCGGGGAAAGGGTCAAAAGGCAAGCTATTATGGATGCATTAAAAAGATATCTCCCAGCAATTATTTGTATAGTAGAAACTCATCTTACTAAAGAAACCGTGTCCCGTCTGACAACGGGATTGTAATCTCAATCTTACCACTCCACCTTTAGTAGTTCCTCGAGGGGCGTCTTCAGTTCTGATTCATAATTCTGTGGATTTTATTCTCATAGAATCTCATATAGATGACCAGGGTAGATTCATCTTTTTGCATGGTAAGCTGCACGGATACAGCTATATCCTCGCTTTTTTTTATATACCCCCTCCTTTCTCAATGTACCCACTGATCCAGTTAATACTTTTTTCCGAAAGGAGACCAGAATGTCGGTTAGTTCTGATGGGGGACTTTAATGCGGTCATGGACCGTAATAAAGACAGATTTACATTAGATGCAGAACGGGGGGAGGAATTTTTGTAACTCCCCGTTGCCACAGTTCTGTTTGGAGGTTGGAGTGGTGGATATATGGGAACATCTTGGCGGAGGAAAGAGAGTATACTCCTGCGTTAGCAGGGGCGGTAGAGCAATGTCTAGGATTGATTTAGCATTCACCAACGAGAGCAATTTGAGTAACATCCGGAAGATACGATGTGTCTGACCACTCACCCGTAATAGTTGAGGTTTGCACCAGGAATAAGGACAAAAGGGGGCTAGGATTCAAGTTGAATTCATATTGGCTTGTTATTATGGATAACCTTCAGTCCATTAAACTACAGATATCCTCCTTTTGGGAGGTGAATCTACCCTCTGCTAACATCAATATAGTATGGGATGCTTTGAAAGCATATTTGAGGGGGGTTTTCATAAGTGAGATTGCTGCAGCAAAGAGAACATTTAAGAAAAAAGAGGAGGAACTGGCCAAGACTGTTGCACTTACAACTGAGCGATTTACTAGTCAACCTACTGAGTATAACAGGGAAGAGATGCAGAAGGCTAGCTGTTCTTTGGAGAAGTATGTAATAGAGAAAGCAAATCATAGAGTATTCTTTAAGGGTTTAAAATATTTCCCGGAGTCCGGACGCCCTGGTAAGCTTTTAGCCAGGATAATTACACAACAAGATAAGAAAAATCAATCTATTGTTTCGATTCGCAACACAGAGGGGGAAACTATAACAGATCCAGAAGGAATTAGGAATACCTTTTTACAATACTTTACTCAGATATATAGCTCCTCTTTGGGCTTGTCATCCGATCTGGCGACGTGGTTCTTGGAGAGGCTTCCACTCTCTACCTTAAATGAAGCTCAAATAGAATACTGGGAAAAGGAGCTATCTCTTTCAGAGCTCCAAGAGGCCTTGGGGTCTATCTTGGGGAGCTCGTCGCCAGGGACGGATGGCCTTCCATACGAGGTTTACCGTAAGTATAGTTAAGTGATTCTTTCTAAGTTGTTAGAAGTTTTCACCCAAGCATTACAGGGAGGGGGCTTACCATGCTCTATGATGGAGGCCCTTATTCTCTTAATTCCTAAAAAGGATAAAGACCCGGTAGAAATGAGCTCCTATAGACCAATTTCCTTATTAAACACTGATCTTAAGTTACTATCAAAAGTTTTGGCTAGGAGGCTTTCGCGGGTTATATCCACCATCATCCACCAAGACCAAAATGGCTTTATGCCAAAAAGGGGCACCCATCATAACTTGCATAGGCTATTTATGAATATTCAGTCCTCGGGGTGCGGTGCCCGCTCCATCCTGTCGTTGGATGCTACCAAAGCCTTCGACAGGGTGGAGTGGACCTTTCTCTGGGAGGTGATGAAAAAAATGGGCTTTGGCCCTAGATTTATAGCGATGGTTCAGTTATTATACAACTCTCCAGTTGCCAGGATTAGGATCAACGATACGATGACAGAGAGTTTTATCTTAGGAAGAGGCACCTGCCAAGGTTGTCCTCTTTCCCCCCTTTTATTTAATATTTACATTTAACCTTTAGCAGTTAGTATAAGGCAGGACCCGCAGGTGGCTGGTTTTGGCATAATGGTGGAAGCAGGATCGTGTATCCCTCTATGCAGATGACATCCTGGTTTTTATCCATCAAACAGAAACCACTCTTCCCCGCATAATGGACCTGGTTGATCTTTTTTCTGCTCTGTCTGGCTTGGAGATCAATTGGGAGAAGATGGTTCTCCTCCCTATAGATGAGGTGCGAGGCGATTGGGATACCCAGTTAACAATCTCTAACTCAATAAAGTACCTGGGGATTTCAGTTTCTGCCAAACCTCAGGAATATCTACAACTCAATTTGATCCCCCTGATGATAAAGCTGAGGGATAAAATTAAGATATGGCAAAAAATTCTGCTTGCAAGAGCGGACAAAGTTTCCTTAATAAAAATGGTAGTGCTGCCCCAGGTTCTTTATGTTCTGCGCAACTCGCCGGTATGGATCGCAGACAAGCATTTTAGATTGATAGAGCAGATGCTTAACGATCTATTATGGGGGAGGAAGCGTGTGAGATTGAAGGCACTCTATTTCGCCATGCCCTATAATCGGGGAGGTCTTAACCTCCCCTACTTTAGGGGTTACTTTGTGGCTTCCCAACTCTGTTTTTTTAACGACTGGGAAAATAGCCATTTCTGCAGCAAAGTGGTGAAAGACTCAGGTTTTTCGGATTTTTTTACGGTTCTGGAGTCTGATTATTTATTAAACACACAGATTGGGTACACACTTTCCTGCAGAATGGTTACAAAGACCTGGCTGGTTATAAGGAGTTGGTGTGGAGTTAAGGCATCACTTATTTGCACCACATTGTGGCATAACTCAAAGCTCCTGAACTTAAATGATTTAAGCTGCCGCCAGTACTGGAGGACCAAGAATGTTCAGTACCTACACCAGGTGGTTAGTGGCGGACAAATTTTGACATGAGGTTCGACTGCGGGCAGGGTTACGACACATGTGTGGTATTGGTGTTCTCTTAATGGGACAGAGCCAGTTTTTGGCTGTGTTCTTGTTTATACCTTCTTCCGGTGACTGTCGAGTGATACTAGATATGAGTCCCTCGGCTATGAGATACTAATGTGAATATACGTGAGGCACGGTTAAGCAGGGCATTAATACCTAATTTTAATCATATGGGGATGAGGCAGTAAAATATGCGAGTGTTTTTTTCCACTATTGCGCTAGAAGACTGCTGGACCCCCTTGTTTGCTCTACGAAATGTCTGCGATCAAAGATCGCGTAAGCCCGCTACGTACGGTATGTGAGTATTAGCTGACTGGTTACATGATTGTTGGTCCTGCCGGTTGTGCTCACCCATGTTTGGGGGAGGGCGTGCGGGGTACGCCCTCGCTGCCTGGTGGCCGCCTGGGCTGCGGGCCTCTGATCTCTGCCCTTTAGTTATAGATAATATTATGTTAAGTGAGATGCTTTGGGTGTCCGCTTTATTAGGCTGTGGATGCCGGGTGATTCCCGCTTTTTCCCCCAGTGAGTGAGATCTCCACTTGATTTTTACTACCTCTACAATCACGGATATTTGTATGAAATTATTGTTAACTATTCCTACAAATTAGAAATTGACGGACTCGTGGATTTTATAATATTACAAATGTAATATGGATATGAATTTTTTGTATTATAATTAAATATTAATGAATATATAAAAAAGAAAAGTAAATGTGGTTCTGGCCCAGGCACACCTTCAACTTGGCCAGGTGATGGTAATGCAGCCTTCGAATTGTAATACTGGGATTTCTGCGCCAATGTCCTCACCCTCCTAAGCACAATCACAGTGGTCCTCCAGCATATCACCTATGCAAAGCTAGGCATTGTCAACACGTTCTACACCTAGTCAGCCTGACCAAACAGAACCACACCAGGAAAGAAGTGCAATAAAGAAATCAAACACTGGCTGTCTCTTTGCCAACTGGAGATAGGAACCATGGTTACTAATGAAGGGAAGAAAATTTTGTGTGCACTGCATCAGGGTGGGGTGGGGCTGACCCATGTGCCCTGCATGGCGCACGTATTCAATCTCATTGTCACACAGTTCTTTAAATCTTCCACTGAACTACAAGAGCTGTTAAAAATGTCCAGGAAACTGTGCGTGCATTTCAGCCACTCTTACCGTGCAAAACACACTCTCCTTGAGCTGCTGCAGGCAGAATGGTGTCTCCCTACATCGCCTCACATACGACATTTTCACATGTTTGAACTCCACACTCCATATGATGGATGGACAGTATGAGCAGTTGAAACCGGTGACCAATTTCTTGATGATGCAGACAGACAAGACTACTCCCCGGTATAACTTTGACATTAGACAGTGGCAGCTCCTGCGTGACACGTGACGTTTGCTCAGGCCCCTTAAGGAGGCTACTTTATTTGTCAGTCGGCAGAACTACGGGATAAATTATATCATTCCACTCTTTCATATTCTGGAAGGGATACTGAGAAATCTGATTGTCCAGGTGACAGAAGACGTGATGCTTACATCTCATATCCACCTGAGCCCTGGGGAAGACTAACTGGCAGAGGAAGAGGAGGACCTAAATGTCCATGAATTTTATACACAACTTGGTGGTTTATCTGCCCAAGTGACAGGAGAGGAGCAGGAGGAGCATGAGAAGCTTTGGGGGCGACGACAAAAACAACCCAGACAAACCGTGGCAGTATGGAGTGGAGATGGAGAAAGGGAGGCCCTCCGAGTACCTTGCACAAATGGACAGATGCATGCTTTCTTGTTTGTGTAGTGACAGCCATATTGTCAGGATTCTGCAGAGGGATAACTACTGGCTATCTACATTACTATTATCCACTACTATAGAGACATTCTGTGTAGTCGGTTGGTTGCTGCCTATGAGCGTCATCTACCAGTCTTCATGAAGGTCGGACCGGGGTGCCCTTTGCTCTCATGCTCCACTGTCATGGCTGGTAGGGGGTGCAGGAGCAGCACCAGCTCCTTAAATAGCAACTTCAATCTGGAGTCTCTGAAGAGCAGTTTTCTTCAGCCGCCTTTTAAAGAAACAGCCCAGCAGCAGCAGTGGCACATACAGCAGAACCTGAACCAGTAGGTGATGGAATACTTGGACTGCACTTGTCACCCATGATCCAAGATCCCCTGGACTACTGGGCATGCCAACTTGAAGTGTGGCCGCAACTGATCGAGTTTGCCATGGGCATGCTTTCCTGCCTGGCTAGTAGTGTGGCATCAGAGTGGGTGTTCAGTGCGAGGGTGGGCATACTTACCCCTAAGAGAATTTACCTTCCCTCCCAAAATATTAAGATACTAACCTTCATAAAGATGAATCAGTGGATCAACCAGGATTTCCAGCCACTGGTGCCTGATGCAACAGAATAAATAATTCTATCACCAAAGATATTGCTGTAGTGTACTGTCACACTGGAATATTGTGGAAAATGGGCCGTTACTTCTGGCCACATGCTGCTGTAACCAGTCTGATGCCCCCCACCTATCACCTTTACAGCCATTCCTACAAAGAGGCTTCTTTGCTTACTGCTTACATGTTAAATGTTTAAAAGGATATGCACGCTACTGGGCCTTGCTGTCACACTGCTATTGTTGGATTGTTCTATTACTGTGATCTGCCACCATCTTGTGCGGTATGCCTCTGCTGCTGCCCTCCCCTCCCCCCACTCTGTCATGGGGTCACTATTTTCACTGTTACTGCAACTGCTGCCACCCTCCCCACTCTGCCATGATGCCACTAATGTCACTGTTACTGCCACTGCTGCCACCCTCCCCACTATGTCATGGGGTGATTACTGTCACAGTTACTTCCACTGCTGCTGCCACCCTTTCCTCTCAGATATGGGGCCACTTCTGTCATTGTTGGCACCACTAATGCTGCCACCCTCCCCACTATGCCATGTGACCACTATTGTCACTGTTATTGCCACTGCTGCTGCCACCCTCCCCAGTATGTTATGCGACCACTATTGTCACTGTTACTGCCAGTGCTGCGGCTGCCACCCTCCCGACTCTGTCATGGGCCACTATTGTCAATAAAAATGCTACTGTTGCTGTTTCCACCCTCCCAAAACTGTCATGGGGCCACAATTGTCAATGTCATTGCCACTACTGCTACAACCACCCTCCCCACTTTGTCACGGGGGCCACTATTGTAACTGTTACTGCTACTGATGCCACCCTCCCATCTCTGACATGAGGCCAAATTTAGTCACTGCCACTACTGCTGCTGCCACCCTCACCACTCTCTCATGGGACCAGGGGTATAACTATAGGGGAAGCAGCTGCTTTGGGGCCCTGACCCAGAAGGGGCCCACCCAGGAGGAGGAGGAGGACTAAAAGATTTTTTCAGGGCCCCCTCAACAGTATTACATAATGACATTATATACAGTGACAGTATAGACAGTGTAGAAAACGGATGTAACAGCTGCTGGCCCTGGTCTGAGAGAGCAATCTTTACTAGCCACAGGAACGGGGGCGGCATGAAAGGACGGGGTTGTGAAATTTTTGAATGGGGGCCCCATTCAAAAATTTGCTGTGGGGCCCAGTAATTTCTAGCTACGAGACTGCATGGGACCACTATTGTCACTGTTGTTGCCACCCTCCCCACTCTGTCAAGGGGCCACTATTGTCACTGTTACAGACATTGCTGCTGCTTTCACCCTCCCAACTCTGTCATGGGGCCATAATTGTCAATGTTAATGCCACTACTGCTGCTGCCAACCTCCCCACTATCAAGGGGCCAATATTGACACTGTTACTGCCACACTTACTGCTTCCACTTTACCCACTCTGTCAGGGGGCCACTTTTGTCACTGCTACTGTCACTCTCTCCACTCTGTCATATGGCCACTATTGTCACTGTTACTTCCCCTGTTGCCAGCCTCCCCACTCTGTCATGTGGTCTCTACTGTAACTGTTACTGCCACTGCTGCCACCTTCCCCACTCTGTCAAGGGGTCACTTCTGTCACTGTTACTGCCACTAATGCTAAAACCACCCTCCCACTCTGTCACGGGGGCCACTATTGTAACTGATAATGTCACTGATGCTGCTGCCACTTTCCCCTCTCTGTAATGCAGCCACTATTGTCACTGTTCCTGACTGTGCTGGCACCCTCCACACTCTGGTCATGGGACCAATACTGTAACTGTTAGTGCCGCTGCTGCTGTCCCACTCTGTCATTCCCATCATGGGCCACTACTTTCACTGTTACTGCCACTGCTGCTGCCAACCTCCCTACTCTGTCATGGGGCCACTAATGTCACTGTTACTGCCACTGCTGCCCCCCCCCTCCCCATTCTGTCATGGGGCCAGTATTGTCACTGTTAATGTGACTGCTGCTGCCACCCTCCCCACTTTGTTATGAGGCCAGTATTGTCACTACTACTGCCACCCTTCCCACTATGTCATGGGACCACTATTGTTACTGCTACTGCCACAAATTCTTCCTTCACCCTCCTTCATGGGACAACTACTGTTACTATTGTTGCCACTACTGCTGCTCCCACCTTCCCTACTCTGTCATGGGGCCACTACAGTCACTGTAACATCCACTGTTGCAATCCTCCCTACTCTGTCATGGGGACAGTATTGTCATGTATACTGCCACCACTTCTGCTGCCACCCTCTCCACTATGTCATGAGACCACAATTGTTACTCCTACTGCTACTGCTGCTACCCTCCCCACTCTTACATAGGGCTACTACTGACACTGTTATTTGCCACTACTGCTGCTGCTTCCCTCCCCACTCTTACATGGAGCCACTATTGGCCCTTGTCCTGCCACTGCTGCTTCTGCCACTTTTCCCTCTCTGTAATGCAGGCACTATTGTGCAATGTTACTGCCACTGTTGCCACCCTCCCCTCTCTGCAATGGGGCCTCTATTGTCACTGTTGCTGCCAGTGCTGAGGCTGCCACCCTCCCCACTCTTTCATGGGGCCACATTTGTCACTGTTATTGCCACTGCTGCTGATGCTACCCTCTGCACTCTGTCATGGTGCCACTATTGTCAATGTTACTAACACTAGTGCTGCTACCACCCTCCCCACTCTGTCTTGTGGCCACTACTGTCACTTTTACTGCCATTACTGCTGCTGACACCCTCCTCACTGTGTCATGGTGCCACTACTTTCACTGTTACTGCCACCCTCCCCACTCTTTCATGGGGCCATTATTGTCTCTATTACTGCCACTGTTGCTGACACCCTCACAACTCTGGAATGGGGCCACTATTGTAACTGTTACTGCCACTGCTGCTGCTGCCATCCTCCCCACTATGTCATGGGGCCAGTATTGTCACTGTTTCTGCCACTGCTGCTGCCACCCTCCCCACTCTATCATGGGGCCACTTGTGTCACTTTTGCTCCCACTGCTGCTGTCTCCACCCTTCGCACTCTTTCATGGGGCAATTACTGTCATTGTTACTGCCACTACTGCAGCTGACACTCTCCTCACCCTTTCATGGGGCCACTACTGTCACTGTTACTTCCAGTGCTGCTGCTGCTTCCACCCTGTGCATTCTTTCATGGGGCCAGTATTGTCACTGTTAATTATCAGGGGGAGAAAAACAGAACTGGATCGCACATCCACAATGCTATGCTTTGATCTAATTCAACTCGCTTCTCAGCTCCATATTGAAGTGTACAGCCCCCCCATACTACATGCTGTACAAGAGGCATTAGTGTACATTTTGATCAAAAGGCATAAGCCCTCTCACCACACCAAGGTCGCCTCTTTGAGTGGGACCTACTCTGACAAAAACCCTGCTGTCTGACAATGCCACCCATGGCACTGGGTCCCACCAACCCACCAGTACAGCGCCACAAAAACAAAGGCCACTGTCACTGTTAATGCCATCCTCCCCACTCTTTCATGGGGCCACTACTGTCACTGTTACTGCCACTACTGCCGCTGCCACCATCCCAACTCTGTCATAGGGCCACTCATGTCACTGTTACTGCCACCCTCCCCACTCTGTCATGGGGCCAGTGTTGTCACTGCCACTACTGCTGCTGCAACCTTCCTCTCTCTGCAATGTCGCCACTATTGTCAGTATTACTGCCTTGGCTGCCACCATCCCCACTCTGTCATGGGGGTCACTATTGTAACTATTACTGCCACTGCTGCAATCTTGCTCTTTCTGCAATGTAGTCACTATTGTCACTGTTACTGCCACTGTTGCTGTTCTGCAGTGAACCAGGGTGCTTCTTTACTGGAGGAATTCAGGTGCAAAACAACGCAGGAGAGGCAGGGGTTTGGCTTCTCCAGTCTCCTCCCTTGCAGAAGAACAGTTTGATGCTAAGGAAAGGCCTGAGCTAGCTGTCCCTCTCTATCTCAGAAGACTGGTACCCTGGCCAAAAGCTGAAGGCCCACGGTCTGTCGCTCAGTAGTCCGAGTGGCTCCTTGATCACAGAGCAAGTGACTAGAGTTGAGCGGACAACTGGATGTTCTGGTTCGGCCGAACTTCCCAAAAAAGTTCAAGTTCGGGACCCGAACTTGACCCTGAACCCGAAGTCAATGGGGAACCAAACTTTGGTTAAATGGCTCTAAAAAAGTCATGGAAAGGGCTAGAGAGCTGCAAATGGCATCAAAATGTGGTTAAGATCATGGCAAGTGCTCTGCAAACAAATTTGGATAGGGATATGACTTAAAATAACATGCAAAAAAATAAATAAAAAAATCTTGATCTAGGAGGACGAGGTCAATATGGAGTAGGAGGTTGAGGAGGCGGTGGATGTGGCAGTGTAGGCGGAAGCGGCGGTGGAGGTAGCCAACAGTGGTTTTTGGTTTTAATGCTTTTTTTTGTTTGTTTAAATAAGGAGGGTACACCCCAAAACATTGGGAAATATAACCTGTGATAACCCACTCCAGCCGTGCTAAAAAACATTCAGACAATACACTGGCTGTAGGGCAGGCCAGCACCTCCAAGGCGTAAAGGGCAAGCTCAGGCCATGTGCCCAATTTGAAGACCCAGAAGTTGAAGGGGGCAGACCCATCAGTTAGTATGTATAGGCGTGTGCACACATACTTCTCCACCATGTCCCACGTGCCCGTGATGTCCACGATCCAATTGGATATCTGCTCTATCAACTTTCGATGTTCTTTTATGCGCCTACCATGGTGATCACGGGTAACAGGGAACCAAGGTTCCAGGCCAGAGAGGGAGCCTGATAAAGGGATACCACATCCAAGGGAGGTCAATGGAGGAAATGTGATCGAGCGGAAACGTGGGAGAAGTGATTAAAGTGGAAGGATCGAATGAAAGGAGGGGGCGCACGGCAATTACCCACTCCCGACTCGGGGTAGTAGTGATGATAAATAACAATACAGGACTCTTAAGATGCCCTGTTATTGGATTGATTAATAAAAAATTCTAGGGAATGTCACTGGGGTCTTTTGGATTTGGAAACCTTAGACAGGAGAGGCCCTGCTGCCGCTTTGTTGATTCTAGATAACTTCTGCCTGATCGGTACGTCCCCGTGATGTCCACGATCCAATTGGATATCTTCTCTATCAACTTTCGATGTTCTTTTCTGCACCTGCCATGATGAAATGTGGGACAACTTATTAAAGCGGAAGGATCGAATGAAAGGGCCAATTAAAGACGAATTTTAGAAATTTAAGTCCCTGTCACCTATGCAGAGCAGGGGTTTTTCATGGGCAAAAATGGGTTAATGTCACCCACCAATGGAACAGACGATTTAATTATTTTTTTTGGGCCCTGTCAACTATGTAGCGCAGGGGTTTATTCACAGCAACACTGTGTTCATGTCACCCACCAATTGAACAGATGATTTTTCAAAAATTTGATCCCTGTCACCTATACAGAGCAGGGGTTTATTCACGACAAAAATTGTAAAATGTCACCCAAGAATGTAACAGATGAATTAGTGAAATGCATTTCCTTGTCCACTAGGTAGAGCAGGGTATATCACAGCCCAAAATTTTAAAATGTCACCCGACAATGTAACAGACAAGTTAATGAAATGTATTAACCTGTCTACTAGGTAGAGCAGGGGTATATCACAGCCAAAAATTGGTGAATGTAACCCAACAATGTAACAGACAAATGAGTGAAATTTATTAACCTGCCCATCAATGTATCAGATAAATGAGTGACATGACATAAAATAAAGCGTTTTTTCAAGAAGGCATAGAAGTGGATAGTTACGCAGAGAACAGCGTCATCGGCACTGGCCATGTTGGTGGAGTACTCGAAACAGGGCACACAGGTCTCGCATGGAGGCCCAGTCATTGGTGGTGAAGTGGTGCTGTTCCGCAGAGCGACTCACCCATGCGTGCTGCAGCCGAAACTCCACTATCGCCTGCTGCTGCTCATACAGTCTAACCAGCATGTGCAAGGTGGAGTTCCACCTTGTGGGCACGTCGCATATGAGGCGGTGATTGGGAAGGCCAAAGTTACGCCGCAGCGCTGACAGGCGAGCAGCAGCAGGGTGAGAATGCCGAAAGCGCTCACAGAGGGCCCGCATTTTATGCAGCAGCTCTGACATATCGGGGTAATTTTTAAGGAACCTCTGCACCACCAAATTCAGTACATGCGCCAGGCAAGGGATGTGCGTCAAACCGGCTAGTCCCAGAGCTGCCATGAGATTTCGCCCATTATCGCACACCACAAGGCCGGGCTTGAGGCTGACTGGCACAAACCACTCATCGTTCTGTTGTTCGAGGCCAGTTCACAGCTCCTGCGTGGTGTGGGATTTGTCCCCCAAACAGATACGTTTTAAAACTGCCTGCTGTTGTTTACCTCTGGCAGTGCTGAAGTTGGTGGTGAAGGTGTTACGCTGACCGGAGGAGGAGGCGGTAGATGATGAGGAAGCGGAGTAGGAGGAGGAAGCAACAGGAGGAAGAGAGAAGCACCCTGCAATCATCGGTGGTGGAAGGACATGCGCCAAACTGCTATCTGCCTCCGGCCCAGCCGCGACTGCATTTACCCAGTGTGCTGGGTACATTTTTTCCCAGATGTGTATTTTTTGTAAGGGAAGTACATTTAACTTTTAGTAATCTTCTATATTTCTAGAAATCTGTACAGTTGCAAGAAAAAGTATGTGAATCATTTGGAATGATATGGATTTCTGCACAAATTGATCATAAAATATGGTCTGATCTTCATCTAAGTCACAACAATAGACAATCATAGTCTGCTTAAACTAATAACACACAAAGAATTAAATGTTACCATGTTTTTTATTGAACACACCATGTAAACATTCACAGTGCAGGTGGAAAAAGTATGTGAACCCCTAGACTAATGACCTCTCCAAGAGCTAATTGGAGTCCAATCAATGAGATGAGATTGAAGGTGTTGGTTACAGCTGCCCTGCCCTATAAAAAACACACACCAGTTCTGGGTTTGCTTTTCACAAGAAGCATTGCCTGATGTGTATGATGCCTCGCACAAAAGAGCTCTCAGAAGACCTACGATTAAGAATTTTTGACTTGCATAAAGCTGGAAAGGGTTAAAAAAGTACCTCCAAAAGCCTTGCTGTTCATCAGTCCATGGTAAGACAAATTGTCTATAAATGGAGAAAGTTCAGCACTGCTGCTACTCTCCCTATGAGTGGCTGTCCTGTAAAGATGACTGCAAGAGCACAGCGCAGACTGCTCAATGAGGTGTATAAGAATCCTAGAGTGTCAGCTAAAGACTTACAAAAGTCTCTGGCATATGCTAACATCCCTGTTAGCGAATCTATGATACGTAAAACACTAAACAAGAATGGATTTCATGAGGGGATACCACAGAGGAAGACACTGCTGTCCAAAAAAAACATTGCCGCACGTTTACAGTTTGCACAAAAGCACCTGGATGTTCCACAGCAGTACTGGCAAAATATTCTGTGGACAGATGAAACCAAAGTTGAGTTGTTTGGAAGAAGCACACAACACTATGTGTGGAGAAAAAGAGGCACAGCACACCAACATCAAAACCTCACCCCAACTGTGAAATATGGTGGTGGGGGCATCAGGGTTTGGGGCTGCTTTGCTGCGTCAGGGCCTGGACGGAATGCTATCATCGAAGGAAAAATGAATTCCCAAGTTTATCACGACATTTTGCAGGAGACGTCAAAACAATTTAACCCCTTCCCAGCTAGTAGCACTGTCAGAGCTGCAGACCTCAAAGGAGATTGTTATTAACCACTTGCCATCTGGGCCATTTGCCCCCTTCCTGACCAGGCCTAATTTTGCAAAACTGACATATCTCACTTTATGTGGTAATAACTTTGGAACGCCTTTACTTATCCAAGTCATTCAGAGATTGTTTTCTCGTGACACATTGTACTTCATGATAGTCATAAATTTGAGTCAATATATTTCACCTTTATTTATGAAAAAATCTCAAATTTACCCAAAATTTAGAAAAATTCGCAATTTTCTACATTTCTAACATATTTATTACTTAACATTCCCCATATGTCTACTTTATGTTGGCATCATTTTGGAAATGTCATTTTATTTTTTTAGGACGTTAGAAGTAGAGTTGAGCGAACACCTGGATGTTCGGGTTCGAGAAGTTCGGCCGAACTTCCCGAAAATGTTCGGGTTCGGGATCCGAACCCGATCCGAACTTCGTCCCGAACCCCATTGAAGTCAATGGGGACCCGAACTTTTCGGCACTAAAAAGGCTGTAAAGCAGCCCAGGAAAGGGCTAGAGGGCTGCAAAAGGCAGCAACATGTAGGTAAATCCCCTGCAAACAAATGTGGATAGGGAAAGGAATTAAAATAAAAATTAAATAAATAAAAATGAACCAAAATCAATTGGAGAGAGGTCCCATAGCAGAGAATCTGGCTTCCCGTCACCCACCACTGGAACAGTCCATTCTCAGGTATTTAGGCCCCGGAACCCAGGCAGAGGAGAGAGGTCCCGTAACAGAGAATCTGGCTTCATGTCAGCAGAGAATTAGTCTGCATGTCATAGCAGAGAATGAGGCTTCACGTCAGCCACCACTGCAACAGTCCATTGGCATATATTTAGGCCCAGCACCCAGGCAGAGGAGAGAGGTCCCGTAACAGACAATCTGGCTTCATGTCAGCAGAGAATTAGTCTGCATGTCATAGCAGAGAATGAGGCTTCACGTCAGCCACCACTGCAACAGTCCATTGGCATATATTTAGGCCCAGCACACAGGCAGAGGAGAGAGGTCCCGTAACAGAGGATCTGGCTTCATGTCAGCAGAGAATCAGTCTGCATGTCATAGCAGAAAATCAGGCTTCACGTCACCCAGCACTGTAAGAGTCCATTTTCATAAATTTAGGCCCAGCACCCAGGCAGAGGAGAGAGGTCCCTTAACAGACAATCTGGCTTCATGTCAGCAGAGAATCAGTCTTCATATCATAGCAGAGAATCAGGCTTCACGTCACCCAACACTGTAAGAGTCCATTTTCATAAATTTAGGCCCAGCACCCAGGCAGAGGAGAGAGGTCCCGTAACAGACAATCTGGCTTCATGTCAGCAGAGAATTAGTCTGCATGTCATAGCAGAGAATGAGGCTTCACGTCAGCCACCAATGCAACAGTCCATTGGCATATATTTAGGCCCAGCACACAGGCAGAGGAGAGAGGTCCCGTAACAGACAATCTGGCTTCATGTCAACAGAGAATTAGTCTGCATGTCATAGCAGAGAATGAGGCTTCACGTCAGCCACCACTGCAACAGTCCATTGGCATATATTTAGGCCCAGCACACAGGCAGAGGAGAGAGGTCCCGTAACAGACAATCTGGCTTCATGTCAGCAGAGAATTAGTCTGCATGTCATAGCAGAGAATGAGGCTTCACGTCAGCCACCACTGCAACAGTCCATTGGCATATATTTAGGCCCAGCACCCAGGCAGAGGAGGGAGGTCCCGTAACAGAGAATCTGTCTTCATGTCAGCAGAGAATCAGTCTGCATGTCATAGCAGAGAATCAGGCTTCACGTCAGCCACCACTGCAACAGTCCATTGTCAGATATTTAGGCCCAGCACACAGGCAGAGGAAGGAGGTCCCGTAACTGAGAATCTGTCTTCATGTCAGCAGAGAATCAGTCTGCATGTCATAGCAGAGAATCAGGCTTCACGTCAGCCACCACTGCAACAGTCCATTGGCATATATTTAGGCCCAGCACCCAGGCAGAGGAGGGAGGTCCCGTAACAGAGAATCTGTCTTCATGTCAGCAGAGAATCAGTCTGCATATCATAGCAGAGAATCAGGCTTCACGTCAGCCACCACTGCAAAAGTCCATTGGCATATATTTAGGCCCAGCACACACACAGGCAGAGGAGAGAGATCCCGTAACAGAGAATCTGGCTTCATGTCAGCAGAGAATCAGTCTGCATGTCATAGTAGAGAATCAGGCTTCACGTCAGCCACCACTGCAACAGTCCATTGGCATATATTTAGGCCCAGCACACACACAGGCAGAGGAGAGAGGTCCCGTAACTGAGAATCTGTCTTCATGTCAGCAGAGAATCAGTCTGCATGTCATGGCAGAGAATCAGGCTTCACGTCAGCCACCACTGCAACAGTCCATTGGCATATATTTAGGCCCAGCACACACACAGGCAGAGGAGAGAGATCCCGTAACAGAGAATCTGGCTTCATGTCAGCAGAGAATCAGTCTGCATGTCATAGTAGAGAATCAGGCTTCACGTCAGCCACCACTGCAACAGTCCATTGGCATATATTTAGGCCCAGCACACACACAGGCAGAGGAGAGAGGTCCCGTAACAGAGAATCTGGCTTCATGTCAGCAGAGAATCAGTCTGCATGTCATAGTAGAGTATCAGGCTTCACGTCAGCCACCACTGCAACAGTCCATTGGCATATATTTAGGCCCAGCACACACACAGGCAGAGGAGAGAGGTCCCGTAACTGAGAATCTGTCTTCATGTCAGCAGAGAATCAGTCTGCATGTCATAGCAGAGAATCAGGCTTCACGTCAGCCACCACTGCAACAGTCCATTGTCAGATATTTAGGCCCAGCACCCAGGCAGAGGAGGGAGGTCCCGTAACAGAGAATCTGTCTTCATGTCAGCAGAGAATCAGTCTGCATATCATAGCAGAGAATCAGGCTTCACGTCAGCCACCACTGCAACAGTCCATTGGCATATATTTAGGCCCAGCACCCAGGCAGAGGAGGGAGGTCCCGTAACAGAGAATCTGTCTTCATGTCAGCAGAGAATCAGTCTGCATGTCATAGCAGAGAATCAGGCTTCACGTCACCCAACATTGGAACAGTCCATTGGCATATATTTAGGCCCCGGCACCCAGACAGAGGAGAGGTTCATTCAACTTTGGGTAGCCTCGCAATATAATGGTAAATTGAAAATAAAAATAGGATTGAATGAGGAAGTGCCCAGGAGTCCAATAATATATGGTTAAGGGGAGGTAGTTAATGTCTAATCTGGACAAGGGACGGACAGATCCTGTGGGATCCATGCCTGGTTCGATTTTATGAACGTCAGCTTGTCCACATTGGCTGTAGACAGGCGGCTGCGTTTGTCTGTAATGACGCCCCCTGCCGTGCTGAATACACGTTCAGACAAAACGCTGGCCGCCGGGCAGGCCAGCACCTCCAAGGCATAAAAGGCTAGCTCTGGCCACGTGGACAATTTAGAGACCCAGAAGTTGAATGGGGCCGAACCATCAGTCAGTACGTGGAGGGGTGTGCACATGTACTGTTCCACCATGTTAGTGAAATGTTGCCTCCTGCTAACACGTTGCGTATCAGGTGGTGGTGCAGTTAGCTGTGGCGTGTTGACAAAAGTTTTCCACATCTCTGCCATGCTAACCCTGCCCTCAAAGGAGCTGGCATTGACACAGCTGCCTTGGCGACCTCTTGCTCCTCCTCTGCCTTGGCCTTGGGCTTCCACTTGTTCCCCTGTGACATTTGGGAATGCTCTCAGTAGCGCGTCTACCAACGTGCGCTTGTACTCGCGCATCTTCCTATCACGCTCCAGTGCAGGAAGTAAGGTGGGCACAATGTCTTTGTAGCGTGGATCCAGCAGGGTGGCAACCCAGTAGTCCGCACAGGTTAAAATGTGGGCTGTCGTTGCGCAGGCACTGCAGCATGTAGTCGCTCATGTGTGCCAGGCTGCCCAGGGGTAAGGACAAGCTGTCCTCTGTGGGAGGCATATCGTCATTGTCCTGCCTTTCCCTCCCAGCCACGCACCAGTGATGGACCCGAGCTGCGTTGGGTGCCACCCCGCTGTGACCATGCTTCATCCTCATCCTCCTCCACCTCCTCCTCATCCTCGTCCTCCTCGTCCTCCAGTAGTGGGCCCTGTCTGGCCACATTTGTACCTGGCCTCTGCTGTTGCCAAAAACCTCCCTCTGAGTCACTTCGAAGAGACTGGCCTGAAAGTGCTAAAAATGACCCCTCTTCCTCCTCCTCCTCCTCCTCCTGGGCCACCTCCTCTTGCATCATCGCCCTAAGTGTTTTCTCAAGGAGACATAGAAGTGGTATTGTAACGCTGATAACGGCGTCATCGCCACTGGCCATGTTGGTGGAGTACTTGAAATAGCGCAACAGGGCACACAGGTCTCGCATGGAGGCCCAGTCATTGGTGGTGAAGTGGTGCTGTTCTGTAGTGCGACTGACCCGTGCGTGCTGCAGCTGAAACTCCACTATGGCCTGCTGCTGCTGCTCGCACAGTCTGTCCAGCATGTGCAAGGTGGAGTTCCACCTGGTGGGCACGTCGCATATGAGGCGGTGAGCGGGAAGGCCGAAGTTACGCTGTAGCGCAGACAGGCGAGCAGCAGCAGGATGTGAACGCCGGAAGCGCGAACAGACGGCCTGCACTTTATGCAGCAGCTCTGACATGTCGGGGTAGTTGTGTATGAACTTCTGCACCACCAAATTCAGCACATGCGCCAAGCAAGGGATGTGCGTCAAATTGGCTAGTCCCAGAGCTGCAACGAGATTTCGCCCATTATCACACACCACCAGGCCGGGCTTGAGGCTCACCGGCAGCAACCACTCGTCGGTCTGTTGTTCTATACCCCGCCACAACTCCTGTGCGGTGTGGGGCCTGTCCCACGTTTACCCCGGGCTGTGCTGAAGTTGGTGGTGAAGGTGTGTGGCTGACTGGATGAGCAGGTGGAAGAAGAGGAGGAGGAAGCCGAGAAGGAGGAGGTGGCAACAGGAGGCAAAGAATTTTGCCCTGCGATCCTTGGCGGCGGAAGGACGTGCGCCAAACAGCTCTCCGCCTGGGGCCCAGCTGCCACTACATTTACCCAGTGTGCAGT
The DNA here is from genome assembly GCF_014858855.1 of Bufo gargarizans. Classification (NCBI taxonomy): domain Eukaryota; kingdom Metazoa; phylum Chordata; class Amphibia; order Anura; family Bufonidae; genus Bufo; species Bufo gargarizans. Next base: position 339,306,037 of record NC_058080.1, read on the forward strand.
TAGGGAGATATAGCGTCCCTGGCCGTGCTTACTGGTCCACGTATCTGTGGTTAGGTGGACCTTGCTACAGATGGCGTTGCGCAGTGCACACTTGATTTTATCGGATACTTGGTTGTGCAGGGAAGGCACGGCTCTCTTGGAGAAGTAGTGGCGGCTGGGAACAACATACTGTGGGACAGCAAGCAACATGAGCTGTTTGAAGCTGTCTGTGTCCACCAGCCTAAATGACAGCATTTCATAGGCCAGTAGTTTAGAAATGCTGGCATTCAGGGCCAGGGATCGAGGGTGGCTAGGTGGGAATTTACGCTTTCTCTCAAATGTTTGTGAGATGGAGAGCTGAACGCTGGCGTGTGACATGGTTGAGACGCTTGGTGACGGAGGTGGTGGTGGTGGTGTTGGTGGTACATCCCCTGTTTGCTGGGCGGCAGGTGCCAACGTTCCTCCAGAGGCGGAGGAAGAGGCCGAGGCGGCAGCAGCAGAAGAGGCCGAGGCGGCAGCAGCAGAAGAGGTAGCAGGGGGAGCCTGAGTGACTTCTTTGGTTTTAAGGTGTTTACTCCACTGCAGTTCATGCTTTGCATGCAGGTGCCTGGTCATGCAGGTTGTGCTCAGGTTCAGAACGTTAATGCCTCGCTTCAGGCTTTGATGGCACAGCGTGCAAACCACTCGGGTCTTGTCGTCAGCACATTGTTTGAAGAAGTGCCATGCCAGGGAACTCCTTGAAGCTGCCTTTGGGGTGCTCGGTCCCAGATGGCGGCGGTCAGTAGCAGGCGGAGTCTCTTGGCGGCGGGTGTTCTGCTTTTGCCCACTGCTCCCTCTTTTGCTACACTGTTGGCTCGGTCTCACCACTGCCTCTTCCTCTGAACTGTGAAAGTCAGTGGCACGACCTTCATTCCATGTGGGGTCTAGGACCTCATCGTCCCCTGCATCGTCTTCCACCCAGTCTTGATCCCTGACCTCCTGTTCAGTCTGCACACTGCAGAAAGACGCAGCAGTTGGCACCTGTGTTTCGTCATCATCAGAGACATGCTGCGGTGGTATTCCCATGTCCTCATCATCAGGAAACATAAGTGGTTGTGCGTCAGTGCATTCTATGTCTTTCACCGCTGGGGAAGAGCTAGGTGGATGCCCTTGGGAAACCCTGCCAGCGGAGTCTTCAAACAGCATAAGAGACTGCTGCATAACTTGAGGCTGAGACAGTTTCCCTGGTATGCATGGGGGTGATGTGACAGACTGATGGGGTTGGTTTTCAGGCGCCATCTGTGCGCTTTCTGCAGAAGACTGGGTGGGAGATAATGTGAACGTGCTGGATCCACTGTCGGCCACCCAATTGACTAATGCCTGTACCTGCTCAGGCCTTACCATCCTTAGAACGGCATTGGGCCCCACCATATATCGCTGTAAATTCTGGCGGCTACTGGGACCTGAGGTAGTTGGTACACTAGGACGTGTGGATGTGGCAGAACGGCCACGTCCTCTCCCAGCACCAGAGGGTCCACTAACACCACCACGACCATGTCCACGTCCGCGTCCCTTACTAGATGTTTTCCTCATTGTTATGGTTCACCACAACAACAAAATATTATTTGGCCCAATGTATTGTATTCAAATTCAGCGGGATATAAATTTGAGGCCTACTATTTAGGCGCTGGGTGACCGGTATGGATTTAGTGACAGAATTAGACTTGGAAATGCACAGTAGCGTGTGTGTGAAGTTATTCTGAATGACCCTATGTGCACCTTGAATATTATATACCCTTTTAGGGATAGAATTCAAATAGCTCTGATATAGCAGAAACCACTAAATTATGAAATTGCTAAATTGGGAATTGTATTTCAACCCAGAACAAAAAATGTGCTTTGACGGACACTAAATAACTTTCCCAGCCACAACAGGACAGCGGTAACGAGAGATTTAGCGGGATATAAATTTGAGGCCTAGTATTTAGGCGCTGGGTGACCGGTATGGATTTACTAACAGAATTGGACTTGGAAATGCACAGTAGCGTGTGTGTGAAGTTATTCTGAATGACCCTATGTGCACCTTGAATATTATATACCCTTTTAGGGATAGATTTCAAATAGCTCTGATATAGCAGAAACCACTAAATTATGAAATTGCTAAATTGGGAATTGTATTTCAACCCAGAACAAAAAATGTGCTTTGGCGGACACTAAATAACTTGCCCATCCACAACAGGACAGTGGTAACGACAGATTTAGCGGGATATAAATTTGAGGCCTACTATTTAGGCGCTGGGTGACCGGTATGGATTTACTAACAGAATTGGACTTGGAAATGCACAGTAGCGTGTGTGTGAAGTTATTCTGAATGACCCTATGTGCACCTTGAATATTATATACCCTTTTAGGGATAGATTTCAAATAGCTCTGATATAGCAGAAACCACTAAATTATGAAATTGCTAAATTGGGAATTGTATTTCAACCCAGAACAAAAAATGTGCTTTGACGGACACTAAATAACTTTCCCAGCCACAACAGTACAGCGGTAACGAGAGATTTAGCGGGATATAAATTTGAGGCCTAGTATTTAGGCGCTGGGTGACCGGTATGGATTTAGTGACAGAATTAGACTGGGATATGCACAGTAGCGTGTGTGTGTGAAGTTATTCTGAATGACCCTATGTGCACCTTAAATATTATATACCCTTTTAGGGATAGATTTCAAATAGCTCTGATATAGCAGAAACCACTAAATTATGAAATTGCTAAATTGGGAATTGTATTTCAACCCAGAACAAAAAATGTGCTTTGACGGACGCTAAATAACTTGCCCAGCAACAACAGTACAGCGGTAACAAGAGATTTAGCGGGATATAAATTTGAGGCCTAGTATTTAGGCGCTGGGTGACCGGTATGGATTTAGTGACAGAATTAGACTGGGATATGCACAGTAGCGTGTATGTGTGAAGTTATTCTGAATGACCCTATGTGCACCTTGAATATTATATACCCTTTTAGGGATAGATTTCAAATAGCTCTGATATAGCAGAAACCACTAAATTATGAAATTGCTAAATTGGGAATTGTATTTCAACCCAGAACAAAAAATGTGCTTTGACGGACACTAAATAACTTTCCCAGCCACAACAGTACAGCGGTAACGAGAGATTTAGCGGGATATAAATTTGAGGCCTAGTATTTAGGCGCTGGGTGACCGGTATGGATTTAGTGACAGAATTAGACTTGGAAATGCACAGTAGCGTGTGTGTGAAGTTATTCTGAATGACCCTATGTGCACCTTGAATATTATATACCCTTTTAGGGATAGATTTCAAATAGCTCTGATATAGCAGAAACCACTAAATTATGAAATTGCTAAATTGGGAATTGTATTTCAACCCAGAACAAAAAATGTGCTTTGACGGACACTAAATAACTTTCCCAGCCACAACAGTACAGCGGTAACGAGAGATTTAGCGGGATATAAATTTGAGGCCTAGTATTTAGGCGCTGGGTGACCGGTATGGATTTAGTGACAGAATTAGACTGGGATATGCACAGTAGCGTGTGTGTGTGAAGTTATTCTGAATGACCCTATGTGCACCTTAAATATTATATACCCTTTTAGGGATAGATTTCAAATAGCTCTGATATAGCAGAAACCACTAAATTATGAAATTGCTAAATTGGGAATTGTATTTCAACCCAGAACAAAAAATGTGCTTTGACGGACGCTAAATAACTTGCCCAGCAACAACAGTACAGCGGTAACAAGAGATTTAGCGGGATATAAATTTGAGGCCTAGTATTTAGGCGCTGGGTGACCGGTATGGATTTAGTGACAGAATTAGACTGGGATATGCACAGTAGCGTGTATGTGTGAAGTTATTCTGAATGACCCTATGTGCACCTTGAATATTATATACCCTTTTAGGGATAGATTTCAAATAGCTCTGATATAGCAGAAACCACTAAATTATGAAATTGCTAAATTGGGAATTGTATTTCAACCCATAACAAAAAATGTGCTTTGACGGACACTAAATAACTTTCCCAGCCACAACAGTACAGCGGTAACGAGAGATTTAGCGGGATATAAATTTGAGGCCTAGTATTTAGGCGCTGGGTGACCGGTATGAATTTAGTGACAGAATTAGACTGGGATATGCACAGTAGCGTGTGTGTGTGAAGTTATTCTGAATGACCCTATGTGCACCTTGAATATTATATACCCTTTTAGGGATAGATTTCAAATAGCTCTGATATAGCAGAAACCACTAAATTATGAAATTGCTAAATTGGGAATTGTATTTCAACCCAGAACAAAAAATGTGCTTTGATGGACGCTAAATAACTTGCCCAGCAACAACAGTACAGCGGTAACGAGAGATTTAGCGGGATATAAATTTGAGGCCTAGTATTTAGGCGCTGGGTGACCGGTATGGATTTAGTGACAGAATTCGACTGGGATATGGCCAAAAAATAACCACACTATTGCTGGTTAAATGCACTTGGTGACGGGCGCAGCTTGCCCCTGATGTAGTATATGGCCAAAAAATGAACAGACTATTGCTGGTTAAATGCACTTGGTGTCACAGCTTGACCAACCACACTACTGAGGGTTAAATGCACTTGGTGACGGGCGCAGCTTGCCCCTGATGTGGTATATGGCCAAAAAATGAACAGACTATTGCTGGTTAAATGCACTTGGTGTGATAGCTTGACCAACCACACTACTGAGGGTTAAATGCACTCGGTGACCGGCGCAGCTTGCCCCTGATGTAGTATATTGCCAAATAATGAACAGACTATTGCTGGTTAAATGCACTTGGTGTCACAGCTTGACCAACCACACTACTGAGGGTTAAATGCACTTGGTGACGGGCGCAGCTTGCCCCTGATGTGGTATATGGCCAAAAAATGAACAGACTATTGCTGGTTAAATGCACTTGGTGTGATAGCTTGACCAACCACACTACTGAGGGTTAAATGCACTTGGTGACGGGCGCAGCTTGCCCCTGATGTAGTATATGGCCAAAAAATGAACAGACTATTGCTGGTTAAATGCACTTGGTGACGGGCGCAGCTTGCCCCTGATTTAGTATATGGCCAAAAAATGAACAGACTATTGCTGGTTAAATGCACTTGGTGTGATAGCTTGACCAACCACACTACTGAGGGTTAAATGCACTTGGTGACGGGCGCAGCTTGGCCCTGATGTAGTATATGGCCAAAAAATAAACAGACTATTGCTGGTTAAATGCACTTGGTGTGACAGCTTCACCCTGATGTAGGCTTTAGCCAAAAAACAAACGCACCATTGAGGGTTAAATGCACTTGGTGACAGGCGCAGCTTGCCCCTGATGTAGTATATGGCCAAAAAATAAACAGACTATTGCTGGTTAAATGCACTTGGTGTGACAGCTTCACCCTGATGTAGGCTTTAGCCAAAAAACAACCACACCATTGAGGGTTAAATACACTTGGTCGCAGCTTGTGCTGGCGCACCACAAGACACAAAATGGCCGCCGATCACCCCAGAAAAATGTGACTGAAACGGTCTGGGCAGCCTAAAAACAGTGAGCAATTGAGGATCAATCAAGTCCTTTGGAGGAGTTAATCTGCCTAATCTCGCCCTACTGTCGCAGCCGCAACCTCTCCCTACGCTAATCAGAGCAGAGTGACGGGCGGCGCTATGTGACTCCAGCTTAAATAGAGGCTGGGTCACATGGTGCTTTGGCCAATCACAGCCATGCCAATAGTAGGCATGGCTGTGATGGCCTCTTGGGGCAAGTAGTATGACGCTTGTTGAAAGGCTGCTTGCAGCCTTTCAAAAAGCACCAAGAAAGCGTCACAAAAGCGCCAAGAAAGCGACGAACACCGAACCCGAACCCGGACTTTTACGAAAATGTCCGGGTTCGGGTCCGTGTCACGGACACCCCAAAATTCGGTACGAACCCGAACTATACAGTTCGAGTTCGCTCATCCCTAGTTAGAAGGCTTAGAAGTTTAGAAGCAATTCTTAAAATTTTTCAGAAAATTGCCAAAACCCACTTTTTAAGGACCAGTTCAGGTCTGAAGTCACTTTGTGGGGCCTACATAGTGGATACCCCCATAAATGACCCCATTGTAGAAACTACACCCCTCAAGTTAATTAAAACCGATTTTACAAACTTTGTTAACCCTTTAGGCGTTCCATAAGAATTAAAGGAAAATGGAGATCACATTTTTTAATTTCACTTTTTGGGCAGATTTTCCATTTTAATCCAATTTTTTTCTTTAACACATCGATGGTTAGCAGCCAAACAAAACTCAATATTTATTACCCAGATTCTGTGGTTTACAGAAACACCCCACATGTAGTCATAAACTGCTGTATGGGCACATGGCAGAGCACAGAAGAAAAGGAACTCCACGTGGTTTTTAGATGCCATGTCCCATTTGAAGCCCCCCTGATGCACCCTTACAGTAGAAACTCCTAAGAAGTGATCCCATTTTGGAAACTAGGGGATAAGGTGCCAGTTTAATTGCTACTATTTTGGGGTACATACAGGGAGTGCAGAATTATTAGGCAAGTTGTATTTTTGAGGATTAATTTTATTATTGAACAACAACCATGTTGTCAATGAACCCAAAAAACTCATTAATATCAAAGCTGAATATTTTTGGAAGTAGTTTTTAGTTTGTTTTTAGTTTTAGCTATTTTAGGGGGATATCTGTGTGTGCAGGTGACTATTACTGTGCATAATTATTAGACAACTTAACAAAAAACAAATATATACCCATTTCAATTATTTATTTTTACCAGTGAAACCAATATAACATCTCAACATTCACAAATATACATTTCTGACATTCAAAAACAAAAACAAAAACAAATCAGTGACCAATATAGCCACCTTTCTTTGCAAGGACACTCAAAAGCCTGCCATCCATGGATTCTGTCAGTGTTTTGATCTGTTCACTATCAACATTGTGTGCAGCAGCAACCACAGCCTCCCAGACACTGTTCAGAGAGGTGTACTGTTTTCCCTCCTTGTAAATCTCACATTTGATGATGGACCACAGGTTCTCAATGGGGTTCAGATCAGGTGAACAAGGAGGCCATGTCATTAGTTTTTCTTCTTTTATACCCTTTCTTGCCAGCCACGCTGTGGAGTACTTGGACGCGTGTGATGGAGCATTGTCCTGCATGAAAATCATGTTTTTCTTGAAGGATGCAGACTTCTTCTTGTACCACTGCTTGAAGAAGGTGTCTTCCAGAAACTGGCAGTAGGACTGGGAGTTGAGCTTGACTCCATCCTCAACCCAAAAAGGCCCCACAAGCTCATCTTTGATGATACCAGCCCAAACCAGTACTCCACCTCCGCCTTGCTGGCGTCTGAGTCGTACTGGAGCTCTCTGCCCTTTACCAATCCAGCCACGGGCCCATCAAGACTGCATCCCTCTGCAAGATATCTCACTATTTTTGACTTTTCTGAGCCTGTCAAGTCCTTCTTTTGACCCATTTTGCCAAAGGAAAGGAAGTTGCCTAATAATTATGCACACCTGATATAGGGTGTTGATGCCATTAGACCACACCCCTTCTCATTACAGAGATGCACATCACCTAATATGCTTAATTGGTAGTAGGCTTTCGAGCCTATACAGCTTGGAGTAAGACAACATGCATAAAGAGGATGATGTGGTCAAAATACTCATTTGCCTAATAATTCTGCACTCCCTGTATGATTTTTTGATCATTCATTATAACACTTTATGGGGCAAGGTGACCAAAAAATGGGTTGTTTTAGCACAGTTTCTATTTATTTATTTTTAAAGCGTTCACCTGAGGGGTTCAGTCAAGTGACATTTTTATAGAGCAGATTGTTACGGACGTGGCGATACCTAATATGTATACTTTTTCTTATTTATTGAAGTTTTACACAATAGCATTTTTGAAACAAAAAAAATATGTTTTAATGTGTCTGAGAGCTATAGTTTTTTTTATTTTTTTAGAGATTTTCTTATGTAGGGGCTCATTTTTTGTGGGATGAGGTGACGGTTTTATTGGTACAATTTTGTGGGACATATGTGTTTTTGATCACTTGGTGTTGCACTTTTTGTGATTTAAGGTGACAAAAATTGCTTGTTTTGACAGTTTTTTTATTTTATTTTTTAACGGTGTTCACCAGAGGGGTTAGGTCATGTGATATTTTTATAGAGCTGTTTTTTACAGACGTGGCAATACCAAATATGTCTATTTTATTTTTTCTATTTAAAAAAAAAAATATTCCTTTCTTGTGGAATTTTTTTTTTTTACATGAGAAAGCTTTTTTTTTATTTTATTTTTTCAACACTTTTTTTTACACTTTTCGTCCCCCATTAGGTCATACAAGACCTCTGGGGGACATTTACTTCACTTTTTTTCATTTTTTTTTTTTTCACTGTTGATTTCTCCTGTAACTGGGGCTGAGACAGTAGCCCCAGTTACAGGAAAAATACACCCCCCAGAGAGGCTGTACAGCGCAATACAGAGCTGTACAGCCTCAGTGCATGGCTGATCGAGGTCTGTGAAAGACCTCACACAGCTCCTGCACTCTCCGGTCCCGGCGGTCACGGTGAGCGCTGTGTATGCAGCGATCTAGAAGGCAGGGACACCGGGTCACTGTCCCTGCCGTCTCTTAGGGTTGCCCTGCTGTCACTGACAGCGGGCAACCCGATCAGCAGCTGCACGATTAGCGTGCAGCTGCAGTTTCTCAACAGACGTTTTAAAACGTCCATTCAGAAATAGAGATCCACCTCCCTTACGTTTATATCCTATGGGCAGACGGGAGGTGGTTAAGATGGCGGACAAGGGGGGAGCGGTTGTGAAGACAGGGACATGACTAATAACCAAATGTTGGATATATTGTCCGATGCATCCACGTACAGAAAATTATCCAAAAAACAATATTTGACATTGGTACAAAAGGGCTTAAATATGGATTTCCTTACAGATACGGAATATAGATATCTGTGCGTGGATGCACCGGTGACACCAATAATGCATGCCTTGCCCAAGGTCCACAAACAGATCAACCCTCCCCCCTTGCGACCAATAGTATCAGGGATGGGATCCCTAAATGAACGCCTGGGCAGTTGGCTGGATAACATTTTACAGACAATGGTGAGGCGTGTCCCAGGGTTCTTAAGAGACACGTCTTATGTCTTGAGAGCCATGCACAAATTAAAGTGGCAACCAGAGTATAAGTGGATTACAGCGGACGTTGTGGCCTTATACCCATCTATCCCTCACAGGGTTGCTTTGCTGGCTATGGAGTTTCACCTACACAACTATACCAGACACAGTGATATTTTTTTTGATTACGTGTGTGAGGTTACAGAATTCTTACTGGTTCACAACTACTTCATGTTTGATGATAGTTATTATCTCCAGATACGTGGGGTGTCAATGGGGGGGTGAAATTCTCGCCCTCATTGGCTAACCTAACAATGGCCTATTGGGAGGAGAAATATATTTACAGCATAAATAATCCTTTTAGCTCTGGATTGGTCTGGTACGGCAGATTCATCGATGACCTGCTCCTTATATGGACGGGCGATGTGTCTGCCGTCCTGGACCTCCAGAGCTATCTCAATAATAATGATTACAATCTGCGGTTCACATATCATATGGAAACCACGGATATTAACTTTTTGGAGTGGCCATCCAAATGAGGTAGTAAGTACACGAACCTTTACGAAGGAATCAGCTGGCAACTCCATCCTTAATGCAGTTCTATATCTACATTTAAGGAAGAATGTGTTCTGATTGATAGATGGTAGATTAAAAAAACAGGAATTATCCAGACTGGATGCTTTCCAGAGGCAAAAGTACAGCAATGCAGAAAACAAGATTTAATATGCTGTTTGGAGGTAATGATAAACTTGGGAGGAGTTCCCAAAAGGCAATGGAGAAACAAGGAAGTGTAAAGCAGGGTGGAATGCCTATCTTGGAACTCACATATAGCAAACAATTTAACAAAATACGCAATATATTGAATACATGTTTACCAATTCTATATGATGACCAGATTCTATATGATGCATTGAAATCTGGATGCCATGTGGTTTCAAGAAGGGCTCCCACTCTGTCTAATTCCCTTTCTCCATCCCTTTTTTCCTTAAGATTAGGTGTCAGAAATGGGGGAGGCAATTGGTTGAGCTACACTGGTTTTAACAAATGTGGGGGCAGCCCATGCAAGACATGCAGTTATGTTGTCCCCAAAAAGCATTTTGACAACTCTGATGACTGCCTTACTTTTGCTATAAAAAGTTATATTAATTGCAATACTAGGGGTGTGGTGTACGTTATTGTATGTACAGAGTGTGATCTCATGAATGTGAGGAGTACCACACGAAAATAAAAAAATAGGGTACTGGAACACCTCAATTATATGGCTAACCCTTCTTTGATAAATATCTCCAATGCGGCCAAACACTTTGTTCTGGTTCACGCTCGCCGAACCAGATCCTTTTGTGCCTATGGCATAGAAAAAGTGAGTGCGCCCTTACGCGGAGGAGACTTCTGTCAAAAACTTCTCCTCCGTGAAGCATACTGGATCTTTAGGTTAAACACGAGGGTTCCTGCAGGCTTAAACCTGAAGAAGGAACTAATGTATCTATATTAATGATGGTATTGTGTGCTATGGATCCAGTATTGAGACATTTATGTCATGTCCGAATGCAGTTAAATATTATGTGGTGAGAAACCAAATGTGGGTTGTTATTACCTGTGATTTTATTTATGTAACATGTAACCGTTCACACTGTGCGTTTTCTGGTCCTTGGCCATGCACTAAGGTTATGCAGGGGAACAAGAGTGGTAGAGGTTAATAGGGCGTAGGATGAAATCCCAGTGTGAAGGAAACATTAAATCTATATGCAAATGAGTAACAGGTGTTACCATGGTGGATTAACCAATGAAGGATCTCCCCCCCCCCCCTTCTTTGTAGGGAGGTGGGACAAGTGTAGCATTTAAACCATGCTTTCCACCATGATACCATGTTACGATTAAGGACGTATTGTCTGAAACGCGTGAACGAGAACTGCACATGAAGTGACTGTATCTGCTATTAAATATTATGAATTAAAGGAGAAGTTTTTATGACAACGAAAATTGCTTTCTGGAGCCGTTTTTCTATTATTTTCTAAAATTTTTGATCGCTTGCTATTAGACTTTTTGTGATGTACGGTGTTCATCTGAGGGGTTAGGTCATGTGATATTTTTATAGATCCGGTGTACACTAACGCGGCGATACTAAATATGTATACTTTTATTTTATTTAGGTAAGTTTTACACAATAACAACTTTTTTTAAACAAAAAATATGATGTTTTAGTGTCTCCATATTCTGAACAATAGTTTTTAAAGTTTTTGGGCGATTGTCTCAGGTAGGGGCTCATTTTTGGCGGGATGAGGCGACAGTTAGATTGGTACTAGTTTGGTGGCCAAACGCCTTTTTGATCGCTTGCTGTTGTACGTTTTGTGTAAGGTGACCAAAAAATGGTTTATTTAGCACAGTTTTGTTTTTTTTTTACGCTGTTAATCCGAGGGGTTAGGTCATGTGATATGTTTATAGAGCCGGTCGATACGGACGCGGCGATACCTAATATGTATCCTTTTTTTTTGTCCCCTATTTTTTACCAATTTTTTTATTACTTTATTTTGGGAAAATTTCATTTTTGTATATTTTTACTTGAAACTTTAAATTTTTTGGGGGGAAAACTTTTTTTCCAACTTTTTTTTCTCTTTATTTTTTGTCCCACTTTGGGACTTGAACTTTTGGGGGTCTAATCCTTTACAATGCATTCAAATACTTCTGTATTAGAATGCATTGGCTGTATGAGTAATACTGGGTGTATTACTTATACAGCTTCCAGGGCCTATGAGATTCAGGGGGCTGGATCTCACAGGCTCTTCACCGGAAGGCAGCACGATGCCTTCATTAGACATCGCGCTGCCCTCCATGCCATCGGGTCCCCCCTACAGCCGCATGGGGACCCGATGGCACGCCGATCGCCGCCGCAAACCGCAGGTCAAGCCGCAAACTGTAGGTCTGAATTAACCTGCGGTTTGCGGCGATAGCCGAAACAGGGTGTACCAGTATGCCCTAAGTCCCTAAGGGGTTAATAACAGAATATTATGGCAGTATTTCAAGCTTGTATTTCACAATGAAAAATGCAGCAAAGGCCCCAGATGTAGGGTATTGCCAAAAATGGGTGTTTTTTTAACCACTTCAACCCCGCTAGCTAAAACCCCCTTCATGACCAGGCCACTTTTTACACTTCTGCACTACACTACTTTCACCGTTTATCGCTCGGTCATGCAACTTACCACCCAAATGAATTTTACCTCCTTATCTTCTCACTAATAGAGCTTTCTTTTGGTGGTATTTCATTGCTGCTGACATTTTTACTTTTTTTGTTATTAATCGAAATTAAACGATTTTTTGCAAAAAAATGACATTTTTCACTTTCAGCTGTAAAATTTTGCAAAAAAAAAAAACGACATCCATATATAAATTTTTCGCTAAATTTATTGTTCTACATGTCTTTGATAAAAAAAAAATGTTTGGGCAAAAAAAAAGAAAAAAAAAAGGGTTTGGGTAAAAGTTATAGCGTTTACAAACTATGGTACAAAAATGTGAATTTCCGCTTTTTGAAGCAGCTCTGACTTTCTGAGCACTTGTCATGTTTCCTGAGGTTCTACAATGCCCAGACAGTAGAAAACCCTACAAATGACCCCATTTCGGAAAGTAGACACCCTAAGGTATTCGCTGATGGGCATAGTGAGTTCATAGAACTTTTAATTTTTTGTCACAAGTTAGCAGAAAATGATGATTTTTATTTTAATTATTTTTTTCTTACAAAGTCTCATATTCCACTAACTTGCGATAAAAAATAAAAAACTCTAGGAACTCGCCATGCCCCTCACGGAATACCTTGGGGTGTCTTCTTTCCAAAATGGGGTCACTTGTGGCGTAGTTATACTGCCCTGGCAATTTAGGGGGCCAAATGTGTGAGAAGTACTTTGCAATCAAAATGTGTAAAAAATGGCCTGCGAAATCCGAAAGGTGCACTTTGGAATATGTGCCCCTTTGCCCAACTTGGCGGCAAAAAAGTGTCACACATCTGGTATCGCCGTACTCAGGGGAAGTTGGGGAATGTGTTTTGTGGTGTTATTTTACATATACCCATGCTGGGTGAGAGAAATATCTTGGCAAAAGACAACTTTTCCAATTCTTTTATACAAAGTTGGCATTTGACCAAGATATTTTTCTCACCCAGCATGGGTATATGTAAAATGACACCCCAAAACACATTCCCCAACTTCTCCTGAGTACGGCGATACCAGATGTGTGACACTTTTTTGCAGCCAAGGTGGGCAAAGGGGCACATATTCCTTTTAGGTGGGCATTTTTAGACATTTGGATCCCAGACTTCTTCTCACACTTTCGGGCCCCTAAAAAGCCAGGGCAGTATAAATTCCCCACATGTGACCCCACTTTGGAAAGAAGACACCCCAAAGTATTCAATGAGGGGCCTGGCGAGAATTTTTTTTTTTTTTGCATAAGTTAGCGGAAATTGATTTTTTTTTGTTTTTTTCTCACAAAGTCTCACTTTCCGCTAACTTGGGACAAAAATTTCAATCTTTCATGGACTCAATATGCCCCTCAGCGAATACCTTGGGGTGTCTTCTTTCCAAAATGGGGTCACATGTGGGGTATTTATACTGCCCTGGCTTTTTAGGGGCCCTAAAGCGTGAGAAGAAGTCTTTGGATTCCGTGATGGGTATGGTGAGTTCATGTGAGATTTTATTTTTTGACACAAGTTAGTGGAATATGAGACTTAGTAAGAAAAAACAAACAAAAAAAATATATATTTCCGCTAACTTGGGCCAAAAAAATGTCTGAATGGAGCCTTACAGGGGGGGTGATCAATGACAGGGGGGTGATCACCCATATAGACTCCCTGATCACCCCCCCATCATTGGTCACCCCCCTGGTAAGGCTCCATTCAGACGTCCGTATGATTTTTACGGATCCATGGATACATGGATCGGATCCGCAAAACAAATGCGGACGTCTGAATAGAGCCTTACAGGGGGGTGATCAATGACAGGGGGTGATCAGGGAGTGTATATGGGTGATCACCCGCTTGTCATTGATCACCCCCCTGTAAGGCTCCATTCAGACGTCCGCATGTGTCTTGCGGATCCGATCCATGGATCCGTAAAAATCATACGGACGTCTGAATGGAGCCTTACAGGGGGGGTGATCAATGACAGGGGGGTGATCAATGACAGGGGGTGATCAGGGAATCTATATGGGTGATCACCCGCCTGTCATTGATCACCCCCCTGTAAGGCTTCATTCAGACATCCGTATGTGTTTTGCGGATCCGATCCATGTATCCGTGGATCCGTAAAAATCATACGGACGTCTGAACGGAGCCTGACAGGGGGGTGATCAATGACAGGGGGGTGATGAGGGAGTTTATATGGGGTGATCAGGGGTTCATAAGGGGTTAATAAGTGACGGGGGGGGGGTGTAGTGTAGTGTGGTGTTTGGTGCGACTTTACTGAGCTACCTGTGTCCTCTGGTGGTCGATCCAAACAAAAGGGACCACCAGAGGACCAGGTAGCAGGTATATTAGATGCTGTTATCAAAACAGCGTCTAATATACCTGTTAGGGGTTAAAAAAAATCACATCTCCAGCCTGCCAGCGAGCGATCGCCGCTGGTAGGCTGGAGATCCACTCGCTTACCTTCTGTTCCTGTGAGCGAGCGCGCCTGCGTATGGCTAACTTCCTTAATATGCATACCTTCGAGATTTTCTACATCCCTTCTCCACTTGACGAATGAGTTATCAAGGGGAGAATCCTGTAACATCATTAGTGACGCATAAATAGCCGACATTGGTTTGACCAAAGGAACCCTCTTAACCACTGCTTCTACCGGGCCACACTCTAGCTTTAGTGGTTTTCTGCCAAACTGCGCATGACAGGCATGTCTAAGCTGAAAATATCTGTACAGACTACAGGCAGATTAAATTCCTGTTTAAGACTGCTAAAGGATCTAAAAAAACGTATCATACAGTTGGGTAAGATAACACACCCCTTTTTGGGGCCAGAATTCAAATTCTATTAACAAGAACAATTCCGGTAACCCTCTATTTTTCAACAAAGGCAAATATGGTGACCAAGTAGCACTAATCTCACCGGAGTTGCTCATCCGACTCCATTTATCTCAGATCTTCACTGTCGCAGCCATTGATTGGGTATAGTATTCTGCAGAACCAGCCCCCTTCCTATATGTCAAATTTGTAAGCGCTTCATAAGATCCCATAAATGCTGCCTCCAATACAACCGCATGAATCAACCGCAATAATCACTTTTATAATATTAATACGCCCAATGAGATTCAACGGAAGTGCAGCCAGCCAGTCGAAGGGGGTACACGTGAGGTTCACGGTAGACTGATGAGGGGTCAAATAGTATAACACACAGTTCATCAGTTTACTCACGGTTAGCAGATAGCCTCCCTGGGCTGGCAGTCCTTTGATGGATTTTGTCGTGACGCCAGTACCATTAATGGTGGTACAACCATAGGTAGTAATAATGAGATGGACAGTGGTAAGATGCAACTCACAACTTTGCAACTTTTACTTTTGAGGTTTTTCAGTTGCAGTAGTACAATTATGCAGACTTTAGATAGTACAGAGACGATACTGCAAATCCACTGTTTAAGGCTTGTCAGGTGCTTGGTTGGTTTTGGAGCAGTGGGTTAGGTGTACCGGGTTCCTTTAGATGATTTGGATTTCTTGGCTTTACAAGCTAAATATTGGTAGACAGGAAAACTCTACTGTCCCTTAGAAGGTTGGTGGGGCCGCCTGAAGCTATAAACCTCCACCATGCAAAGGTGTCTGTGGCCCTAAATAATGTCTCTCATCACCGATGAATTCCTAGGATTGCTTGTTTCTTTTCCAGGGAGGCAAACTCTTCTCCTACTGGTCAGGGATGCAAGTTTATAGTCCAGCTACAGAAGGAAAACACTCTTCTGCGCCTAAACATCTGAGTAACCACCTTCTAGCAAAGTTGGCTCCACTCACTAATCTGTGTTGCGAAGTCTTCACTCTATCCTTCCTCCCACTAACTTGATCTGACTACCTCAGATCTGCTCACTTCTGAACTACAGCCAAGTTAATCTGGTCTGCCTTGACTAATCTGTCTCACTAGGCCTGACTTGAGTATACAGTCACCTGTGTATGTAGGTCAGGGGTCACTGAGCTTACCAAGCCAATTTGAGTTCCAATAATTAGTTCTAAAGGTTTTGGAATCAATAAAATGACAACAGTGCCCAAATTTATGCACCTGCCTAATTTTGTTTAAACAATTATAGCACACTTTCTGTAAATCCAATAAACTTCATTTCACTTCTCAAATATCACTGTGTGTGTCTCCTATATGATATATTTAACTGACATTTTTTTATCATAACAACCAACGATTTATACAGGAAAATCAAGACGATTAACAAGGTTGCCCAAACTTTCGCATCCCACTGTATATAGGACCTGAACTTTATCCCCATCTAGTGGCGGGATGTATAAATTACACCTAATAGGCCTGTTAACAGGGATTTTGCAGTTACACAAATGCAACATTATACATGACAACCTAGTGCTTGTAATAATATATATAAGTGCTTTTAAGCAGTGCCCACACACACGTAGTGGGACGCTGCAGAAGGTTTCCCATGCCTCTAACTTTCTGGTAATATATTGCATTGTAGGAACAATATTTAGTTCATAGAACTTTGCCACCTCTCTGTGAATAATAATCCCCAAATATGTAAATTTCTCTACAATCTGAAGCTTGGTATTCAATGACATGTGAACCAGATCAAATTCATCAATCAGGCACAGACTTGACTTGGCCCAGTTCACACGAAGACCCGAGAAGCTACCAAAACAATCCACAACATTTAAGAGGGTATCTAAGGACTTTCCCGGATCAGCTAGGTATACCAACATGTCGTCAGCATATAATGAAATCTTTTCTGTTATTTCAAAGCCTTCTATACTTGAGTTAGAGGAAATGAGTATCGATAGAGGTTCCATTATTAATGCAAATCATAAAGGGGAGAGAGGGCAGCCCTGTCTAGTGCCTCTACCTAAGGAGAAGGAATCCGATGTATACCCATTTACCCTGACTCTCGCCAAAGGGGATCTATAAAGCAACTGCAGCCAGCACATAAATTTCGCAGGGAATCCCATTCGATCCAGCACCGCCCACATAAAGTTCCACTCTACTGAATCAAAAGATTTTTCATTACCCAAAGAGCCAAGAACCCTCATACCTCGATTATCATGTTTGACTTGCAGATTAGTAAACAAACGTCTTAGGTTGATATTAGTAGTCTTCCCAGGCATGAAACCCAACTGATCTACCCCAACTAAGGAAAGAATTACCTCCCTCAATCTCAATGCCAGTACCTTCGCAAAGATTTTGACGTCAAGATTCAGAAGTGAGATAGATCGATAAGAGTTACACTGGTCAGACAGTTTCTGTTGCCTCCGAAAAAGAAGGAGGCAGTGAACATTGTTCCAACGCACATCTCAACAACCTTCCCATTCTAGTAACAAGGTCCTTAGAGAAGGCTGTTTCTTTTAACACAGAATATTATGGCAGTATTTTAAGCTTGTATTTCACACTGACTGATGCAGCAAATGCCGCAAATTTTGTATTTTGCCCAAAAAGGGTGTTTTTTTAAACCCAGAAAATTATTGCAGTGTTTCAATCTTGTATTTCACACTGACAGATGCAGCAAAGGCCACAAATTTAGTATTTTGCCCAAAATGGGTGTTTTTTTATAACAGAATATTATTGCAGTATTTCAAGCTTGTATTTCACTCTGGAAAATGTAGCAATGGCTGCTAATTTAGTATTTTGCCAAAAAATGGCTGTTTTTTAAATGACAGCATAAAACAGCAGTATCTAATGCTTGTTTTCACACTGACAAATGCAGCAAAGGCTGCTAATTTAGTATTTTGCCCAAAATGGGTGTATTTTTAAAGACAAAATATAACAGCAGTATTTCAAGCTTGTATTTTACACTGACAGATGCAGTAAAGGCCGCAGATGTAGGGTATTGCCAAAAATGGGTGTTGTCATGCTCTGCCAGGTTAGCAGCACGTGTGTAGTTTTTTGTTTTCGTTTTGGAGTTGAGCTGTATCCGCCTCCCTTCAGGTGTTTGTATGAGTTTAAATTACGCCCCTTCGCAGTGTCCTGTGCGGGTTATAGCTTCTATCTTGCTCTGTGGAAGGAAGGAAAGAAGGGTTTGCTGTATCTGCTCTGTGACAAGATAATTAATTTATTTTTTTCTTGTGTGTGTTCTGTCTAGGCTGTTAGAGAGATGCCTGCCTCCTCCAGGTCTGAGGAAGCAAGCTGTCTCTTCCCCCCTGTCACCATCTTAGGGATTTTAGGGAATCTTCAGCCTTAGGCATCGAGGCACGTTTATTCCCACTTCTAGGGTCTGAACCTGGGCACAGAAGTCTAGGGAGAGCTGGTAGGGATTTGTAAGGAGGTGACCTTTATCCCCTGCTTCTGGCCTAGACACTTGTTTGTGGATTTCTGTTGTATCTTGCATCCTGTCCAGCATGACAAGTGTTTTTTTAAACCCATAATATTATTGCAATATTTCAAGGTTGTATTTTACACTGACAGATGCAGCAAAAGCCGCATATGTAGGGTATTGCCAAAAATGAGTATTTTTTTAAAACCAGAATATTATGGCAGTATTTCAAGCTTGTATTTCACACTGACAGATGCAGCAAAGGCCGCAAATGTAGTATTTTGCCCAAAATGGGTGTTTTTTTAATAGCAGAATATTATGACAGTATTTCAAACTTGCATTTCACTGTGACAAATGCAGCAAAGGCCCCAGATGTAGGGGATTGCCAAAAATGTGTGTTTTTATTTTTTAACCCAGAATATTATTGCAGTATTTCAAGCTAGTTTGGCCGGACTAGGGTGCAGCTAAGGGTAGGCCAGCATGATTAGGTTTTGGTTGTAGGGTCTTGGTGGTTAAGAGATTTGAATTGAATGGTGGGGTTGCTTTAGTGGGGAGGAGTCTGGGGGTGTAGCTAGGTGAAGGGTGCCATTTTGTGGAAAAGAGAAAACTCCCACCCACCCACCCTCCCGTATATTGGAAGTAGTGGTGGGGAAGGGGGGGGGGGGAGGGGGTGAGATAGGGGAGTGAATCCAGCCAGGTTTTGTGGATGGTAAAAGGTGTTTTGGTTTGATAACGAGGATATTAATTTCTAATGGTTATAAGGCATTAAGAGGCGGTTATGGGGGAGGTTGGTTGATGGTGCTTGAAAAGTATGTCATGGCAGTCGAGGCGGTAGGAGGTACTGGAAGCTGGGACTACAGATCGGGATTTGAGGTTGAGAGGGCCCCTTATGGTGGGGGCTGGACTCTCATGGTGGAGCTTACCTGTTCGGTTTGGCGAGGCGTCCACCACCGGGTGTCTCCGAGCTTGTATACTGTGGCTGGAGGCAAGGTGGATTTGCCGTGTGGTTTGTAAGTGGACAATTTGGGGCTTCCAGGACCTCCTTCGTCTGCGGTTATGTTATTTATGTTATATATGTTATGTATTTATATTAATAATAAATGGTTGCTGTGGCCAATTAAATCCATTTGATGAGTGGTTTGGTTATTTTGGGGGGATAATGGTGGGTAGACGGGTATGGGGGGGGGGGGGGTTAAGAGATGTATTAGACCCAGAGTATCAACCAATACCTTAATCATGTATTTCACAATGAAAAATGCAGCAAAGGCCCCAGATGTAGGGGATTGCCAAAAATGTTTATTTATTTTTTAACCCAGAATATTATTGCAGCATTTCAAGCTTGTATTTCACAATAAAAAATGCAATAAAAACGGCCCCAGATGTAGGGTATTTTGAAAAATTTATGTTTTTTTTAAACCCAGAATATAATGCAGTATTACAAGCTTGTATTTGACTGTCACAAAAGCACATATGCTGTGCTGGTGCACTGAACTTGCATAAAATGTCCGCCGACAAAAAAAATTGTGCACTGCCCCCACAAAACAAAACTGCTGTAGATCGCTGAGTTAAAGGATAACTGTCACATTTAGACCCTAATTTCAATTTTCATATATGTAGTTACTAATAACATGATATTCCAGAATAAGTTACTATTAGACTGACTTAGCCCATATTTAATAAGATTCAGCCCTTAGCAACCAGTCTGCATAAAACTGCAATTTCACAATTCAGTTAAGATGGCCCCCACTGCCCTCACCCTGAGGCTAATCCCGCCTTCCCTCACTAGCCAGTAACAATAGCCCCCCAAAACTGTCAGTAACCAGAGCCCTCCGCCCTACAGGGTTAATCTCCTGCAGCACAAAGGGCTCCTCTTACCACATGTTGGTTTAATTTATACACTGAGCAGATGGCAGATCTCCCTTCCCTGTTGTGCCTGCTTCAACTCTGCATTCTCCAGCTCTGCTGAGTGAGGGAGCGTCTGCCAAGCACAGGGACAGGGAGAAGTGCACACATCCCAGGCACTGTTATCAGCTGCTGGGGAGGACCTGGTTTTAATCATTTACTTACAGTCCCTGGCTGTCAGTAATGTGACCCTGCATGCTGCGTGCTCTGTCTATCAACACAGGTAAAAGTAGGCAGTACAGGGAACAAAAATGTGGAATTGTCAGTATGGGATCTACGTCTCCACTGCAGGGTGGCAGATTGCTGTCTACACATCACAGCACTATGGGTCTCAGTACTGGCTTACCTTGTAGGAGACGCAGGTGCCCGCCAGCATACCACCGCATCCGTCCTCTCTGCCAGGTGTCATCTGATGCGCTATAGCACGCGCGCGCACACCTCTCCCTTTCTTATAGGAGTAGGCAGCTGGTTCCTGATTACCATCCCCACCCGGAGGCGGGACAATTTGTATTTAAGGCAGCTTCACTCATCATGAAGTGCCCAAGCGTGGTTGTTGTACCTCTTGACTCCCGCTGTGTCTGTTTATTGGATTTCCTGGATTCTGACCTCCGCTTCATTTGACCACGCATCTGCCTGCCGTCTGTTTATTGGATCACCTGGATTATAGACCTCTGCACTGTCTGACTACGCGTCTGCCCATTTCCTCCTGTAAGTCTGCCTGGATCTAGACCCTGCACTGCCTGACAATGAGACCGCTTATATATGCACTGCCTGACTATGCATCTGCCCATCTCCTCCTGTAAGTCTGCCTGGATCCAGACCCTGCACTGCCTATGGGACTGTTTAAATCTGCACGCTATATTGCTCTGAACTTTGTGTTGCCTGTATCTGTCAAGTGACTTTTGAATTCTGTCTGCCAGTAAAGATGTTGTGTTCCTTTATTTGGCCTTTGTTGGACTCTGTTCACACTATTGCAGGTAGCTGCATTCAAGGTAACAAGTGCAGACACCAGGGTCCTGACTCTGAGAGTCAGCAATATTGGACTAATTCCCAGTCCTCTATCAGCTGACACAGAGGATCCACATCCTCTGGTCATAACAGTACGCTTGGGCCATGGATTCCGCTGGCTCTAAACCAGGAATGTCTGAAGTACTACATGAACTTGAACAACAGTGCACCACCCAGAAACAAGTGATAAATTACTTGCAGCATGTAGCTGCTCGCCTGGACTCCCTTTCTACAGCACAGTCTGCACAGGCTCCTACTGCTCCTGTTGCGGCAACCCGAAAGCCTGTCGTGGGTTTCTTAACCAGTGTACAATTCACTTTGAACTGCTTTCTCATCACTTTCAATCAGACCACGCTAAAGTGGCGTTCATTATCTCTCATCTCGAGGGTGAGGCTCTGGCCTGGGCGAATCCAATATGGGAGAGATCTGGTCCTATCACTAGTAATGTGGCACTATTTATGGACTCTTTTAAGAGGGTGTTTGAGGAGCTAGGTCGAGCTTCTTCTGCGGCCTCCTCTCTGCTGCACATCCGTCAAGGAAGCTGGTCTGTGGGCCAATATGCGATTCAGTTCCGCACCTTAACGTCTGAAGTTTCGTGGAATGAGGAGGCTTTGGTGGCGGCCTTTTGGATGAACAGGTCGTGATGTGCCTTCCTCCCTTGAGGCTCTGATCTCTCTGGCTATTAAAATCGATATACGGTTTTCGGAGCGACCTCGGGAGGCCCGTTGGGAAAAAAGACTTCTACAACAACTGTTTAAGTCTAATATGTCTCAACCTCCATTACGCACCTCCTTTTCGGATCCTGAACCCATGCAGGTGAATTCCACTCGGCTCACGGAGGAGGAACGTCGTCTTGGCATGTCTTCTAGACTCTGCCTCTACTGTGGTGGTCCGGGTCACCGTGTCTGCAACTGTCCCCAGAAGTTGGGAAACTCCAACGCTTAGGGTCTTTGGGAGAGGCGGCCCTAGGCGAAAACTGTTCCACTCTCCTAATTCCTGTGACTCTGGTTCTTGGGGGTATCAAGGTCTCCATATCCGCTTCCTTGGATTCCGGGTCTGCGGGGAACTTCATACACCAAGCTATGGTGAGTCAATACCACATTCCTGTACGCCTGCTTAAAAATCCCCTGCTGGTGACTGCCGTCAGTGGACAAGTACTGACGGATCCAGTGCGGTTCGTCACTGAGCCGTTGTCACCGCCAGCTTTGTGAGAAGATCTGGCAGACGTTCTTCTCTACCTGTTGTATGATGTTCTTTGTTTTGGTTTCACTTTCTAATCTCTTTTCCTTCTCCCATCTGTCACCTATTTGCACGGATTGTCTCCCTTTATATTCCCTCCCATACTGCCTCACTTTGCGGTTTATACTTCTTCCTGGATTGTGTTCACTGCTGGAGGCTGCTTCTCCTGATTCCTCAGATAAGTCTCTTTCCTTTATTTGTGTTTTCTTGTAGATGACCCTGACTCCGTCCATATTAAGTGCAGGGAGCTGGTGGTCGTGTCCCCTCACTATTGTAGGGTTTTCAGGTGTCACATAGTATAAGGTACGAGGGCATGCAATCGTCTACCATTAAGACCTTTGCATGGACATAGCAGTCAGGGAGAGCTCTAGGGGTTTTATAGGGCTCACCCATATGCTCCTTAGTTTGGGATCAAGCCAGTTGGATGTTTATTTATAAGTTCCAGCTTTCTGAAACACCATCCGTGACATTATAAACCGCCATAACCGTCTTAAGCATGGATCCGGTTTCAGCCTTAATTGACCGCATGCAAGGTCTTTCACTGGAGGTAGCAGAGCTCCGTAAAACTGTGTCTCAGTTTCAGGAGACCGGTTCTGCTTGCGTTCATGGAGTTTGTTCCGAGCCTAAGATCTCGCTTCCAGATACGTTCTCCGGGGGTAATGAGAATTTTGTTCGCTTTAGAGAGGCTTGCAAACTCCATTTTCGCCTACTTCCCCATTCCTCTGGTGATGAGGAGCAGAGGGTGGGGATCATCATCTCGCTGCTCAGGGATAACGGCCTTGGGCCTTTTTTCGCTGCCGGTCGGGGCACGGCCCCTCCGATCGGTGGATGAATTTTTTGCAGCCCTGGGACAGATATATGATGACCCGGATCGTATTGCTCTGACTGAATCTAAACTGCGTCTTTTATGCCAGGGTAAACAGTCTGCAGAGATATATTGTTCAGAATTTCGGAGATGGGCAGCTGATACTGGTTGGAATGATTCTGCACTCCGAAGTCAATTTTGCCATGGTCTTTTAGAAAGATTGAAAGATGCATTTGCTTTTCATGAGAGACCAGCCTCGTTAGAATCTGCCATGTCTAGCTGTTCGTATTGACAGGCGTCTTAGAGAGAGAGGAGACTACTCCTTCCTGTCATATTCAGTCCAAGGACAGTGGAGCTGTCTCATTCAGTGCGCAGGGGTCTCAGTCTCTCTCAATCCCCTCTGAGGAGGAGGCCATGCAGCTGGCTTTGCTTGCCTCTGATAGTAGAGGATTCAGCTCTCAGAGGAGGGTTTGTTTCTGTTGTGGGGGGTATAAATCATTTGGCTAATGTTTGCCCCTCTAGAAGATTCATGGAGTTTTCTGAGGGTAATAAAAGAAAAACAAAGAAAAAAACCCTCTAAAAACTTTCTATTTGCTACTATTGGCAAGGTTGATGCGGAAATTGAAGGTTTGCCATTTACTTGTAGTTCCCGTTTTCTCCTACCTGCCAGGGTGGCGCTAGACAGCAAGAACATTGTTTGTGGGATTTTTGTAGATAGTGGAGCAGCTGTCAATCTCATTGCTAATCAATTTTCTATAACACATGGTTTCCAGGTATGCACTTTGGAAAAGGATATACTTGTTTTTGCTATTGATTTTGCTCCACTTTCTCAAAGATCGTTAAAGGGCATAGTTCACAATATTCGTTTGACTGTGGGTGACGCTCATGTTGAGGATATGTCATTTTTCGTCTTAAACAGATTACCTACTCCTCTAGTGTTGGGGCTACCCTGGCTCACTAAACATAACCCCACCATTGATTGGCAAGCAAGGCAAATAAATGGTTGGAGTGAGTTTTGCAGAGAGAATTGCCTCACAGCGTCTCTTTCAGAGATTTCTACCAAGACTTGCCATCTTTTCTCTCTGAATTTTCAGATGTGTTTTCCGAAAGTGGTGTCCAGGAGTTGCCCCTGCACCGGGAGTATGATTGCCCTATTAATCTCATCCCAGGCGCCAAACTGCCAAAATCATGTTTATACAATCTCTCCCAACCTGAAAGAGTCGCTATGCGTACTTATATCTCCGAGAGCCTGAGAAAGGGACACATCCGACCCTCAAAGTCACCTGTTGCCGCAGTTTTTTTTTTTTGTTAAGAAAAAAGATGGTTCTTTAAGACCTTGTCTGGATTTCGGGGAGCTGAACCGTATCACGGTTCGTGACCCATATCCGCTTCCTCTAATCCCGGACCTGTTTAACCAGATTGTTGGGGCTAAGGTTTTTTCTAAGTTGGATTTAAGATTTGATGAATGCTCCGGCTGTCTTCCAACATTTTGTGAACAGCATTTTTCATCATTTAATGGGGAAGTTTGTACTGGTGTATCTGGATGACATTTTGATTTTTTTCTCCTGATTTCAAAACTCAGGTCTTGCTGATTCTGCGTGATAATAAATTGTACGTTAAACTGGAAAAATGTGTGTTTGCGGCTCTGGAGATTCAATTTCTTGGTTTTCTTCTCTCCGCTCCTGGTTTTCGCATGGACCCTGAGAAGGTCCGCGCTGTGCTTGATTGGGAGCTTCCTGAGAATCAGAAGGCGCTGATACCCCTGAGTTGTTAAGCCACTTACTGATTTGACTAAAAAGGGGGTAGATTTTTCTTCGTGGTCGGTAGATGTGCTTAAAGCCTTTTCTACTATCAAAGAGAGTTTTGCTTCCGCTCCCATCTCTCTACCTTTTATTGTTGAGGTGGACGCTTCTGAGGTGGGTGTGGGTGTGGGTGCGGTCTTATCTCAGGGTCCCTCTCCTGCCAAATGGCGACCGTGTGCTTTTATCTCACGGAAACTCTCCTCTGCATAGAGAAATTACGATGTGGGAGATAGGGAGTTGTTGGCCATCAAATTAGCTTTTGAGGAATGGCGCCATTGGTTAGAGGGAGCCAGACACCCTATTACCGTGTTTACAGACCATAAGAATCTGGCCTACTTGGAATCAGCCAAGCGTCTGAACCCGAGACAGGCCAGATGGTCTTTGTTCTTTTCTATGTTTAATTTTGTTGTTACGTTACGCCCTGGGGTTAAAAATGTGAAGGCAGATGCCCTGTCACCTTGTTTTTCTGGAAGGGGGGAACTTTGAAGACCCAGGTCCCATTTTGGCTGAAGGGAAGGTCGTCTCTGCTCTTTATCTTGATTTGGAGGCAGAGGTGCAGGCAGCCCAGGCAGAGGCTCCTGATCTTTGTCCCCTGGGAGGTTGTTTGTGCCTCTCGCTTTACGACACAAGGTTTTTAAGGAGCACCACAATACTGTCCTTGCTGGGCACCCGGGGAGCAGAGCCACAGTGGATCTCATTGCTCAGAGATTCTGGTGGCCGGCTCTTCGTAAGACGGTAAAGGGGTTTTGTGGCAGCCTGCGAGACCTGTGCTCGTACCAATGTCCCTCATTCACAGCCATCGAGTTATCTCCTCCCGTTACCCATTCCTTCCAGTCCTTGGACACATCTGTCCATGGACTTCATTACGGACCTGCTTCGTTCCTCGGGGAAGACTGTGATTCTGGTAGTAGTGGACCGTTTTAGCAAAATGGCCCACTTAATTCCCTTTCCTGGGTTACCCAATGCTAAGACGCTGGCGCAAGCTTTTGTTGATCACATTGTTAATGGCATTCCTTCAGACATTGTTTCTTATAGGGGCACGCAATTTGTTTCCAGATTCTGGAAGGCCTTCTGTTCTTGCTTGGGGGTTCGGTTGTCATTCTCTTCTGCTTTTCACCCGCAGTCAAATAGTCAGACCGAGCGCGTGAATCAGAATCTGGAGACATATCTGCGCTGTTTTGTGGCGGAGAATCAGAAGGATTGGTGTTCTTTTTTTGTCCCTTGCTGAGTTTGCTTTAACCACCTCAGCCCCCCTAGCTGAAACACCCTTAATGAGCAGACCACTTTTTACAATTCTGCACTACACTACTTTACTTTCACTGTGTATTGCTCGGTCATGCAACTTACCACCCAAATTAATTTTACCTTCTTTTCTTCTCACTAATAGAGCTTTCATTTGGTGGTATTTCATTGCTGCTGACATTTTACATATACCAATGCTGGGTGAGAGAAATATCTCGGCAAAAGACAACTTTTCCCATTTTTTTTTATACAAAGTTGGCATTTGACCAAGATATTTCTCACCCAACATGGGTATATTTACACAGAATACCTTGGGGTGTATTCTTTCCAAAATGGGGTCACTTGTGGGGTAGTTATACTGCCCTGGCATTTTAGGGGCCCAGATGCGTGAGAAGTAGTTTGAAATCAAAATCTGAAAAAAATGCCCTGTGAAATCCGAAAGATGCTCTTTGGAATGTGGGCCCATTTGCCCACCTAGGCTGCAAAAAAGTGTCACACATGTGGTATCGCTGTACTCAGGAGCAGTTGGGGAATGTGTTTTGGGGTGTCATTTTACATATACCCATGCTGGGTGAGAGAAATATCTCGGCAAAAGTCAACTTTTCCCATTTTTTTTATACAAAGTTGTCATTTGACCAAGATATTTATCTCACCCAGCATGGGTTATGTAAAATGACACCCCAAAACACATTCCCCAACTTCTCCTGAGTACGGCGATACCACATGTGTGACACTTTTTTGCAGCCTAGATGCGCAAAGGTGCCCAAATTCCTTTTAGGAGGGCATTTTTAGACATTTGGAACCCAGACTTTTGGGCAGTATAAATACCCCACATGTGACCCCATTTTAGAAAGAAGACACCCCAAGGTATTCAATGAGGAGCATGCCGAGTTCATAGAAAAAATAATTTTTGGGCACAAGTTTGCGGAAATTTATTATTATTTTTTTCTCACAAAGTCTCCCTTTCCGCTAACTTGAGACCAAAATTTCAATCTTTCATGGACTCAATATGCCCCTCAACGAATACCGTGGGGTGTCTTCTTTCCAAAATGGTGTTATTTGTGGGGTGTTTGTACTGCCCTGGCATTTGAGGGTCTCCGCAATCATTACATGTATGGCTAGCATTAGTGGTTTCTGCTATTCTCCTTATATTGAGCATATTGGTAATGAGATTTTTTTTTCCGTTCAGCCTCTGGGCTGAAAGAAAAAATGAACGGCACAGATTTCTTCATTCGCATCGATCAATGTGGATGAAAAAAGGGAAAGGCGTCTGCCAGGACATAGGAGCTCTGGCCAACATAGCTCGTATGCCCTGGCAAACCCGAATTTCTCCATTCACATCAATCGATGTGGATGAATAAATCATTGCCGGGATTTTTTATTTTTATTATATATACAAAGTGTTTGCCAAAGCATATGAACTCCGCCGCCTCCTCAGCTCATATGCCTCAGCAAACGTATCTTTTACTGCAGAGGAGAAATCTCGTCTTGCAGCGCTACGACTATGTCCAAGAGCTCTGCAGTCAAGAACAGCTCAAAAAATCCCAGGGACGAACCGATCTGAGCTGTCTCAACCCGACCTCCAGACTGGGCGGTGAAAGGGGAAACTAATGGTGCGGCTGAAGTTGGGGACTGCCAATCAGGATTTTCCAGCACCTCTGGGACTCTAGGGGGTCTACGGACCTGTCTGTGCGGTGGCTGCGATGGGGTAACTATTGCACATGCCACCATACCAGCTTCAACTGCCCTTCTGGTGCTCGCCACTTCACCATGTTGCACGGCAGTGCTGGTACTAGGTCCAGGGAGGGCTGCGCTGCTGGTGTATGCCTCACCACGTAATCCGCCAGCGCCAGCCCCACTCTGCTACCCTTGAAGTGGATCCTGCGCAACCTGTGGTCTAGCAACACGGGGCCAGGTACGCCTGGTGGTATCAGGGACCTCAACCTCCTCGTCCGAACTTTGTGTCAGACTGCCACTGCTTTCTACAGGTTCATAGTCTGACCCACTAGATTCATCAGATGAGGGTTCCCTGTAGGCCTCTTCAGAAGGATACCCCCTGTTTGACATTTGGACTACTAAATTTAGGGGTATTCCCTGAGACTACCCAAGAAAAAAAGCAAGCCTGTCTTACAAATGGGAGGCTAGCGAAGTACCGGAGGCCGCTGCGATTGCTAAAAAATATCAAAACTGATTTTTTTATCGCCGCAGTGCTTGGAAAGTGATATTGCAGTGATCAAAAAAAATATTTTGTCACTGCGGCGGGGCGGGCGTGGGTGAACGCACGTGTGGGCGACCGATCAGGTCTTATCGGGCAAACACTGTGTTTTGGATGGAGGGCGAGCTAAGGTGACACTAATACTATTATAGATCTGACTGTGATCAGTTTTGATCACTTACAGATACTATAAAAGTACAAATGCTGATTAGCGACACGCTAATCAGCGAATCAGTAACTGTGGTGCGGTGGGCTGGGCGCTAAACAATCGCTAAACTACCTAACCAAGGGGCCTAAACTATCCTAAAACCTATCAGTCAATACCAGTGAAAAAAAAAAAGTTACAGTTTACACTGATCACTTTTTTCCTTTCACTAGGTGATTGACAGGGGCGATCAAGGGGTTAATTGGGGTGATGGGGGGTGATCTGGGGCTAAGGTGTAGTGTTTGGTGCTACTCACTGTGATGCCTGCTCCTCTGCTGAGACCAACCGACGAAAAGGACCACCAAAGGAGCAGAGAAGCCATTTAACACATTATATTTACAAATATAATGTGTTAACTGGCTTCTGATTCTTTTTTTTTTTAAATCATCAGCTTGCCAGCCACGATCATTGGCTGGCAAGCTGATGACGTGACCCCCCCTCTAACTTTTGCCGGCCCGCGATGCGCATGTGCGGGCCGGCTAAGCGCGTCATTTCGCGTCTCGCATGACTGTGCCTGGGACTGCCGCCTCCGGAACGCGATCCTGCATTAGGCGGTCCGGAGGCGGTTAAATAACCGTCGCCAGGAGTCCTCTAAGTCACCATTTTTTGGTGCATATGGGTTTCATCTGCAGTTTGGGACATTCTCTGGAGAGGGGGCTTCTGGTTTACCTGATGAGGAGAGAGTTTCCTCGTCTTTGTCATTTATTTGGCAAAAGATTCAGGGTAATCTGAAGAGGATGAGTGAGAGATATAAGCATGTGGCGGATAAGAGACGTGTGCCTGGTCCGGACCTGAATATGGGGGATCTGGTGTGGTTGTCTACAAAGAATATCAGGTTATTGGGTCCTAGGTTTATTGGGCCTTACAAGATCTTGTCCGTCATCAATCCCGTTGCCTTCCGTCTTGATCTTCCTCAGACTTGGAACCTTATGTCCAACCCACTGTACCCTCCTCTTTGCCTCCTCCTCCGATTGTTGTTGATGGTAATCTTGAATTTCAGGTCTCTAGGATTATGGATTCTCGCATTGTCCGCGGTTCTCTCCAGTACCTCGTTCATTGTGAGGGTTATTGTCCTGAGGAGAGGATGTGGGTCCCAGTGGCGGACATTAAGGCCACTCGTCACCATCCGTGACAGTGTTACAGAAAACTAGAAGACACAAATGAGATCCGACTGATTTGATCCAAAACTAAGGAACAAAAGGGTAAGCCCTGTAACAGCCCTAGCTCTCTCCATTACTGCTCAGCCTATGCAAAAATCTCAATGGTAGAAAATTGCATACCCTCGTTCCTCGACTGTATGACACCTGAACACCCTATAATAGTGTGACACTTAATATGGAGGGAGTCAAGGTCACCTAGGATCAAGCCCACAGGAAAACAGAAATATAGAAACAGACTTATCTTGTGGATGCAGCAGTAACAGCTTCTAGCATCAGCACACTCCAGGAAGTTGTATAAACCGCAAGGTAAGGCAGTATGGGGAGGAGATATATAGGGAGGCAATCACTGCTAATAGATGGCAGCTGGGAGAGGGAGGAGAGATGTCAAAAGAAGATCATGCAGAAGGTACTGAAGAATGTCTAGAAGAACTTCTCAAAGATCTGGTGGTGACAG
This sequence comes from Bufo gargarizans, assembly GCF_014858855.1. Classification (NCBI taxonomy): domain Eukaryota; kingdom Metazoa; phylum Chordata; class Amphibia; order Anura; family Bufonidae; genus Bufo; species Bufo gargarizans. The sequence goes on from NC_058080.1 coordinate 339,336,629, forward strand.
TACCCCTCCCTCTACGAGTGGACTCCGGACACTCAGAGCCCACCTTCTCAGGATGGGACCTATGGAATGCCCTGAGAAGACGAGTGGCCTTAATGTCCGCCACTGGAACCCACATCTTCTCCTCAGGACCATAACCCTCACAATGAACGAGGTACTGAAGAGAACCGTGGACAATACGAGAGTCCACAATCCTAGAGACCTGAAATTCAAGATTACCATCAACAACAATCGGAGGAGGAGGCAGGGAGGAGGGCACAGTGGGTTGGATATAAGGTTTTAATAGGGACTTGTGAAAAACATTATGGATCTTCCAAGTCTGAGGAAGATCAAGAAGGTAGGCAACGGGATTGATGACGGACAAGATTTTGTAAGGCCCAACTTAGGACTCAACTTCCAGGAGGGAGCCTTCAATTTGATATTCTTAGTAGACAACCATACCAGATCACCAACATTCAGGTCCGGACCAGGCACACGTCTCTTATCTGCCACACGCTTATATCTCTCACTCATGCTCTTTAGATTATCCTGAATATTTTGCCAAATAGAAGACAAAGACGAGGAGAATCTGTCCTCATCAGGTAAACCAGAAGACCCCTCTCCCGAGAAAGTCCCAAACTGCGGATGAAACTCATATGCACCAAAAAATGGTGACTTATCAGAGGACTCCTGACGACGGTTATTTAAAGCAAACTCAGCAAGGGACAAAAAAGAACACCAATCCTCCTGATTCTCCGCCACAAAACAGATATGTCTCCAGATTCTGATTGACGCGCTCTGTCTGGCCATTTGACTGCGGGTGGAAAGCAGAAGAGAATGACAACCGAACCCCCAAGCGAGAACAGAAAGCCTTCCAGAATCTGGAAACAAACTGCGTGCCCCTATCAGAGACTATGTCTGAAGGAATACCATGAAATTTGACAATGTGATCAATAAATGCCTGCGCCAGCGTCTTAGCATTGGGCAAACCAGGAAAAGGGATGAAATGCACCATTTTTCTAAAACGGTCCACCACCACCAGAATCGCAGTCTTCCCCGAGGAACGAGGCAGGTCCGTTATGAAGTCCATGGACGGGAAGGAATGGGTAAGGGAAGGAGAGGACCTGATGGCCGTGAATGAGGGACTTTGGCACGAGCGCAAGTCTCACAGGCTGCCACAAAACCCTCAACCGACTTACGAAGCGCAGGCCACCAGAATCTCCGAGCGAGGAGATCCACTGTGGCTCTTGCCCCCGGGTGCCCAGCAAGGACCGTATCATGGTGTTCCTTAAAAATCTTGTGTCTTAAAGCGAGAGGCACAAACAACCTCCCAGGAGGACAAAGATCAGGAGCCTCTGACTGGGCTGCCTGCAATTCAGGAAAAAGAGCAGAGACCACCACACCTTCAGCCAAAATGGGACCCGGGTCTTCCAAATTCCCACTTCCCGGAAAACAACGTGACAGGGCATCTGCCTTCACATTCTTAACCCCAGGGCGGAACGTGACAACAAAATTAAACCTTGAAAAGAACAAAGACCCTCTGGCCTGTCTCGGGTTCAGACGCTTGGCTGACTCCAAGTAGGCCAGATTTTTATGGTCAGTAAACACGGTAATAGGGTGTCTGGCTCCCTCTAGCCAATGGCCCCATTCCTCAAAAGCCAACTTGATGGCCAACAATTCCCTATCTCCCACATCGTAATTTATCTCTGCGGAGGAGAGTTTCTTCGACAAAAAGGCACACGGTCGCCATTTGGCAGGAGAGGAACCCTGAGACAAGACCGCACCCACACCCACCTCAGAAGCATCAACCTCAACTATGAAGGGTAGATAAATATCAGGTTGTACCAAGATGGGAGCGGAAGCAAAACTCTCCTTGATATTAGAAAAGGCCTTACGCGCCTCTACCGACCAGGAAGAAAAATCTACCCCCTTTCTGGTCATATCAGTGAGTGGTTTAACAATAGAGGAATAATTTAAAAAAAACTTCCTGTAATAATTGGCAAAGCCCAAAAAACGCATCAGCGCCTTCTGATTCTCAGGAAGCTCCCACTCAAGCACAGCACGGACCTTCTCGGGGTCCATGCAAAAAACAAAAGCGGAGAGAAGAAACCCCAGAAATTGAATTTCTGGAACCGCAAACACACATTTTTCCAGTTTCGCGTATAATTTATTCTCCCGCAGGATGAGCAAGACCTGACGTAAGTGTTCCTTATGAGTTTTGAAATCAGGAGAAAAAATCAAAATGTCATCCAAATACACTAATACAAATTTTCCCATTAAATGATAAAAAATGCTGTTCACGAAATGCTGAAAAACGGCTGGGGCATTCATCAAACCAAAAGGCATAACCAAATTCTCAAAATGGCCCTCAGGGGTATTGAAGGCCGTCTTCCATTTGTCTCCTTCTCTGACCCTGACCAGGTTGTATGCCCCTCTTAGATCTAATTTGGAAAAGACTTTAGCCCCAACAATCTGGTTAAACAGGTCCGGGATCAGAGGAAGCGGATAAGGGTCACGAATAGTGATACTGTTCATCTCCCTGAAATCCAGACAAGGTCTTAAAGAAAGAAAAGGTCTTAACAAAGAAAAAAACAGCGGCAACAGGTGACTTCGAGGGTCGTATGTGTCCTTTTCTCAGACTCTCCGAGATATAAGCACGCATAGCAACCCTTTCAGGTTGGGAAAGATTGTATAAACGAGATTTAGGGAGCTTGGCGCCTGGGATGAGATTAATAGGGCAATCGTACTCCCTGTGCGGGGGCAAATCCTGAACTCCACTCTCAGAGAAGACATCCGAAAATTCAGAGAGAAAAGGTGGTACAGTCTTAGTAGAAACCTCTGAAACAGATGTCGTGAGGCAATTCTCTCTGCAAAAGTCACTCCAACCATTTATTTGCCTCGCTTGCCAATCAATGGTGGGGTTATGTTTAGTGAGCCAGGGTAGCCCCAACACAAGAGTAGGTAATCCGCTAAGGATGAAACATGACACATCCTCAACATGAGCATCACTCACAATTAAACGAATATTGTGAACTATGCCCTTTAATGATTTCTGAGAAAGTGGAGCGGAATCAATAGCAAAAACAGGAATATCCTTTCCCAAAGTGCACACCTGGAAACCATGAGTTATCGCAAAATGATTATCAATGAGATTGACAGCTGCTCCACTATCTACAAAAATCTCACAAAAAATGTTCTTGCTCTCTAGCGCCACCCTGGCAGGCAGGACAAAACGGGAACTACACTCAAGCGGAAAACCTTCAATTTCCGCCTCAACCCTGCCAATAGTAACAGATGGAACATTTTTAAAAGATTTTTTTCCGTTTTGTTTCTTTATTACTCCCAGAAAACTGCCTGAATCTCCTAGAGGGACAAACATTTGCCAAATGATTTATACCTCCACAACAAAAACAAACCTTCCCATGCGGGCTGAATCTTCTATGGTCAGAGGCAATCAACCCCAGCTGCATGGGCTCCTGCTCAGAAGGGGCTGACAGCGACTGAGACCCCTGTGCACAGAATGAGACCGCTGCACTGTCCTGGGACTGAGTATGACAGGAAGGAGAGATCTCTCCTCTCTCTCTAAGACGCCTGTCAATACGAACGGCCTGAGACATAGCCGAGTCCAAGAAGATAGGCCTCTCATGAAAGGCAAATGCATCTTTCAATCCCTCTGAAAGACCATGGCAAAATTGACTTCGGAGTGCAGCATCATTCCAACCAGTATCAGCTGCCCATCTCCGAAATTCTGAGCAGTATATCTCTGCGGATTGTTTACCCTGGCATAAAAGACTTAGTCTAGACTCAGCCAAAGCAACACGATCCGGATCATCATATATCTGACCCAGGGCTAAAAATAATTCATCCACTGAACGGAGGGGACGTGCCCCCACCGGCAGCGAAAAGGCCCACGACTGAGCGTTACCCCTGAGCAGCGATATAATGATCCCCACCCTCCGTTCCTCATCACCAGAGGAATGGGGAAGACGGCGAAAATGGAGTTTGCAAGCCTCTCTGAAACGCACAAAATTCTCACTACCCCCCGGAGAACGTATCCGGGAGCGAGATCTTAGGCTCAGAACAAACTCCATGAACGCAAGCTGAATCGGTCGCTAGAAACTGAGAAAGAGGCTTACGGAGATCAGCTACCTCCAATGAAAGACTCTGAAAGCGTTCAGTCAAAAGTGAAACCGGATCCATGCTTGAGATGGTTTTGGCGGCTTATAATGTCACGGAAGGTGTACAGGAAACAAGACAATGCAAAATGAATATATGACTCACTGGATCCAAAACTAAGGAACAAAAGGGAGACCCCTGCATCAGACCTGGCTCTCTCCCTGTCTGCTCAGCCTATGCGAGAATCCCAATGGTGGATGATCGCATATCCACGTACCTCGACTATATACCACCTGAACACCCTACAATAGTGAGGGGACACGACCACCGGCTCCCTACACTAGACACGGATGGAGTCAGGGTCACCTGGGATCCAGCAAACAGAAAACCACAAATAAATGTACAGCACTTATCTTGTAGAAGGCTGGAAAATAGGATCAGCATGCACACACACTCCAGGAAGTTATATAAGCCGCACACTAATGCATTATGGGGAGGAATTTAAAGGGATGCAATCAGTCCAACTACATGACAGCTGAGAGAGGCTAACAAGATGAGGAACTGAAATTCAAAACAAAGAAAACTCAAGGAGGAGGTTCTGAAAGGCTTCTGTCAGAGCTTCTCAGCTGTCTGGTTGTGACACAGGGTCACCTAGGATCAAGCCCACAGCAAAACTGAAATAAAGAAACAGACTTATCTTGTGGATGCAGCAGTAACCGCTTCTAGCATCAGCACACTCCAGGAAGTTGTATAAACCGCAAGGTAAGGCAGTATGGGAGGAGATATATAGGGAGGCAATCACTGCTAATAAATGACAGCTGGGAGAGGGATGAGAGATGTCAAAACGAAAGAAAAACAAAAGAGGATTATGCAGAAGGTACTGAATAACGTCTAACAGAACTTCTCAAAGATCTGGTGGTGACAAGAGGTTCTTCAATGGGGACAGCTGTGCCAAGGCAAGTGCTTATGTTTTATTCAATTAAGGGTCTCTATATCCCTCCTTAAAAACCTGGAGGCCTTGCCAGTGGTCTATCATTCCTTTGCGGATGTGTTAGATAAAAAAAGAGGCTGAGACACTACCTCCCCATCGCCCCTTTGACTGTCCAATTGATTTACTACCTGGGACATCTCCTCGTGTTTTTCCTCTGTCTCCTGCTGAATCGCCGGCAACAGCAGATTACAGTAAGGAGAACCTTGAGAGGGCTTTCATCAGCAAGTCTTCCTCACCCGCAGGGGCAGGATTCTTTTTTGCGAAAAAGAAAGATGAGTCTCTTCACACCTGTATAGACCACTGTGGTCTGAATAAGATCACCATCAAGAATAAATACCCTTTACCGTTAATTTCTGAATTATTTGATAGACTCCGTGGGGCTCGGATCTTCTCCAAGCTGGACTTGCGGGGGGCATATAATTTAATATGGATTCGTGAGGGTGACGAATGGAAGACAGCTTTTAATACCAGGGATGGCCACTATGAATACCTTGTGATGCCCTTCGGACTCAGTAATGCCCCTGCTGTCTTCCAGGAGTTTGTCAATGACATTTTTCGATCTGCTCTATTCTTGTGTTGTCTATTTGGATGATATTCTTATTTTTTCCAGAGACATCAGAACTTATCGCAGGCATGTGCAAATGGCCTTACAACGCTTACGAGAGAATCGTCTGTACGCTAAATGTGTATTTGAAAAGTCGTCCCTGCCCTTCCTGGGGTACATCATCTCGGATCATGGTCTCAAAATGGATCCTAGAAAGGTGGCAGCAGTGTTCGACTGGCCCCATCCCTCTGGCCTGAAGGCAATACAGAGGTTCTTGGATTTTGCCAATTATCATCCGTAATTTTTCTACCCTGACAGCTCCTATTTCTGGTCTGACCAAGAAGGGTGTCAATCCCAAAGAATGGTCCCCTGAAGCAGAGACTGCATTTTCCTCCCTCAAGCAAGCCTTTTCTTTAGCTCCAGTCCTTAGACGCCCAGAACCCAACAAACAGTTCTTCTTGGAGGTGGACGCATCCTCCGTGGGAGACGGGGCAGTCCTGTCACAGAAGAATGCCTCAGGTCGTATGTCTCCACTGCCGAAAAAAACTATTCTATTGGGGAAAGGGAACTCCTAGCAATTAAGTTGGCTCTAGAGGAATGGAGCTATCTTCTGGAAGGTTCTAGCCTACCGGTCATAATTTACACCGATCATAAGAACCTCACCTGTTTGCAGACAGCTCAACGACTTAATCCTGGTCAGGCCCGTTGGTCTCTCTTCTTTCCCTGATTTAATTTTCAATTGCATTTTTGGTCCGCAGAAAAAAATATCAAAGCGGACGCTCTCTCTAGGTCCTTTGAAACCACAGATTCAGAAGATGAACCCCAGTTCATCATTGAACCAACTAAAGTAGTCCGAGTGGCTACAGTTAACCTGTCCAAGGTTCCCCCAGTTAAGATCTTTGTTCCGGAATCTAAACGAAGGAAGGTTTTACAGTGGGGGCATGCATCCAATATTGCTGGCCATCCAGGTCAACGGGGGACCTTGAGTCTTATCTCCAGACATTACTGGTGGCCATCCATAACCATGGATATTGTAGACTTTGTGGCTTCCTGTACCTTGTGTGCCCAGAATAAGTCTTCCAGACTGAAACCTGCAGGTTTATTATTGCCTCTTCTGGTGCCTGAGGTCCCCTGGCAGCATATTGGTATGGACTTTATAACAGATTTACCTGTCATTTGGGTTGTCATTGACCGTTTTTCTAAGATGTCGCACTTTATTCAGGTCTGCCATCTGCTCCTCGTCTGGCTGAGCTATTCATTTTACATATATTCCGCCTTCATGGATTTCCTCTCCATATCGTCTCGGATAGAGGAGTACAATTCACCTCCCGATTCTGGAGATCTTTATGTAAGTCTCTGAATGTCTCTTTGGACTTTTCTTTTGCCTATCATCCACAGTCTAAAGGCCAGGTGGAACGCATGAACCAAATATTGGTCAGCTTTCTGTGACATTTCACCAATGCCCATCAGGACGACTGGGTGAAGCATCTTCACTCGGCGGAATTTGCTCATAACAATAGAGTCAACCAAGCCACAGGTAAATCTCCATTTTTTGTGGTCTATGGACGACATCCAAGTGTTCCTCTTCCCGTGTGGCCTTCTTCTGGAGTTCCTGTCTCGGGTTCCTGTGAAGGAGCTGTCTCGGGTCTGGTCTGACACTAAAGTATCGCTTCGGAGAACAGCAGACCAGATGAAAAGGTCTGCAGATAAGAGGTGCAGACCTCCTCCTCAGTTTGCCATCGGAGACAAGGTATGGCTTTCTTCTAAGAATATCCATCTCAGACTTCCCTCTTACACTGGCTCCGCGATTCTTGAGACCTTTTTCTGTGATCAAGAAAATTAATCCTGTTGCCTACAAGCTCAAACTACCTTCTACCTTGCGGATTCCCAACTAATTTCATGTCTCGATACTTAAGCCAGCTGTCTTTAACAGGTTTTGCAAAGGCACTTCACAGAACCCTCCTCCTGTCACTATGGATGATGAGTTTGAAGTTAAGGACATTCTAGACAGGAGGATTATCAGAGGTAAGACCTTCTATTTGGTGGACTGGAAGGGCTACGGGCCTGAAGAAAGGTCATGGGAATCTGCAGAGAATATTCATGCCCCTCTGTTGCTGAAGAAATTTCTCTCCAGGTCAGCAGTGTGGAGGAGGGGTCATATGGGAAGGGGGGTACTGTCAGTATGGGATCTGCATCTCCACTGCAGGGTGGCAGATCGCTGTCTACACATCTCAGCACTATGGGTCCCAGTACCGGCTTACCTTGTAGGAGACGCAGGTGCCCGCCAGCATACCGCCGCATCCGTCCTCTTTGCCAGGTGTCATCTGGTGCGCTATAGCACGTGCGCACCTCTCCCTTTCTTATAGGAGTAGGCAGCTGGTTCCTGATTACCATCCCCACCCGGAGGCGGGACAATTTGTATTTAAGGCAGCTTCACTCACCATGAAGTGCCCAAGCGTGGTTGTTGTACCTCTTGACTCCTGCTGAAGCGTCCCACTGTGTCTGTTTATTGGACTTCCTGGATTCTGACCTCCGCTTCATTTGACTACGCATCTGCCTGACGTCTGTTTATTGGATCACCTGGATTATAGACCTCTGCACTGCCTGACTATGCGTCTGCCCATTTCCTCCTGTAAGTCTGCCTGGATCTAGACCCTGCACTGCCTGACAATGAGACCGCTTATATCTGCACTGCCTGACTACACATCTGTCCATCTCCTCCTGTAAGTCTGCCTGGATCCAGACCCTGCACTGCCTATGGGACTGCTTATATCTGCACGCTATATTGCTCTGAACTTTGTGTTGCCTGTATCTGTCAAGTGACTTTTGAATACTGTCTGCCAGTAAAGACCATCTTTATTCTGCCTTTGTTGGACTCTGTTCACACTACTACAGGTAGCTGCATTCAAGGTAACAGGTGCAGTCACCAGGGTCCTGACTCTGAGAGTCAGCAATATTGGACTAATTCCCAGTCCTCTAGCAGCTGACACGGAGGATCCACATCCTCTGCTCATAAAAGGAATTAAGGGGTAATTGAATACACAATGAAAAGTTGAAATAGGGCCACCAAGGTGATATTAATCACCGCAATCAAATACTCCCCAAAAAAATATAAATACGACAGTTATCCTTTAAACAAGCACTTCTGATAAAAGATTCCTTCCTATTCTCTCCCCCACAGCAGCATCATCCTATCCCTACACTAATAAGAGCAGAGTGACATGCAGCGCTACGTGACTCCAACTTATATAGAGGCCGGGTCACATGCTGCACTGGCCAATCACAGCCATGCCATTAGTAGGCATGGCTGTGATGGCTTCTAAGGGCACACGAGTTAAACGATTGTTGATTGGCTGCTCTGCAGCCTTTCAAAAAGCGCCATTAACTCGCCGAACACCGAACACAAACTTTTACTGAAAAGTTCGGGTCCGGGGTCTAAAAATCCTAAAGTTTGTAACAAATCCGAACTTTTCAGTTCGGGTTCGCTCCACCCTACTAGTGACCCATGGTCTGTTGCTCAGTGTCCCCATCTCAAAGTATTCTTCTGGTCACTCATGCAGACTGGCATGAGTCTCCCCTCCAAGTACTGGTCCCTAAATGCAGAACGCTAGGGGCTCTGATTGCTCTCCTTATACACAGTTTCTAGCTAGAATGGAACCTTCTAGTGGGAGGGGTTGAGTGTAGAAGCTCTGCACAAACAGATACATTGTAACACGTTACGTCTTTCATATGCATACTTACATTACAGCTTTAGTGATACTCAATGGCAATGACACAGCCATTTTTTCCAGACAAAAACAAGTTTCCAGACCTAACAAAATAGCTAACATAGTAACATAGTAACATAGTACATAAGGCCGAAAAAAGACATTTGTCCATCCAGTTCGGCCTGTTATCCCGCAAGTTGATCCAGAGGAAGACCCCTCTCTAGTAGCTATAGCCTGTAATATTATTAAGCTCCAGAAATACGTCCAGGCCCCTCTTGAATTCCTTTATTGTACTCACCATCACCACCTCCTCAGGCAGAGAGTTCCATATTCTCACTGCTCTTACCGTAAAGAATCCTTTTCTATGTTTGTGTACAAACCTTCTTTCCTCCAGGCGCAGAGGATGTCCCCTCGTCACAGTCACAGTCCTGGGGATAAATAGCTGATGGGATAGATCTCTGTACTGACCCTTGATATATTTATACATATTAATTAGATCTCCCCTCAGTCGTCTTTTTTCTAAAGTGAATAACTCTAATTTTGATAATCTTTCAGGGTACTGTAGTTGCCCCATTCCAGTTATTACTTTAGTTGCCCTCCTCTGGACCTTCTCCAGCTCTGCTATGTCTGCCTTGTTTACAGGAGCCCAGAACTGTACACAGTACTCCATGTGTGGTCTGACTAGCGATTTGTAAAGTGGTAGGACTATGTTCTTATCACGGGAATCTATGCCCCTTCTGATGCAACCCATTATCTTGTTGGCCTTGGCAGCAGCTGCCTGACACTGGTTTTTGCAGCTTAGTTTGCTGTTTATTAAAATTCCTAGATCCTTTTCCATGTCAGTGTTACCGAGTGTTTTACCATTTAGTATGTACGGTTGACTTGCATTTTTCCTTCCCATGTGCATAACTTTACATTTATCAGTGTTAAACCTCATCTGCCACTTATCTGCCCAAGCCTCCAGTCTATCCAGATCCCTCTGTAGTAGTATACTGTCCTCATCAGTGTAAATTACTTTACACAGTTTAGTGTCATCTGCGAAAATTGATACTTTACTATGCAAGCCTTCTACAAGATCATTAATAAATATATTGAAGAGAATAGGGCCCAATACTGACCCCTGAGGTACCCCACTAGTGACAGTGACCCAATCTGAGTGTGTACCGTTAATAACCACCCTCTGTTTTCTATCACTGAGCCAGTTACTTACCCACATACAGATGTTTTCTCCCAGTCCGAGCATTCTCATTTTATATACTAACCTTTTATGTGGTACAGTGTCAAATGCTTTGGAGAAGTCCAGATATACGACATCCATTGATTCGCCGCTGTCAAGTCTAGAACTTACCTCCTCATAGAAACTGATTAAATTAGTCTGACATGACCGATCCCTCACGAAGCCATGCTGATATGGCGTTATTTGCTTATTTCTGTTGAGATGCTCTAATATAGCATCTCTCAGAAAACCTTCAAACAGTTTACCCACAACAGATGTTAAACTTACCGGCCTATAGTTTCCAGGGTCTGTTTTTGGCCCCTTTTTGAATATTGGCACCACAGTATGCCATGCGCCAATCCTGTGGGACATTCCCTGTCAGTATAGAGTCTGCAAATATCAGAAATAAGGGTCTGGCTATGACATTACTTAATTCCTTTAGGATACGGGGGTGTATGTCATCCGGTCCTGGCGATTTGTCTATTTTAATCTTTTTAAGTCGCTGATGTACTTCTTCCTGGGTCAGACAGGACACTTTTAATGGGGAATTTATTTTTGCATTCTGCATGTCATCTGACAATTTATTTTCCTCAGTGAATACATTGGAAAATAAAATATTTAACAGCTTTGCTTTCTCCTCATCGCTCTCTGCGACTTCCCCCTCATTACTCTTTAAAGGGCCGACACCTTGAGATTTATACTTTTTAACATTTATATAATTGAAGAACATTTTAGGGTTAGTTTTACTCTCTTTGGCAATTAATCTCTCGGTCTCTAGTTTGGCCGCTTTTATTTGTTTTTTACATGTTCTATTTTTTTCCTTATAGTTTTTCAGTGCTTCCGTGCTCCCCTCCTGTTTCAGTGAATGATATGCTTTCTTTTTGTCATTTATTGCTTTCGTTACAGTTCTATTTATCCACATTGGTTTCTTTTTATTCCTTAACCTTTTATTACCATACGGTATGTACCTCTCACAATGAGATTTTAGGATGTTTTTAAAGATATCCCATTTTGTGGCTGTATTTTTATTTTTGAGGACTTTGTCCCAGTTAGTTTGGCCTATGGCCTCTCTTAGTTGGCTAAATTTAGCTTTTTTGAAGTTTGGTATTTTTGTTCCTCCCTGTAGAAACGCTCTTTTGAATGATAATTGGAAGGTTATTACTTTGTGGTCACTATTTCCCAGGTGTCCCCCAACCTGCACGTCTGTTGTTCTGTCCGGCCTATTGGTTAATACTAAGTCCAGTATGGCCGTCCCTCTAGTCGGGTCCTGAACCAGTTGGGAGAGGTAATTGTCTTTGGTTATTGCCAAGAACCTGTTTCCTTTATGAGATATACAAGTTTCAGTTTCCCAGTCTATATCTGGGTAGTTGAAGTCCCCCATAATAACCACCTCATTATGATTTGCCGCCTCGTCTATCTCGTTTAGTAATAGATTTTCTGTGGACTCTGGTATATTAGGTGGTTTATAGTAAACTCCTATTAGTAATTTATTGTTGTTTTTAGCTCCATGTATCTCTACCCACAGTGACTCCACATGTTCATGTCCCTCATTTATATCTTCGCGGAGTGTGGGCTTTAGACCGGACTTTACATAGAGGCAGACCCCTCCTCCTCTCCGGTTTTGACGATCCTTTCTAAACAGACTGTAACCTTGTACATTAACCTGCCCAGTCATAGCTATCATCCAGCCATGTCTCAGTTATTCCCACTATGTCATAGTTCTCCTCACACATCACTAATTCCAGTTCACCAGTTTTATTAGTCAGGCTTCTGGCATTAGTATACATACATTTGAGAGGTTTATGTATATTTTTTACCCTACACCTTTCCTTCTGAACTGTTCTAGTCCCTCCTTCCATTCCTCCCCCAGTCCCATTACTTTGCCCCCGGTCTCTATCTGCACTATCTTCCCGTCCTATAACGTAATTACCCTCCCCCCCAGTCCCTAGTTTAAACACTCCTCCAACCTTCTAGCCATCTTTCTCCCCAGCACAGCTGCCCCTTCCCCATTGAGGTGCAGCCCGTCCCTACGATAGAGCCTGTAGCCGATAGAAAAATCGGCCCAGTTCTCCAGGAACCCAAACCCCTCCTTCCTACACCAGTTCTTGAGCCACTTGTTAATCTCCATAATCTCCCGCTGCCTTTCTTGTGTGGCTCGCTGGTACAGGCAGTATTTCGGAAAATACTACCTTTGAGGTCCTTGCCCTCAGCTTTTGACCTAAATCCCTGAAATCATTTTTAAGGACTCTCCACCTACCTCTAACTTTGTCATTGGTTCCGATATGGACCATGACCGCTGGATCTTCTCCAGCCCCTCCCAGTAATCTGTCAACCCGATCCGCAATGTGTCGAACTCTAGCGCCAGGAAGACAGCACACTGTTCGGCGATCACGGTCTTTGTGACAGATTTCCCTATCTGTTCCCCTAATAATGGAGTCGCCCACTACCAGCACCTGTCTGGCCTGCCCTGCTCTCCTGGTTCCCTGCTTACTGGAGCTGACATTCCCCTGACTGGCAGAGGAAGTGTCCGGCTGCAGCAGTGCCGTCCCCGGACTGACATCCCCCTCATCTGCCAAACGTGCAAACTTGTTGGGGTGTGTCAGATCAGGGCTAGCCTCCCTGGCACTCTTCCCTCTACCCCGCTTTCTAACTGTTACCCAGCTAGCTACCTCACTTTCCTCAGCCTCCTCTCTGTCACCCTCCCCCTCATCTACCCCAAAGAGTGCTTGCTCGGTGAGAAGCAAACTCTTTTGCAAATTATCAATGCCTCTCAGTGTTGCAACTTGCCCGTTTAGAGACTCGATTTGCGATTCCAAACGGGTTATTTGCTCACATCTAGAACAAAGATATGCACCCTTGAACTCCTGTTCCAGGACTGCATACATCATGCAAGATGTGCACTGGACTGCGTTGTAAATTGTGCAACACATACTAAATGGGGATTACAACAGTAAAAAAGTAAAACAGTATATATGATTCAGACCTAGACCCTGTCTGCTGTAGCCGAAGGGCTATGCTAAACCAAGCCAACAACACACAAGGAAATTATATCCAACCTTAGTTTCCAAACTCCTTTTCTTAAACTCCTTGTTTTTTTAACTCCACTTAATAAGAAGGCCACTTAGTAGAGCAGGCCCCAGGAAGAGCAGGCTCTACAGAGTTTTAGTGGGTTAATTTATAGCACCTGGTTGCCCAGGGCACTCCCCTTAATTAAGCAGAGAAAAAAAAAAAAAAAAGGTTTAAATGGCAGTACTAGAATACCAACACTTAACTTTCAATGATCTCTGCTGCAATCCACACTCAGCCACCTGCAATCACTCCCACAAAACCACACACAGCACTAGAACTCCTTGTTTTTTTAACTCCACTTAATAAGAAGGCCACTTAGTAGAGCAGGCCCCAGGAAGAGCAGGCTCTACAGAGTTTTAGTGGGTTAATTTATAGCACCTGGTTGCCCAGGGCACTCCCCTTAATTAAGCAGAGAAAAAAAAAAAAAAAGGTTTAAATGGCAGTACTAGAATACCAACACTTAACTTTCAATGATCTCTGCTGCAATCCACACTCAGCCACCTGCAATCACTCCCACAAAACCACACACAGCACTAGAACTCCTTGTTTTTTTAACTCCACTTAATAAGAAGGCCACTTAGTAGAGCAGGCCCCAGGAAGAGCAGGCTCTACAGAGTTTTAGTGGGTTAATTTATAGCACCTGGTTGCCCAGGGCACTCCCCTTAATTAAGCAGAGAAAAAAAAAAAAAAGGTTTAAATGGCAGTACTAGAATACCAACACTTAACTTTCAATGATCTCTGCTGCAATCCACACTCAGCCACCTGCAATCACTCCCACAAAACCACACACAGCACTAGAACTCCTTGTTTTTTTAACTCCACTTAATAAGAAGGCCACTTAGTAGAGCAGGCCCCAGGAAGAGCAGGCTCTACAGAGTTTTAGTGGGTTAATTTATAGCACCTGGTTGCCCAGGGCACTCCCCTTAATTAAGCAGAGAAAAAAAAAAAAAAAGGTTTAAATGGCAGTACTAGAATACCAACACTTAACTTTCAATGATCTCTGCTGCAATCCACACTCAGCCACCTGCAATCACTCCCACAAAACCACACACAGCACTAGAACTCCTTGTTTTTTTAACTCCACTTAATAAGAAGGCCACTTAGTAGAGCAGGCCCCAGGAAGAGCAGGCTCTACAGAGTTTTAGTGGGTTAATTTATAGCACCTGGTTGCCCAGGGCACTCCCCTTAATTAAGCAGAGAAAAAAAAAAAAAAAGGTTTAAATGGCAGTACTAGAATACCAACACTTAACTTTCAATGATCTCTGCTGCAATCCACACTCAGCCACCTGCAATCACTCCCACAAAACCACACACAGCACTAGAACTCCTTGTTTTTTTAACTCCACTTAATAAGAAGGCCACTTAGTAGAGCAGGCCCCAGGAAGAGCAGGCTCTACAGAGTTTTAGTGGGTTAATTTATAGCACCTGGTTGCCCAGGGCACTCCCCTTAATTAAGCAGAGAAAAAAAAAAAAAAAGGTTTAAATGGCAGTACTAGAATACCAACACTTAACTTTCAATGATCTCTGCTGCAATCCACACTCAGCCACCTGCAATCACTCCCACAAAACCACACACAGCACTAGAACTCCTTGTTTTTTTAACTCCACTTAATAAGAAGGCCACTTAGTAGAGCAGGCCCCAGGAAGAGCAGGCTCTACAGAGTTTTAGTGGGTTAATTTATAGCACCTGGTTGCCCAGGGCACTCCCCTTAATTAAGCAGAGAAAAAAAAAAAAAAGGTTTAAATGGCAGTACTAGAATACCAACACTTAACTTTCAATGATCTCTGCTGCAATCCACACTCAGCCACCTGCAATCACTCCCACAAAACCACACACAGCACTAGAACTCCTTGTTTTTTTAACTCCACTTAATAAGAAGGCCACTTAGTAGAGCAGGCCCCAGGAAGAGCAGGCTCTACAGAGTTTTAGTGGGTTAATTTATAGCACCTGGTTGCCCAGGGCACTCCCCTTAATTAAGCAGAGAAAAAAAAAAAAAAAAGGTTTAAATGGCAGTACTAGAATACCAACACTTAACTTTCAATGATCTCTGCTGCAATCCACACTCAGCCACCTGCAATCACTCCCACAAAACCACACACAGCACTAGAACTCCTTGTTTTTTTAACTCCACTTAATAAGAAGGCCACTTAGTAGAGCAGGCCCCAGGAAGAGCAGGCTCTACAGAGTTTTAGTGGGTTAATTTATAGCACCTGGTTGCCCAGGGCACTCCCCTTAATTAAGCAGAGAAAAAAAAAAAAAAAGGTTTAAATGGCAGTACTAGAATACCAACACTTAACTTTCAATGATCTCTGCTGCAATCCACACTCAGCCACCTGCAATCACTCCCACAAAACCACACACAGCACTAGAACTCCTTGTTTTTTTAACTCCACTTAATAAGAAGGCCACTTAGTAGAGCAGGCCCCAGGAAGAGCAGGCTCTACAGAGTTTTAGTGGGTTAATTTATAGCACCTGGTTGCCCAGGGCACTCCCCTTAATTAAGCAGAGAAAAAAAAAAAAAGGTTTAAATGGCAGTACTAGAATACCAACACTTAACTTTCAATGATCTCTGCTGCAATCCACACTCAGCCACCTGCAATCACTCCCACAAAACCACACACAGCACTAGAACTCCTTGTTTTTTTAACTCCACTTAATAAGAAGGCCACTTAGTAGAGCAGGCCCCAGGAAGAGCAGGCTCTACAGAGTTTTAGTGGGTTAATTTATAGCACCTGGTTGCCCAGGGCACTCCCCTTAATTAAGCAGAGAAAAAAAAAAAAGGTTTAAATGGCAGTACTAGAATACCAACACTTAACTTTCAATGATCTCTGCTGCAATCCACACTCAGCCACCTGCAATCACTCCCACAAAACCACACACAGCACTAGAACTCCTTGTTTTTTTAACTCCACTTAATAAGAAGGCCACTTAGTAGAGCAGGCCCCAGGAAGAGCAGGCTCTACAGAGTTTTAGTGGGTTAATTTATAGCACCTGGTTGCCCAGGGCACTCCCCTTAATTAAGCAGAGAAAAAAAAAAAAAAGGTTTAAATGGCAGTACTAGAATACCAACACTTAACTTTCAATGATCTCTGCTGCAATCCACACTCAGCCACCTGCAATCACTCCCACAAAACCACACACAGCACTAGAACTCCTTGTTTTTTTAACTCCACTTAATAAGAAGGCCACTTAGTAGAGCAGGCCCCAGGAAGAGCAGGCTCTACAGAGTTTTAGTGGGTTAATTTATAGCACCTGGTTGCCCAGGGCACTCCCCTTAATTAAGCAGAGAAAAAAAAAAAAAAGGTTTAAATGGCAGTACTAGAATACCAACACTTAACTTTCAATGATCTCTGCTGCAATCCACACTCAGCCACCTGCAATCACTCCCACAAAACCACACACAGCACTAGAACTCCTTGTTTTTTTAACTCCACTTAATAAGAAGGCCACTTAGTAGAGCAGGCCCCAGGAAGAGCAGGCTCTACAGAGTTTTAGTGGGTTAATTTATAGCACCTGGTTGCCCAGGGCACTCCCCTTAATTAAGCAGAGAAAAAAAAAAAAAAGGTTTAAATGGCAGTACTAGAATACCAACACTTAACTTTCAATGATCTCTGCTGCAATCCACACTCAGCCACCTGCAATCACTCCCACAAAACCACACACAGCACTAGAACTCCTTGTTTTTTTAACTCCACTTAATAAGAAGGCCACTTAGTAGAGCAGGCCCCAGGAAGAGCAGGCTCTACAGAGTTTTAGTGGGTTAATTTATAGCACCTGGTTGCCCAGGGCACTCCCCTTAATTAAGCAGAGAAAAAAAAAAAAAAAAGGTTTAAATGGCAGTACTAGAATACCAACACTTAACTTTCAATGATCTCTGCTGCAATCCACACTCAGCCACCTGCAATCACTCCCACAAAACCACACACAGCACTAGAACTCCTTGTTTTTTTAACTCCACTTAATAAGAAGGCCACTTAGTAGAGCAGGCCCCAGGAAGAGCAGGCTCTACAGAGTTTTAGTGGGTTAATTTATAGCACCTGGTTGCCCAGGGCACTCCCCTTAATTAAGCAGAGAAAAAAAAAAAAAAGTTTAAATGGCAGTACTAGAATACCAACACTTAACTTTCAATGATCTCTGCTGCAATCCACACTCAGCCACCTGCAATCACTCCCACAAAACCACACACAGCACTAGAACTCCTTGTTTTTTTAACTCCACTTAATAAGAAGGCCACTTAGTAGAGCAGGCCCCAGGAAGAGCAGGCTCTACAGAGTTTTAGTGGGTTAATTTATAGCACCTGGTTGCCCAGGGCACTCCCCTTAATTAAGCAGAGAAAAAAAAAAAAAGGTTTAAATGGCAGTACTAGAATACCAACACTTAACTTTCAATGATCTCTGCTGCAATCCACACTCAGCCACCTGCAATCACTCCCACAAAACCACACACAGCACTAGAACTCCTTGTTTTTTTAACTCCACTTAATAAGAAGGCCACTTAGTAGAGCAGGCCCCAGGAAGAGCAGGCTCTACAGAGTTTTAGTGGGTTAATTTATAGCACCTGGTTGCCCAGGGCACTCCCCTTAACCACTTCAGCCCCGCTAGGTGAAACCCCCTTCATGACCAGGCCACTTTTTACACTTCGGCACTACACTACTTTCACCGTTTATCGCTCGGTCATGCAACTTACCACCCAAATGAATTTTACCTCCTTTTCTTCTCACTAATGGAGCTTTCATTTGGTGGTATTTTATTGCTGCTGACATTTTTACTTTTTTTGTTATTAATCAAAATGTAACGATTTTTTTGCAAAAAAATGACATTTTTCACTTTCAGCTGTGAAATTTTGCAAAAAAAAACGACATCCATATATAAATTTTTCGCTAAATTTATAGTTCTACATGTCTTTGATAAAAAAAAAATGTTTGGGCAAAAAAAAAATGGTTTGGGTAAAAGTTATAGCATTTACAAACTATGGTACAAAAATGTGAATTTCCGCTTTTTGAAACGGCTCTGATTTTCTGAGCACCTGTCATGTTTCCTGAGGTTCTACAATGCCCAAACAGTAGAAAAACCCCACAAATGACCCCATTTCGGAAAGTAGACACCCTAAGGTATTCGCTGATGGGCATAGTGAGTTCATAGAACTTTTTATTTTTTGTCACAAGTTAGCGGAAAATGATGATGATTTTTTTTTTTTTATTTTTTTCTTACAAAGTCTCATATTCCACTAACTTGCGACAAAAAATAAAAATTCTAGGAACTCACCATGCCCCTCACAGAATACCTTGGGGTGTCTTCTTTCCAAAATGGGGTCACTTGTGGCGTAGTTATACTGCCCTGGCAATTTAGGGGCCCAAATGTGTGAGAAGAACTTTGCAATCAAAATGTGTAAGAAATGACCGGTGAAATCCTGAAAGGTGCACTTTGGAATATGCGCCCCTTTGCCCACCTTGGCAGCAAAAAAGTGTCACACATGTGGTATCGCCGTACTCAGGAGAAGTTGGGGAATGTGTTTTGGGGTGTCATTTTACATATACCCATGCTGGGTGAGAGAAATATCTTGGCAAAAGACAACTTTTCCCATTTTTTTATACAAAGTTGGCATTTGACCAAGATATTTTTCTCACCCAGCATGGGTATATGTAAAATGACACCCCAAAACACATTGCCCAACTTCTCCTGAGTACGGCGATAGCCAGATGTGTCACACTTTTTTGCTGCCAAGGTGGGCAAAGGGGCACATATTCCAAAGTGCACCTTTCGGATTTTGCAGGGCATTTTTTACACATTTTGATTGCAAGGTACTTCTCACACATTTGGGCCCCTAAATTGCCAGGGCAGTATAACTACGCCACAAGTGACCCCATTTTGGAAAGAAGACACCCTAAGGTATTCCGTGAGGGGCACTGCGAGTTCCTAGAATTTTTTATTTTTTGTCACAAGTTAGCGGAAAATGATGATTTTTTTTTTTTTCTCTTTTTTCCTTACAAAGTCTCATATTCCACTAACTTGCGACAAAAAATAAAAAATTCTAGGAACTCGCCATGCCCCTCACGGAATACCATGGGGTGTCTTCTTTCCAAAATGGGGTCACTTGTGGCGTAGTTATACTGCCCTGGCAATTTAGGGGCCCAAATGTGTGAGAAGTACTTTGCAATCAAAATCTGTAAAAAATGACCGGTGAAATCCGAAAGGTGCACTTTGGAATATGTGCCCCTTTGCCCACCTTGGCATCAAAAAAGTGTCACACATCTGGTATCGCCGTACTCAGGAGAAGTTGGGGAATGTGTTTTGGGCTGTCATTTTACATATACCCATGCTGGGTGAGAGAAATATCTTGGCAAAAGACAACTTTTCCAATTTTTTTATACAAAGTTGGCATTTGACCAAGATATTTTTCTCACCCAGCATGGGTATATGTAAAATGACACCCCAAAACACATTGCCCAACTTCTCCTGAGTACGGCGATACCAGATGTGTCACACTTTTTTGCTGCCAAGGTGGGCAAAGGGGCACATATTCCAAAGTGCACCTTTCGGATTTTGCAGGGCATTTTTTACACATTTTGATTGCAAAGTTCTTCTCACACATTTGGGCCCCTAAATTGCCAGGGCAGTATAACTACGCCACAAGTGACCCCATTTTGGAAAGAAGACACCCCAAGGTATTCCGTGAGGGGCACTGCGAGTTCCTAGAATTTTTTATTTTTTGTCGCAAGTTAGTGGAATATGAGACTTTGTAAGGAAAAAAGAAAAAAAAAAGAAAAATCATCATTTTCCGCTAAATTGTGACAAAAAATAAAAAATTCTAGGAACTCGCCGTGCCCCCCACGGAATACCTTGGGGTGTCTTCTTTCCAAAATGGGGTCACTTGTGGCGTAGTTATACTGCCCTGGCAATTTAGGGGCCCAAATGTGTAAGAAGTACCTTGAAATCAAAATGTGTAAAAAATGGCCTGCGAAATCTGAAAGGTGCCCCTTTGCCCACCTTGGCTGCAAAAAAGTGTCACACATCTGGTATCGCCGTACTCAGGAGAAGTTGGGGAATGTGTTTTGGGGGGTCATTTTACATATACCCATGCTGGGTGAGAGAAATATCTTGGCAAAAGACAACTTTTCCCATTTTTTTTATACAAAGTTGGCATTTGACCAAGATACTTTTCTCACCCAGCATGGGTATATGTAAAATGACACCCCAAAACACATTCCCCAACTTCTCCTGAGTACGGCGATACCAGATGTGTGACACTTTTTTGCAGCCTAGATGCGCAAAGGGGCCCAAATTCCTTTTAGGAGGGCATTTTTAGACATTTGGATCCCAGACTTCTTCTCACACTTTCGGGCCCCTAAAAAGCCAGGGCAGTATAAATACCCCACATGTGACCCCACTTTGGAAAGAAGACACCCCGAGGTATTCAATGAGGGGCCTGGCGAGTTCCTAGAATTTTTTTTTTTTTTGCATAAGTTAGCGGATATTGATTTTTTTTGTTTTTTTTCTCACAAAGTCTCACTTTCCGCTAACTTAGGACAAAAATTTCAATCTTTCATGGACTCAATATGCCCCTCACGGAATACCTTGGGGTGTCTTCTTTCCGAAATGGGGTCACATGTGGGGTATTTATACTGCCCTGGCTTTTTAGGGGCCCTAAAGCGTGAGAAGTCTGGAATATAAATGTCTAAAAATGTTTACGCATTTGGATTCCGTGAGGGGTATGGTGCGTCCATGTGAGATTTTATTTTTTGACACAAGTTAGTGGAATATGAGACTTTGTAAGAAAAAACGAAAACAAAAACAAACAAAAAATTTCCGCTAACTTGTGCCAAAAAAAATGGCTGAATGGAGCCTTACCAGGGGGGGAGTGATCAATGACAGGGGGGTGATCAATGACAGGGGGGTGATCACCCATATAGACTCCCTGATCACCCCCTGTCATTGATCACCCCCCCCTGTAAGGCTCCATTCAGACATCCGCATGATTTTTTTACGGATCCATGGATACATGGATCGGATCCACAAAACGCATGCGGACGTCTGAATGGAGCCTTACAGGGGGGTTATCAATGACAGGGGGTGATCAGGGTAATCACCCCCCTGTCACTGATCACCCCCCCTGTAAGGCTCCATTCAGACGTCCGCATGATTTTTACGGATCCATGGATACATGGATCGGATCCACAGAACGCATGCGGACGTCTGAATGGAGCCTTACAGGGGGGTTATCAATGACAGGGGGTGATCAGGGTAATCAGGGTGATCACCCCCCTGTCACTGATCACCCCCCCTGTAAGGCTCCATTCAGACATCCGCATGATTTTTTACGGATCCATGGATACATGGATCGGATCCACAAAACGCATGCGGACGTCTGAATGGAGCCTTACAGGGGGGTTATCAATGACAGGGGGTGATCAGGGTAATCAGGGTGATCACCCCCCTGTCACTGATCACCCCCCTGTAAGGCTCCATTCAGACATCCGCATGATTTTTTACGGATCCATGGATACATGGATCGGATCCACAGAACGCATGCGGACGTCTGAATGGAGCCTTACAGGGGGGTTATCAATGACAGGGGGTGATCAGGGTAATCAGGGTGATCACCCCCCTGTCACTGATCACCCCCCCTGTAAGGCTCCATTCAGACATCCGCATGATTTTTTACGGATCCATGGATACATGGATCGGATCCACAGAACGCATGCAGACGTCTGAATGGAGCCTTACAGGGGGGTTATCAATGACAGGGGGTGATCAGGGTAATCAGGGTGATCACCCCCCTGTCACTGATCACCCCCCCTGTAAGGCTCCATTCAGACATCCGCATGATTTTTTACGGATCCATGGATACATGGATCGGATCCACAAAACGCATGCGGACGTCTGAATGGAGCCTTACAGGGGGGTTATCAATGACAGGGGGTGATCAGGGTAATCAGGGTGATCACCCCCCTGTCACTGATCACCCCCCTGTAAGGCTCCATTCAGACATCCGCATGATTTTTTACGGATCCATGGATACATGGATCGGATCCACAGAACGCATGCGGACGTCTGAATGGAGCCTTACAGGGGGGTTATCAATGACAGGGGGTGATCAGGGTAATCAGGGTGATCACCCCCCTGTCACTGATCACCCCCCCTGTAAGGCTCCATTCAGACATCCGCATGATTTTTTACGGATCCATGGATACATGGATCGGATCCACAGAACGCATGCGGACGTCTGAATGGAGCCTTACAGGGGGGTTATCAATGACAGGGGGTGATCAGGGTAATCAGGGTGATCACCCCCCTGTCACTGATCACCCCCCCTGTAAGGCTCCATTCAGACATCCGCATGATTTTTTACGGATCCATGGATACATGGATCGGATCCACAGAACGCATGCGGACGTCTGAATGGAGCCTTACAGGGGGGTTATCAATGACAGGGGGTGATCAGGGTAATCAGGGTGATCACCCCCCTGTCACTGATCACCCCCCCTGTAAGGCTCCATTCAGACGTCCGCATGATTTTTACGGATCCATGGATCCATGGATCGGATCCGTAAAAATCATGCGGACGTCTGAATGGAGCCTGACAGGGGGGTGATCAATGACAGGGGGTGATCAGGGAGTGTATATGGGTGATCACCCCCCTGTAAGGCTCCATTCAGACGTCCGAATGATTTTTACGGATCCATGGATACATGGATCGGATCCGTAAAAATCATGCGGACGTCTGAATGGAGCCTGACAGGGCGGTGATCAATGACAGGGGGTGATCAGGGAGTGTATATGGGTGATCACCCGCCTGTCATTGATCACCCCCCTGTAAGGCTCCATTCAGACGTCCGCATGATTTTTACGGATCCATGGATACATGGATCGGATCCGTAAAAATCATGCGGACGTCTGAACGGAGCCTGACAGGGGGGTGATCAATGACAGGGCGGTGATCAATGACAGGGGGGTGATCAGGGAGTTTATATGGGGTGATCAGGGGTTTATAAGGGGTTAATAAGTGACCGGGGGGGGGGGGGTGTAGTGTAGTGTAGTGTGGTGTTTGGTGGGACTGTACTGACCTACCTGAGTCCTCTGGTGGTCGATCCTAACAAAAGGGACCACCAGAGGACCAGGTAGGAGGTATATTAGACGCTGTTATGAAAACAGCGTCTAATATACCTGTTAGGGGTTAAAAAATTCGGATCTCCAGCCTGCCAGCGAGCGATCGCCGCTGGCAGGCTGGAGATCCACTCGCTTACCTTCCGTTCCTGTGAGCGCGCGCGCCTGTGTGCGCGCGTTCACAGGAAATCTCGCGTCTCGCGAGATGACGCGCCGATGCGTCCAGGAGGAGAAAAGCAACCACCTTCCGGACGCATCGGCGCGTTAGGCGGTCCGGAGGTGGTTAATTAAGCAGAGAAAAAAAAAAAAAAGGTTTAAATGGCAGTACTAGAATACCAACACTTAACTTTCAATGATCTCTGCTGCAATCCACACTCAGCCACCTGCAATCACTCCCACAAAACCACACACAGCACTAGAACTCCTTGTTTTTTTAACTCCACTTAATAAGAAGGCCACTTAGTAGAGCAGGCCCCAGGAAGAGCAGGCTCTACAGAGTTTTAGTGGGTTAATTTATAGCACCTGGTTGCCCAGGGCACTCCCCTTAATTAAGCAGAGAAAAAAAAAAAAGGTTTAAATGGCAGTACTAGAATACCAACACTTAACTTTCAATGATCTCTGCTGCAATCCACACTCAGCCACCTGCAATCACTCCCACAAAACCACACACAGCACTAGAACTCCTTGTTTTTTTAACTCCACTTAATAAGAAGGCCACTTAGTAGAGCAGGCCCCAGGAAGAGCATTCAGAAGTTCAGTCTGTCTGGTTTTGGTAGTAAAGGGAACCTGTCACCAGGATTTTGTGCATAGAGCTGAGGACATGGGTCTCTAGATGGCCGCTAGCACATCCGCAATACCCAGTCCCCATAGCTCTGTGTGCTTTTATTGTGTTAAAAAAAAAACAAAAAAAACGATTTGATACATATGCAAATTTCCACAAATGCACAGTACCCCTGCTCCATGGCACTACACCACCCTCCTCACTCTGTCATGGGGCCACTATTGTCACTGTTACTGCCACTCCTGCTGCTGCCACTCTCCCCACTCTTACATGTGACCTGTATTGTCACTGTTACTGCCACTGCTACTGCTGCCAACTCCCCCATGTCATGGAGGCACTACTGTGACTCTCACTGCCACTGCTGCTACCCTCCCCACTTTGTGATGGGGGTACTACTGTCACTGTTTTTGTAACCACTGCTGCTGCTTCTCTTCCGACTCTGTCATGGGGCCAATATTGTCACTGTTACTGCCAATGCTGCTGCTGCCACCTCTCACTCTCTGTAATGCAGGCATTATTGTCACTGTTATCACTGTTTCCACCCTCCCCACTCTTTCATGGGGTCACTATAGTCACTGTTAGTGCCACTGCTGCTGCTGTCACTCTCCCCACTCTGTAATAGGGCCAATATTGTCACTGTTACTGTAGGGTAAAAAATATACATTAACCTCTTAATTGGAGAACTGTAATTAGTGATGTGTGAGGAGGACTATGACATAGTGGGAATAACTGAAATATGGGAGGATGATAGCTATGACTGGGCAGTTAATGTACAAGGTTACAGTCTGTTTAAAAAGGATCACCAAAACCGGAGAGAGGGAGGGGTCTGCCTTTATGTAAAGTCCTGTCTAAAGCCCACACTCCGTGAAGATATAAGTGAGGGACATGAACATGTGGAGTCACTGTGGGTAGAAATACATGGAGGCAAAAACTAAATAAATATACTAATAATAAAATACTAATAGGAGTTTATTATAAATCACCTAAGGTACATACCTTATGGGAATAAAAGGTTAAAGGGGTTATCCCATCATAATGATCACTGTTAAATCTGTTAATGATTTGACAGTGATCATTTTTGTAAATATACTTTATTAACAAATCCCCACCGATTAGGATAAAATTCATACCCACTTACCTGATTGTTGTGACTCGGTCTCCCCTGGTTACGACCACTGCTCTTCTTGAAAAGCCGGAAGGTCGTGCTTGCCCAGAAGACGACTCCTTTTCTCCCGGCCGGTCCGCTCGCTGTTCTGAACGCGCACGCTGCCGCGCATGCGCGACAGTGACTTCTTCCCGGCCAGAATAGTACAGAGCTGCGAACGCGCACGCCGGCTCTGTAGGAATAAGTCACCATTGCTCAAGCGCGGCGGCGTGCGCATTCAGTCCAGCGCGCGGCACGGCCGGGAGAAGACTTCAATCAAGATGAAGCCCGCCCCCAGCCAGAATCCAGGAAGTGAACGCTAGGTGGCAGCAGGTAAGTATAAAAACGCTAAGTGGGATAACCCCTTTAAGGAACAAGAAAAATGTGGATAAATAGAACTGTAAAGAAAGCAATAAATGACAAAGAGAAAGCATTTAGATCACTAAGAAAGGAGGGTAGCGAGGAAGCACTGAAAAACTATAACTAAGGAAAAAAATAGAATATGTAAAAAACAAATAAAAGCAGCCAAACTAGAGACCAAGAGATTAATTGCCAAAGAGAGCAAAACTAACCTGTAAGGGACTCTGCGGTTTTGGTTCCTTTGCGGGCAGATGCGGTGGGTCGTCCGCATGGGCACCGGAGGGGAGGGCCGGGTGACTTATAAAGTTGCTCTTCCTCCGTCGATTCGAGGAGTGAACTCCTTTCATGTTTCACTGCTCAAATCGGCGTCCGAGTCAGCTCCCTTCACTCGAACTCCATCTCTGGTGGAGGTTCAAGGGGAGCCGGAATTTGAAGTCAACAAGATTTTGGATTCCCGCTTTGTCCAGAGATCTCTCCAGTATTTAGTGGACTGAAAGGGATTTGGTCCAGAAGAGAGATGTTGGGTACCTGCCCACCACATTCATGCGGAGGAATTGGTAGCTACTTTCCACTGTGAGAAAGCACCGGGTAATCCCCGTTTGGAGTCTTCTGAGCCGCCTCATCGAGGTGGGGTAATGTAATGGACTCTGCGGTTTTGGCTCCTTTGCGGGCAGATGCGGTGGGGCGTCCGCATGGGCGCCGGAGTGGAGGTCCACAGGGATCTCTGAGGCAGAATTGCCGGGCTGATGGTAATACGTCGCAGCCGGTCCTGCC
Source organism: Bufo gargarizans (assembly GCF_014858855.1). NCBI lineage: Eukaryota > Metazoa > Chordata > Amphibia > Anura > Bufonidae > Bufo > Bufo gargarizans. The sequence continues at coordinate 339,363,411 of NC_058080.1, forward strand.
TCCGGTGTCTCCTGTGGGTTCCGTTCCGGCGTCCATGCTGGCACAATCCCGTTCCCGCGCCGAGTCTGTTGGGCGTCCGCGTGCACGCCCGAGGAGTTATTCGCAAAGGAATGCGCGGCCGAGTGTGCATGCATCTTATGCGCTACGTCAGCCACTGGCAGGTAAAGCATCTGTGCGCAAATTCAAAGTTGATTAGGGATTTGCTGCACAGGTGCTAATGAGTAGGATCATCGCATGACCTATGAGGTTCTGACAAGCAGCACTCTGTGATTGTCCAGCAGGTGTTTAAAAGGTGATCTCCCTGGCTGACCAGTGCTCACTGTTGTCTCTACAACCTGGGAGTATGCTGGTTCAGATTCACTAAGCTTGTTCCATGCATGAACTCTGTGTGTCTCCATTTAGTGAATGCCTCTGGAAACCTCGTCTCTGCTCTACAGTTGCACCGTGTGTGGCCTTGGATCGGACCTTGGATACTTCAGTCTCATCCTTAGGTATTTAGTTTCACGGACTACTCTGTATGAACTTTAGCCTGGTCTGGCTTTTCTCTGACGTTTTCCCACAGAGGTTATTATTTGGACTACGTTATTTCTGTATGTTTTCTGGCTTGGACTTTACTGCTGTGTTTTCAATAAATCCATGTTTGTTCAGATCTTTGCCTGGTTGCTTGGGGTTCTGCAGCATTACAGAACAGTGAGCCCCAACTTCCAGTTATTATGGATCGTATCCAACAGCAGCTAGTGGAATTGACCAGAGCAGCTAACCTCTTGGTCCAACACAGGATAAGCATCTTTGCTGTGAATATTAATAAGATCCATGCACAACTGGCAAAAGTCGGGGACAAGCTCAAAATCCTCCTCCAGGGAGGTCAGGGATTGCCCGACCCGACTTCAGCAGAACGCCCAGTGGAACCCAAGATACCCCTACCTGAGGTTTTTTCAGGTAATAGGCAGGAGTTTCTCAACTTCCGTGACTCCTGCCACTTATACTTTGAACTGCGCCCTGTATCATCGGGTAATACCAAACAAAGGATCAGCATAGTGATGTCTCTATTGAGGAAGGACCCGCAACACTGAGCCTTTAACCTCCAGACAGGGGATCCCGCATTTGACTCAGTAGAGGCCTTCTTTCATGCTATGGGGGTTTTGTATGACGACCCAGATCGCACTTGAACTGCTGAGACTCAACTGGAACACCTCCAACAAGGACGACGCACAGCGGAAGAATTTGCTGCAGAGTTCCGTCGCTGGGCCACCTTTACCAACTGGTGGGATGCTGCTCTTCGCCACCGGTTCCGGTTGGGACTCTCCGACCCTGTCAGAGATCTACTATTATCTCTACCATCTCCATCATCTCTAGATGTGGCAATCCAACAAGCAATCGACGCTGATCGTCGCATTCGAGAACGTCGTCTGGAGTGGGCTTCTCATTCAGTTTCTTCCACCCCATCTCCACGACCCAGTAAACCGGGGAACTGGGGTCTTCGCGTTTTACCCCTACGGAGAGGGCTTGTCGCCAGAATGAGGGTCTTTGCTTATATTGTGGAGGAGTTGGGCACCGACTAAAGAAATGTCCTTTACTATTGTCGGGAAACGACAAAGCCTAGTGGAGATTGAGGAGAATCCACTAGGTACTCTGCTGCCTCCTCTTAAAAGAAGTCGTCTTCTCATACCTATTACTATTGAGTGGCAAGGGATACTATCTCCGCCTTACTTGACTCGGGAGCTGCCGGTAACTTCATTGACTCTTCCCTGGTCCAACGACTACGGATCCCAGTCTTCAAACCGGGAGAAGCCATTTCCAGCACCGCTGTGGATGGGTCTCTCCTTCAAGAAGGCCGGTCATTGTGGATGACACCTGGGTTGCAGGTAAAGGTAGGGGCTAGTCACCGGGAAGTCTTAAACCTTTTAACCCTGGACATGCCATCCACTCCTGTGATTTTGGGCCTTCCCTGGTTGAGACTTCATAATCCAGCTGTGGACTGGCGTACCGGCCAAATTTGCAAGTAGAGTTCTGACTGCTTCACCAGGTGCATTTGCCCGTTGTTGCCACTTGCATCCACGAAAGTGCTGAGTGCGTTACCCAAACGCTATCATCACTTCCAAGACATGTTCATCCCACAAGGGGCTGATAAGTTACCTCCTCATAGGCCATATGATTGTCCTATTGATTTGTTGGCAGGTACCATGCCACCCAGAGAGCATCTGTATAATCTCACTGGGCCTGAAATTCAGGCCCAGCGAGAATATATAAAGGAGAATCTTGATAAGGGTTTCATCCGACCGTCCACTTCTCCCGCAGGGGCAGGATTCTTTTTCGTGGTGAATAAAGACGGCGGATTGAGACCCTGCATTGATTTTCGCGCCCTCAATCGAATTACGGTGAAGAATCGGTACCCTCTTCCACTTATTGAAGATTTGCTTGCTCAGGTAGCAGGGGCTGCCTCCGGTGTCTCCTGTGGGTTCCGTTCCGGCATCCATGCTGGCACAATCCCGTACCCGTACGGACTACTCTGTATGAACTTTAGCCTGGTCTGGCTTTTCTCTGATGTTTTCCCACAGAGGTTATTATTTGGACTACGTTATTTCTGTATGATTTCTGGCTTGGACTTTACTGCTGTGTTTTCAATAAATCCACGTTTCTTCAGATCTTTGCCTGGTTGCTTGGGGTTCTGCAGCATTACATAACCCTAAAATGTTTTTCAATTATATAAATGCAGACGACACTAAACTGTGTAAAGTAACACGGAAGAGGACAGTATACTGCTACATATGGATCTGGATAGATTGGAGACTTGGGCAGATAAGTGGCAGATGAGAGCGCAGTCCGGCGCATGGCTGCCTGCGCTCTCTTTCTTCTGAGGGGGGTAGAGGCTCTGAGTTGTAGCACAGCGCTGCCGGGTTATTTAAACTCAGCATGCACTCCCGCCTTTCCGCTCTGCAGGCGTGCACACGCATGACTGCAGCCATGTCCACGTGAGCCGGCGTGGTGAGATGACGTCACAGCGTCAGCCTGCGCGTCAAGGAGTGCACTTCCAGGGTGATTAGAATCTCCCACCTGTGAAGTGCCCGCATACCTCCTGGTGCTATTATTACAGCATCGGAGGTATACCAACTACAGGGGCGGGGGAGTTCTTTGTTCCCCCGCCTTTGTAGTGCAGAACAGAACAGGCCTAATTTAGCTAATCTGACATGTCTCACTTTATGTGGTAATAACTTTGGAACGCTTTTACTTATCCAAGCCATTCAGTGCTTCATGCTAGTCATAAATTTTAGTCAATATATTTCACCTTTATTTATGAAAAAATCCCAAATTTACCAAAAATTTTGAAAAATTGGCAATTTTCTAAATTTCCATTTCTCTGTTTTTAAAACAGCAAGCGATACCTCATAAAATGTTTATTACTTAACATTCCTCATATGTCTAATTTATGTTGGTATCATTTTGGAAATGTCATTTTATTTTATTAGAACGTTAGAAGGCTTAGAAGTTTAGAAGCAATTCTTTAAAATTTTAAGAAAATTGCCAAAACCTACTTTTTAAGGACCAGTTCAGGTCGGAAGTCACTTTGTGGGGCCTACATAGTGGATACCCCCATAAATGACCCCATTGTAGAAACTACACCCCTCAAAGTTACTTAAAACCGATTTTACTAACTTAGTTCACTTCTTTGGCAGATTTTCCATTTTAATCCAATTTTTTCTTTAACACATCGATGGTTAACAGCCAAACAAAACTCAATATTTATTACCCAGATTCTGTGGTTTACAGAAACACCCCACATGTGGTCATAAACTGCAAGGTGCAGAAGAAAAGGAACGCCACATGGTTTTTAGATGCTATGTCCCATTTGAAGCCCCCCTGATACACCCTTACAGTAGAAACTCCCAAGAAGTGACCCCATTTTGGAAACTAGGGGATAAGGTGCCAGTTTTATTGGTACTATTTTTGGGTACATATGATTTTTTGATCATTCACTATACCACTTTATGGGGCAAGGTGACCAGAAAAATGGTTGTTTTAGCACACTTTTTATTAATTTATTTTTACAGCTTTCACCTGAGGGGTTCAGTCAAGTGACATTTTTACAGAGATTGTTACGGACGTGGCAATACCTAATATGTATACTTTTTCTTATTTATTTAAGTTTTACACAATAATAGCATCATGTGATATATTTATAGAGGCGACCATCACGATGCAGCAATACCAAATATGTCTATTTTATTCATTTTTTCCCTATTTTTAGGCAATTTATTTTTATTCCTTACTTAGGGAATTTTTTTTTAAATGTGAAACATTTTTTTTTTAACACTTTGCGTCCCCCATAAGGTCATACAAGACCTCTGGGGGACATTTAACTAAACTTTTTTTTTTTCTTCACTGTTTATTTCTCTTGTAACAGGGGCTGACATATTAGCCCCAGTTACAGGACAAATACACCCCCCAGAGAGGCTGTACAGTGCAATTGAGCGCTGTACAGCCTCAGTGCAGGGCTGATCGAGGTCTCTGAAAGACCTCACAGCTCCTGCACTCTCCGGCCCGGCAGTCACATGACCTCCGGGCCGACAGAAAGCGGCATATCGCTTCCTGCAATGTATACACAGTGCTCGGTGAGCGCTGTGTATACAGTGATCTAGAAGGCAGGGACACCTGGGCACTGTGCCTGCCTTCTCTAAGGGTTGCTCTGCTGTCACTGACAGTGGGCAACCCGATCTGCAGCTGCACAATTAGCGTGCAGCTGCAGTTTCTGAATGGACGTTCAGGAATGTCCATTCAGAATTATAGAACCACCTCCCGGTATATATATATCCATAGATGCTTGAGGCACATCTGTAACTATATATATATATATATATATATATATATATACAGTGGAGGAAATAATTATTTGACCCCTCACTGATTTTGTAAGTTTGTCCAATGACAAAGAAATGAAAAGTCTCAGAACAGTATCATTTCAATGGTAGGTTTATTGTAACAGTGGCAGATAGCACATCAAAAGGAAAATCGAAAAAATAACTTTAAATAAAAGATAGCAACTGATTTGCATTTCATTGAGTGAAATAAGTATTTGAACCCTCTAACAAAAAAAGACTTAATACTTGGTGGAAAAACCCTTGTTTGCAAGCACAGAGGTCAAACGTTTCTTGTAATTGATGACCAAGTTTGCGCACATTTTAGGAGGAATGTTGGTCCACTCCTCTTTGCAGATCATCTCTAAATCCCTAAGGTTTCGAGGCTGTCTCTGTGCAACTCTGAGCTTGAGCTCCCTCCATAGGTTTTCGATTGGATTAAGGTCCGGAGACTGACTAGGCCACTCCATGACCTTAATGTGCTTCTTCTTGAGCCACTCCTTTGTTGCCTTTGCTGTATGTTTTGGGTCATTGTCGTGCTGGAACACCCATCCACGACCCATTTTCAGTTTCCTGGCAGAGGGAAGGAGGTTGTCGCTCAGGATTTCACGAGACATGGCTCCGTCCATTTTCCCGTTTATGCGAATAAGTTGTCCTGTGCCCTTAGCAGAAAAACACCCCCAAAGCAAAATGTTTCCACCCCCATGCTTGACGGTGGGGACGGTGTTTTGGGGGTCATAGGCAGCATTTTTCTTCCTCCAAACACAGCGAGTTGAGTTAATGCCAAAGAGCTCTATTTTGGTCTCATCAGACCACAGCACCTTCTCCCAGTCACTCTCTGAATCATTCAGGTGTTCATTGGCAAACTTCAGACGGGCCTGCACATGTGCCTTCCTGAGCAGGGGGACCTTGCGAGCCCTGCAGGATTTTAATCTATTGCGGTGTAATGTGTTTCCAATGGTTTTCTTGGTGACTGTGGTCCCTGCTAATTTGAGGTCATTAACTAACTCCTCTCGTGTAGTTCTAGGATGCTTTTTCACCTTTCTCAGAACCATTGACACCCCACGAGGTGAGATCTTGCGTGGAGCCCCAGAGCGAGGTCGATTGATGGTCATTTTGTGCTCCTTCCATTTTCGAACAATCGCACCAACAGTTGTCACCTTCTCTCCCAGCTTCTTGCTAATGGTTTTGTAGCCCATTCCAGCCTTGTGCAGGTCTACAATTTTGTCTCTGACATCCTTGGACAGCTCTTTGGTCTTTCCCATGTTGGAGAGTTTGGAGTCTGCTTGATTGATTGATTCTGTGGACAGGTGTCTTTTATACAGGTGACTAGTTAAGACAGGTGTCCTTAATGAGGGTGACTAATTGAGTAGAAGTGTCTAACCACTCTGTGGGAGCCAGAACTCTTAATGGTTGGTAGGGGTTCAAATACTTATTTCACTCAATGAAATGCAAATCAGTTGCTATCTTTTATTTAAAGTTATTTTTTCGATTTTCCTTTTGATGTGCTATCTGCCACTGTTACAATAAACCTACCATTGAAATGATACTGTTCTGAGACTTTTCATTTCTTTGTCATTGGACAAACTTACAAAATCAGTGAGGGGTCAAATAATTATTTCCTCCACTGTATATATATATATATATATATATATATATATATATATATTTATTTATTACACAAAACCATGTGAATGGGCAGTAATAAGCTGACATAAGTGTATATACAGTTGCAAGAAAAAGTATGTGAACCTTTTGGAATGATATGGATTTCTGCACAAATTGGTCATAAAATGTGATCTGATCTTCATCTAAGTCAGACAATCATAGTCTGCTTAAACTAATAACACACAAAGAATTAAATGTTACAGTGTTTTTATTGAACACACCATGTAAACATTTACAGCGCAGGTGGAAAAAGTATATGAACCCCTAGACTAATGACATCTCCAAGAGCTAATTGGAGTGAGGTGTCAGCCAACTGGAGTCCAATCAATGAGGTGAGATTGGAGGTGTTGGTTACAGCTGCCTTGCCCTATAAAAAAGACACACCAGTTCTGGGTTGGCTTTTAACAAGAAGCATTGCCTGATGTGAATGATGCCCCGCACAAAAGAGCTCTCAGAAGACCTATGATTAAGAACTGTTGACTTGCATAAAGCTGGAAAGGGTTATACAAGTATCTCCAAAAGCCTTGCTGTTCATCAGTCCATGGTAAGACAAATTGTCTATAAATGGAGAAAGTTCAGCACTGCTGGTACTCTCCTTAGGAGTGGCCATCCTGTAAAGATGACTGCAAGAACACAACGCAGACTGCTTAATGAGGTGAAGAAGAATCCTAGAGTGTCAGCTAAAGACTTACAAAGGTCTCTGGCCTATGCTAGCATTCCTGTTTGCGAATCTACGATACATAAAACACTAAACAAGAATGGATTTCATGGGAGGATACCACAGAAGAAGCCACTGCTGTCCCAAAAAAAATTGCTGCACGTTTACAGTTTGCACAAGAGCACCTGGATGTTCCACAGCAGTACTGGCAAAATATTCTGTGGACAGATGAAACCAAAGTTGAGTTGTTTGGAAGAAACACACAACAGTATGTGTGGAGAAAAAGAGGCACAGAACACCAACATCAAAACCTCATCCCAACTCTGAAGTATGGTGGTGGGGGCATCATGGTTTGGGGCTGCTTTGCTGCGTCAGGGCCTGGACGGATTGCTATCATCAAAGGAAAAATGAATTCACAAGTTTATCAAGATATTTTGCAGGAGAACTTAAGGCCATCTGTCCACTAGCTGAAGCTCAATAGAAGATGGATGTTGCAACAGGACAACGACCCAAAGCATAGAAGTAAATCAACATCAGAATGGCTTAAACAGAAGAAAATACGCCTTCTGGAGTGGCCCAGTCCTGACCTCAACCCGATTGAGATGCTGTGGCATGACCTCAAGAAAGCGTTTCACACCAGACATCCCAAGAATATTGCTGAACTGAAAGAGTTCTGTAAAGAGGAATGGTCAAGAATTACTCCTGACCGTTGTGCACGTCTGATCTGCAACTACAGGAAACGTTTGGTTGAAGTTATTGCTGTCAAAGGAGGTTCAACCAGCTATTAAATCCAAGGGTTCACATACTTTTTCCACCTGCACTGTGAATGTTTACATGGTGTGTTCAATAAAAACATGGTAACATTAAATTCTTTGTGTGTTTTAAGCAGACTGTGATTGTCTATTGTTGTGACTTAGATGAAGATCAGATCATACAATTCCAAAGGGTTCACATACTTTTTCTTGAAACTGTATATATAGACATGTGTGCAAATACAGGGGCGTACACACATCTATATATACACACCCACACATACCTGGGCAGATGCATACAGTACAGACCAAAAGTTTGGACATACCTTCTCATTCAAAGAGTTTTCTTTTTTTTCATGACTATGAAAATTGTAGATTCGCACTGAAGGCATCAAAACTATGAATTAACACATGTGGAATTATATGCATAACAAAAAAGTGTGAAACAACTGAAAATATGTCATATTCTACGTTCTTCAAAGTAGCCACCTTTTGCTTTGATTACTGCTTTGCACACTCTTGGCATTCTCTTGTTGAGCTTCAAGAGGTAGTCACCTGAAATGGTCTTCACTTCACAGGTGTGCCCTGTCAGGTTTAATAAGTGGGATTTCTTGCCTTATAAATGGGGTTGGGACCATCAGTTGCCTTGTGGAGAAGTCAGGTGGATACACAGCTGATAGTCCTATTGAATAGACTGTTAGAATTTGTATTATGGCAAGAAAAAAGCAGCTAAGTAAAGAAAAACGAGTGGCCATCATTACTTTAAGAAATGAAGGTCAGTTAGTCCCAAAAATTGGGAAAACTTTGAAAGTGTCCCCAAGTGCAGTCACAAAAACCATCAAGCGCTACAAAGAAACTGGCTCACATGCGGACTGCTCCAGGAAAAGAAAGACCAAGAGTCACCTCTGCTGCAGAGGATAAGTTCATCCGAGTCACCAGCCTCAGAAATCGCAGGTTAATAGCAGCTCAGATTAGAGACCAGTTCAATGCCACACAGAGTTCTAGCAGCAGACACATCTCTAGAGCAACTGTTAAGAGGAGACTGTGTGAATCAGGCCTTCATGGTAGAATATCTGCTAGGAAACCACTGCTAAGGACAGGCAACAAGCAGAAGAGACTTGTTTGGGCTAAAGAACACAAGGAATGGACATTAGACCAGTGAAAATCTGTGCTTTGGTCTGATGAGATATATACTGGAACACCTTCCCAATTAAAATATACCTTTTAATAATATTCTATTAAAATCTGGCCTACAGCCGGACTACACATACAAGGAAAGTCGACAAACAATGTCCTATTATGGCAAAAAAGGAATGGCTATAGTTACACCTATATCAAGGTAAAGATACACGACTGGTAAGCAATCCTGGGGATTTTGATTACCCCTGCACAAGGTACTCTTAGTGTAAGGCACAGTTGAGGACCAGAAAAGATTGTTAAGGAAACCAATATATTGTAGTTCACTATTAATCCTATTGCATAAGTTCACATGGTACACATTCCGTTATTGTTCACGGTTAGCTGAAATAAAATACACATTCCGTGATTGTTCACGGTTAGCTGAAATATGATACACATTCAGTAATTGTTCACGGTTAGCTGAAAATACTGAGTCTGTATATCGTGAATATTCACATATTGTTGAACCACAGCCAAGATTACTTGGTAACTTACGATTTGCTGAAATACCAGAACAGATGGAATCAGATGGTTACTCACGATTGCTAAAATACCAGGGCAGATGGAATAGGATGGTTAGCTCGGTCGTCAAGGGGTGTAGTGCTCCATAAGTAGACGGAGATCTGGTGCTGGTAAAGGAAGCGTTAGGATGATTATTTCGCACTAATGGTGATTGAGGTGGTCTGTAGGTCGTGATGGCAATAATACAGCTCACAAATGTGATATCCAATAGTAGAAACAATAATCCTATCCTATAAATGTCCCTTCATGACCCTACATAGACTCAGCCCAGGGACACCCCTTAATGGTAGAGGCTCCCTGTCCTCGTGCCTATACTGGCTCTCCCTTTATCACCCTATCCTAATTGCCAAAAGGCTAGGCATATAAGACACACTAGAAAAACAGATACAAACATACAAATCCCAACGCTACGTTTCCCCAGTCCAAATATTTTCCGACTGGTTCGTCAGGGGAAGTGGAGACCAATCCTCCATCAGCAATATCTCATGATAGAGATTTTCAGATTCGGCGTCTCTCAATCAAGACCCTCCAGGAATGGAAGCCCAGATGTAGGCAAAAAATGACCAGTGTCCCCAGGTCCTGTTCAAAAACAGCGCCTTATAAAGTGTCCTCCCCCAATTAGTCCCTCCCCTCTTAGATAATTAAGTTACCAAGACAGATGAATTTGATATTCAGAGTGTTCTCTCCTGGATTATTTAACATCCCCCTAGTCATGGTAATAGCACATTTCATAGAAAACATATTATATAGTCATAAACCACCTCACAGTTGATGATCCATATAGGCAGCATGTAAAACGCCGATTTGGAACGCATATGCGTTCCACAGACCGGAAGTGATGTCCGAAACCGGAAGTGACGTATCTAGTGCTGTCCCGATACCCGGAAGTTGTTTTGGAACACAAATTGCGTTCCACCAGGCGATTTGGATATTAAATGAGGCTGTGCAATTGGTTTGCAATCATCATAATGTTTAAGTCATTACAAATAGCATGTTTATTAATGTATCATTGCTATCCGTTTATTATTTCCACCGAAATCGATTATTAAGTGGATAATATGATATAGCATTTAGCAAACAGTAAAAAAGGGGGGGAGAATGGGACAAAGAGTGGAGGCTTAGAGGGAGTTGGATCACCCTAAATGGGGATTGAGGACACTTTATATATTGACAAGGTTCCACTGGACCATATATTAACAAGCCATCCGGGGGGAAAAGAATTACAAAATACACCCCCTTCCGGCACTATGATAATTACTGAAGGATCAATTCTGATCCGATATTTTAATTTATGACAGAATGTATGATAACAATAAAGTCACCATTGGTAGTTGGTTTAGTTGAGGAAAGAGAAGGGGGTCTGATGAGCCCAAATTTGAGATCTTTGGTTCCAACCACCGTGTCTTTGTGCGACGCAGAAAAGGTGAGCGGATGGACTCTACATGCCTGGTTCCCACCGTGAAGCATGGAGGAGGAGGTGTGATGGTGTGGGGGTGCTTTGCTGGTGACACTGTTGGGGATTTATTCAAAATTGAAGGCATACTGAACCAGCATGGCTACCACAGCATCTTGCAGCGGCATGCTATTCCATCCGATTGGCGTTTAGATGGACCATCATTTATTTTTCAAAAGGACAATGACCCCAAACACACCTCCAGGCTGTGTAAGGGCTATTTGACCATGAAGGAGAGTGACGGGGTGCTGTGCCAGATGACCTGGCCTCCACAGTCACCGGACCTGAACCCAATCAAGACGGTTATGCTTATGCTGAGATGGTTATGCCACTGTACAGAACACTGGTGAGACCTCACTTGGAGTATTGTGCGCAGTACTGGAGGCCATATCTCTAGAAGGATATAGATACTCTAGAGAGAGTTCAGAGAAGAGCTACTAAACTAGTACATGGATTGCAGGATAAAACTTACCAGGAAAGGTTAAAGAACCTTAATATGTATAGCTTGGAAGAAAGAAGAGACAGAGGGGATATGATAGAAACTTTTAAATACATAAAGGGAATCAACTCGGTAAAGGAGGAGAGCATATTTAAAAGAAGAAAAACTACCACAAGAGGACACAGTTTTAAATTAGAGGGGCAAAGGTTTAAAAGAAATATAAGGAAGTATTACTGAGAGAGTAGTGGATGCATGGAATAGCCTTCCTGCAGAAGTGGTAGCTACAAATACAGTGAAGAAGTTTAAGCATGCATGGGATAGGCATAAGGCTATTCTTCATATAAGATAGGGCCAGGGACTATTCATAGGATTCAGATATATTGGGCAGACTAGATGGGCCAAATGGTTCTTATCTGCCGACACATTCTATGTTTCTATGTTTCACATTCTATGTTTGGGCTGAGCTGGACCGCAGAGTGAAGGCAAAAGGGCCAACAAGTGCTAAGCATCTCTGGGAACTCCTTCACAACTGTTAAAAGGACCATTTCAGGTGGCTACCTCTTGAAGCTCATCAAGAGAATGCCAAGAGTGTGCAAAGCAGTATTCAAAGCAAAAGGTGGCTACTTTGAAGAACCTAGAATATGACATATTTTCAGTTGTTTCATACTTTTTTGTGATGTATATAAATCCTCATGTGTTAATTCTTAGTTTTGATGCCTTCAGTGTGAATCTACAATTTTCATAGTCATGAAAATAAAGAAAGCTCTTTGAATGAGAAGGTGTGTCCAAACTTTTGGTCTGTACTGTATATATATCTATATATACGCCCACCTGATTTCCCTCTACACACTAAACACTTCATTTATTTGGGCCAAAACTGACCAAATAACTCATGTATGAACTCAGCCTTATAGATCGATGTTAGCACCAAGAAGCAGCACACTCCTTTTACACCGTCGCCAGCTGATTCCACATAGATGTCTACAGAACCTGTTCTATTAATGCGTATGCAAGTAGAGTCATCTGGACAGAGAGGAGAGGGTGTCAGCAGTAAGTTTGTGTTGAAATCACTGATTATTTTGCCCTACCTCTGATCCGTCAGAATAATAACCCACAGAAAACGGATCCTGTCTGTGGAGCATATGCCTTCACTCGGTTAGCATTTGCCCAATAATCCATCAGTATTGCTAATGCCCAAAAAAAAAAAAAAAAGGAGTGGATCTAAAACAGAAATGACACGTGACTGGAATATTTGCATGTCTTCTGTGTTTGGTTCCACTCCTGCTTTTGGCTACCAAATCATAAGCCAATTCTGATGGGACCATACAGGCCTTAAAGCTGCTACAAGACAGGATCCATTCTGCGTCTAATTTTTCCTTCCTTCTGACAGATCAGAAGAAATGTCAAATAAATGATGATGTCAGTTAGGCCAAAAGACTAAATAGTGGCCCAGTCATGTGGTGAGGGTGGGAACAGCATGAGAAGTCCACAGAGTGGACCTATGACATAGTGGTGAGGTGGTAGCAGCATGAGGAGACCACAGATTGGCATTATGACAAAGTGTGGGAGTGTCAGCAGCAGGAGGAGGCCAGAGTAGCATGACGACGAGAAATTGTGGAGGTGTCAGCAGCATGAAGAGGCCACAGAGTAGCATAACGATGAGAGATTGTGGAGGTGGCAACAGCATGAGGATGCCACAGAGTAGCACAATGACAAGAGATTGTGGAAGTGGCAGCAGCATGAGAAGGCCAAAGAGTAGCACGAGGACAAGAGATTGTAGAGGTGGCAGCAGCATGGGGAGGCCACAGAGTGGAATGACCACAAAGTGTGGAGGTGTCAGCAGCATGAGGAGGCCAGAGTAGCATGAAAACGAGAGATTGTGGAGGTGTCAGCAGCATAAGGAGGCCACAGAGTAGCACAACAATGAGAAATTGTGGAGGTGGCAGCAGCATGAGGAGGCTACAAAGTGGCACGATGCTGAGAAATTGTGGAGGTGGCAGCAGCATGAGGAGGCCACCGAGTGGCACAATTACAGAGTCTAGAGTTGGCAGCAGTATGAGGAGGCCACCAACTGCACAATGACCCAGTCTGGAGTTGGCAGCAGTATGAGGAGGCCACTGAATGACACAATGACTGTGTCTGGAGGTGGCGGCAGCATGAGGAGACCACACAGTGGCAAGGTGACATAGTGTGGAGATGGCAGTAGCAGCAGCATCAGCATTAGGATACCAAAGAGTGGCAAGTTGACATAGTATGGAGATGGCAGCTGCATCAGTATACGACAGAGTGACAAGGTGACATAGTGTGGATATGGCAGCAGTAGCATCAGGATACCGCAGAGTGGCAAGGTGACATAGGCTGGAGATGGCGGCAGAAGCAGCAGCAGCGCAAGGATGCCACAGAGTGGCAGCAGCAGGATACAACAGAGTGGCAAGGTGACATGGTGTGGAGATGGCAGCAGCAGCATCAGGATACCACAGAGTGGCAAGGTGACATAGTGTGGAGATGGCAGCAAAAGCAGCAGCAGCAGCGGAAGGATGCCACAGAGTGGCAGCATCAGGACACCACATGGTGGCAAGGTGACATAGTGTGGAGATGGCAGCAGCAGCATCAGGATACCACAGAGTGGCAAGGTGACATAGTGTGGATATGGCAGCAGCATCAGCATCAGGATACCACAGAGTGGGAAGGTCACATAGTGTGGAGATGGCAGAAGCATCAGCATCAGGATATCACAGAGTGGCAAGGTGACATAGCGTGTGGATGGCAGCAGCAGGATACCACAGAATGGCAAGGTGACATAGTGTGGAGATGGCAATAGCAGCAGAAGCATCAGGATACCACACAGTGGCAAGGTGGAGAGTGTGGAGATGTCAGCAGTAGCAGCAGAAGAATGCCACAGAGTGGCCAGGTGACATAGTTTGGAGATGGCAGTATCAGCAGCATCAGGACACCACAGAGTGGCAAGGTGACATAGTGCGGATATGTCAGCAGCAGAAGCATCAGAAGACCATAGAGTGGAAAGGTGACATAATGTGAAGATTAGTGATGATCGAGCACCACAGTATTCGGGTGTTCGGCCTGAACACATTGCTATATTCATGTGCTCGGCCAAGCACCCGAGTATAATGGAAGTCAATGGGAGACAACCAGGCACCCCCTGCTCTAAAGAGGGGAGGGTGCCTGGTCCATTGGAAAAGGTCAGAAAGTGACAGAAACACCACCAAAATGGATTGGGAACACCATGGGGATGATGTCTGGATGCATCTTGGATTCCCAGGTTGCTGCTGGGAACCATGTTGTCCAAGATGTATGCCACTTTTACAGACTGACAAAAATGCGCACAAACCCCACCCTCCCAAAAAAAAAACAATTTTACATGAAAAATTGTTAGGAAACATTCTTTCCTGTATATTCAATAGTATATAAAGTGCAAGTGCTGCAAAAAATTACAAGCAAGAGGCAATCCGAAACAGCTTGTATATTCACATAAAGAAGGGCCTCATACATATAGTGGTACAATTGTTCAGGTTGTGGGACTCCTACACTCAAAGCCTATGCACTAAGTGAAAGGGCTGCCAAAAATTACAAGGAACAGGCACTCCAAAACATCCTTTGTTACACATAAAGGAGGGCATCATACAAACCCTTGAAAAATTATGATTGATGGTCTGCTGGTGACCCTCAAAAACATTTGGAGCAAGGGCCTGCTGATCTGACCATCTAAAACCTTAGGGGCAAGAGCTTGCTACCGCATTGATGACTCTAGAAAACCTCAGGGCGATTGCACGTCCCCGTTATGGCCGCGATCCATTTGGATGTCTGCCCTATCAACTTTCAATTTTCTTTTCGGCGCCTACCATGGTGATCACGGATATCAGGGAATCAGGGTTCGATGCCGGAGAGGGAGCTTGAGAAAGGGATACCACATCCAAGGGAGGTTAATGGCTGAAATCTGATTGGCTGTTGTTGCCTTGCCCCTTCTTTCCTAATTGTGAACCACCCAGAAAGGGTGGGTCAAGTTATTAAAGCAGAAGCATCCAAGGAAGGCAGCAGGTGCTCGGCAATTACCTACTCCCGACTCGGGGAGGTGGTGATGATAATTAACAATACAGCACTCTTATTGGAATACACTTTCCGTTAACAAGGATCTATTGGAGGGCAAGTCTGGTGCCAGCAGCCAACTTGCTCCCAGCCTCCATAACGTTCACCCAGTGTGCCATCATGGTGAGGATTGTGTTGACCAGACTCTTGGCTACTGAGACTGGACTTGTAGGTTAGGGCCTGCTGCCGGTTTGTTGACTCTATATACCTTCCAGGCTATCGCACATCCCCTTGACGGCGACGATCCATTTGGATGTCTGCCCTATTAACTTTGGAGCAATTTTTCAACAAGGACCTTCTGGCATAACACCGTTATGATTTTCCTATCCACCAGAGGAATGAGAGATGAGAAGTTATTTTTGTAGTGCTGGTCGAGAAGGGTGAACAACCAGTAATCCGTGTTGTTTAAAATGCATATAACGCACGGGTCGCTGGAAAGGTAGCCTGACATGAATTCAGCCATGTGTGCCAGATTACCAACAGCCAAGACTTTGCTGTCATCATCAGAAGGTCAGCTGACCCTGTAAAACATTACATGCGAGGGCCTGCAGTTGAGCTGGCGCTATAAAACATTATATGCGAGGGACTGCAGGTGAGCTGACCCTTTAAAACATTATATGCGAGATGCGAGGGTCTGCTGCTGAGCTAACCCTTGAAAACATTAGGGGCGAGGGCCTGCTGGTGAGCTGACGCTCTAAAACATTATGTGCGAGTGCCTGCTGGTGAGCTGATGCTCTAAAACATTATATGTGAGCGCCTGCAGGTGAGCTGATGCTCTCAAAAATTATATGTGAGTGCATGCTGTTCAGCTGACTCTATAAAAAAAATTTAGTTGAGGGCCTGCAGTTGAGCTGACCCTATAAAAAAATTGAGTTGAGGGCCTGCAGTTGAGCTGACACAATAAACAAATTTGAGTTGAGGGCCTGCAGTTGAACTGACCCTATTAAAAAAATTTGAGTGGAGGGAATATATACAATATAAAACAAGACTCAACCATATACTCTTTTTTTGTGGTGGAAAAGGTGCATGGGAATATACTTCAGTAGATTGAGTACATTATAAATGATAGAAATTGCCTTTATGTTTATTATCATCTAAGCTCTCCTGTGGTGGAGTTGAGAAGTCAGGGGCAATACAGGCCTTGTTAAGTTTTATCTGAGTCAACCTATTAGCATTGCCAGTGGACAAGCGGATACGCCAATCGGATATAATGCCACCAGCAGCACTAAATGCACAATCAGACAAAACGCTGGCGGTAGGGCAGGCCAGCACTTCCAAGGCGTAGAGCGCAAGTTTGTGCCACGTGTCCAGTTGTAAGGCACTGAGGGATCATTGAGGACGCTGACATGGTCTGCTATGTATTCCTCGCCATCTTCCCAAACTTTTCCCTCCTTGTACCACTAGGCCGCGCTTCAGGGTGAGGTTGCTGGCAGGGTGTCATGAAAGTGTCCCATTTTACTCAACCTCTCCACCAGAGGAATGAGAGATGAGAAGTTTGTGGAGAAAATAACCACCACTGGGTTTTGGAGGGGGCTGTTTGCCAGTCTCTTGCCTCAGGATTATGTCCCATATACTAACTTTGAAGGAGAAGACAGACCTTGGAATTCGGGAACCCCTGCTAGGATATGGGTAAAATTTTTGGATATGTTGTTCACCCAGATCAGAGCTATCCATGAATGTATAAATTATGGGGATATGTGGGGTTTTGAGGTGTTTTCTGTGTTTTGGGAAAAAAATTGTGTTTTCTGCCTGTGAGTGATTAAGTTAGCCCATTATGTTTGGTAATTGTATAAGAGGCAGAGCCCATTGTGTTTGTTGAATGTATAGTTTTTGTGTTTAAACTGTAAAACTGTAAAGGATTGACCGCTATGTTATGTCCTCAGTTCCCAACCAGGTCCATGGGGGTTGTACCCTTGTTGGAAAATGTGTATATAAGTCAATGCTTGTGTGTTCAATAGAGAGTTCCTGTTTTACCCTTCATCATGTTGAGGCTGGTGTTTGGGTAACTGATCGACACTGGGGATTTCTATACGCTGAAGATTTGCTATACTCCCCTGGCTATAACTACTAGCTCTTGTAAGAGCTGTTCCTACTCTCTGGATTTAGGAAAAGTTCACCCACTGGAAGCTGAAGCCCGGTCTTGGGTCCAGCGTGGGTGGAGGACGGTGAGACCCCAACCAAGCTGCGGCAGTTCGTGGGGTCTGTGGTGGTTACGGTGTGGAGTGGAGTGCATGGAGTCCTCGGGAAGCACTAGGAGCATCCATCAACAGAGGTTAACCGGTCGGTGTGCCAGGAGATCCGTTACAAAGTTCTCTTTGTAGCGGGGGTAAAGAAGGGTGAACACCCAGTAATCTGTGTTATCTAAAATAACATGAAGTCAGCCATGTGTGCCAGAGTACCAACAGGCAAGACGTCGATTTTGACATCAGCATGACTCTCCATCTCCTCATCTTCATCCTCCTCCTCCTCTTATGTCCCTCCACGCTGAACAGATGGAATTAAAGTTCCATGGGTACTATCCTCTGTAGAAGAGGCAACTGTCTCCAGCTCCTCCTCCTCTTCATGGTCCAAATCGCGCTGAGAAGACGAACTGTGGTTGGTCTGGCTATCACCCTGTGTAATGTCCTCCCCCATTTCCTCATCTGCCACATTCAGAGCGTCATCCTTCAATGTGAGCAGCGATCATTTGAGTAGACACAGGAGTGGGAGGGTTAAGCTGATAATAGCGTTATCGCCATGAACCATCTATGTGGATTCATCAAAGTTTTTTTAAACTTTACAGAGGTCTGACATCAATGGCCACTCCTCGTTTGTGAATAATGGCAGTTGATTCAAAAGGCGACGACCATGTTGCAGCTGGTATTCCACAACTGCCCTCTGCTGCTCACAAAAGCCAGGCCAAAAAATGTGGAACATAGAGTTCCAGCGTTTGCTCACAACAATCGGTGAGCTGGAAGCTGCAGCGTTGACAGACCAGCTGAAGCTGTGGACAACTTGCGGAATTGGGCACACACACGGCTCTGGCACACACTAGTAGCTCTGGCAAATTGGGGTAGGTTTTGATAAACCGCTGAACCACTAAGTTTAAGACGTGGTCTAGGCATGGGATGTGTGTCAGGTTGCTGAGTTCCAAAGCTGCCTCCAAGTTACGGCCATTGTAAGGCACAACCATGCCTGGTTGTAGGTTAAGTGGCGAGAGCCACAGCTCGGTCTGGTCCCTTATACCCTGCCACAACTGCGCGGCAGTGTGCTGTTTGTCCCCTAAACAGATCAACTTCAGCACCGCCTGTTGATGTTTACCCACAGAAGTGCTACACTTCTTCCAGCTAGCGACTGATGGCTGACTGCTGCTGGAGGTGGAAGTGAATGAGGAGGCGCAGAGGAGGAGAAGTGGGATTTGAAGCCAGTAACATAGCTGCTGGAAGAGATCCTGATGGACCTAGGGCCCGCAATCCTGGGTCTGGTTAGCACCTGTGCCATCCCAGGGTACGACTCACTTCCGGCCTCCAAAACATTCACCCTGTGTGCAGTCAAGGAAATGTAGCGTCCTTGGCCACCAGCACTTGTCCATGTGTCCGTGGTTGAGTGGAACTTCCCAGTAACTGCGTTGGTCAGGGCACGTGTGATGTTCTGGGACATATGCTGGTGTAAGGCGGGCATGGCACAC